>NC_138501.1:28157590-28691569 GCF_964252035.2 Podarcis erhardii | reverse complement strand
ATACATGGGGAAGGAAGTATGTGGGGAGACAGTCACCCCACCTGAGAAGACCACAGAGATTTCACAGGAGAGGCAATACAGCCTGAAGCTATGGACTTTTTCTGCCGTTGTCTTTTGTGTTGTGCAAGCTCCAAAGGAAGAAGTAGTAGAAAACCATAATGTGGCTTTGCTGGAGTTGCCTGACCAGGAACAAGAAGAAAGCCACAAGGAGATTTGGTGCTAATTGTGGAGAAAGTGCACTGCATGCTTTATATCCAGGAAGTCATCATAGAGAAATCAATGTCATTGATTCTAATGCTGAAGCCAAAGGTAGGAACAAGGAAAATGCCTGCAATTACCTAAAGATTCCTGAGATGCTGTTGGAAATGATGCTCTCAGTATGTTTTTCCATCTAATGCAAGAACCAAACAATGTTGTTAAGGATGTGAAAAACTATTTATTGAACAAGTATTGTTCTTGAAGAATAGTTGATCCCAACTCAGTTATTGCCAGTAAAGAATTTTCTTAGCCATCAGGACCAGCTAACTCAACAAAGACACCTCTACATCAAATTGAATTAAATGAACCAGATACTTTAATATTCTTTTCAAGGTTCTGTTTTGCTCTTGACTGGCTGGCCAAGTGAGCAAAGATACTTTATTTAAAAATATAAGAAAAACTCATTGCAATGAGAGAAGCTGTGTAAGTTAACCCAAGATACTGAGATGCAATTGAATACTCTTCACAGACACTGGAGAAGATAGTGTTGATAATAAAGCCTTGGCTATATGCACAGCACAGAGACAGAAAAGTGTAACAGATTCAGCAATCTTGGCTTTGTTCATTCTTAAGTTCCACTTGTAAACCTAAAAGGATTCTATAAAAACTTATGACATTTATGGATTATCAGTCAAATGCCCCTGATAAAATATTGCTAGCCAAGCAGCAAAAATCAGCATGATTACTCAACAAAGCTTAGAAACCCCCAAAATCCTGGACATTTCAGTAGCTTTTGTCTAACTGCTCATCAGTTGTTTTGAAAGATGCAGAAGAGAGTCTATCCTTCAAAAGATGCTTCAAACATTAGAAAGACAAGCTAAACATAAACATCTATATTCCAATTCAATTAAAAAGTGGCAGTGAAAACAAATGAAACTCTGCCTTGAAACCTATGTTGATTCTGCATGTTACCTTTATGCCACCCTGATCTGCTGTATTGGGCTCAGTTAGAATACTTTTTTGTTATGGTTATGAAGCTTCCATAGTGGACTGATACTTACTCCATTAGCTAACAGAAGAAAATCACTCCTATCTCTGCTGCTCTCTAAAAAAGGTAAGCAAACACTTATAGGTGGCATTGGTCCTTAGGCAATCTGCTTTGGCTCATCTTGCCCTGTACTATTTCTATAGGTGAACATAGTGATATAGATTAGGCCAAACAACGTCCTGTCAGCCTGAATTCATGAACATCTCACAGCCACTCTAACTGCCTCTCTATCATCTTCAAGATTATTCTGGATGCAAGCCTTCAAAGTCCAATTATTACCTGCACAGAGTCTTGGATGCCTGAAACTTTGATAAAATATCTTATAAATCTTACCCAATGTCTTCCTCCTACAGAAACTGGATCCAACAAAGAAGTATTCGTAACAAAGATTTTGCTATGTCTGGCCAAACTCCAGAAGAAAGATACAACAAAAAGATTTCTGAGGGGAATTTTTTTTTTCCTCAGAAAAATTATTACACGTCATGTGCATGGAAGTTGCTGAACCAATTAACCAGCTAGAAGGATTACTGTTAATTGCACCAGTTTTCCTATAACTTGATATTGCTGGATAGTTTTGATGAACTGCAAAAGCATTTTTAGTTTGCTTTCTGTTGCCAGCCTGGAACTTTTTTTTATTAGTGCCACTTTGTTTTCTACGATTCCTTGCAAATGTAGGAAAACCACTTTTCTGCTTGTATATGTTGATAATATAATTTTGGTTACTGAGAACAAACAAGATTGTACAAAAACAAGATTGGGTGCAGGCCTGGACAGGACATAGGCGTCCTGACTGTGACAAAGGTGACCTGTATGCTTGCTTGCTTGCTTTATTAACAACTGTTGGGAACTTCAAGGTCCCTGCTCTCCCTTCTTATGGTCTTTGTACTGGACCTGGAGACTCCAATAGAGAGCATTCCGTGTCAAGAAGGAGGGCAAGTGGGCACTCTATCAAATGACAGGGCAGGAGTTACATGGAGCAGGACCTTTTCCCTGGTGGTGTCCATTGTATGCCTCAATCTTCCCAGAATTGCTCTTTTTTTGGCCTGTATTTTGGAGCTTTATAATTTAGGAAGAGTTTGGAAGAACTGGTTGACAAGTCTTATCAGTTGCTGACGTATGAGCGGATTTTATTTGCTGCTATTCTGGGCTTCTGGTGCATCAGGGTTTACACCAGCATAATAGACTTGGCCAGGATGCCAGAAGGGATACAATTTATGAGCTTTCTCCATTATCTGCACAGCAGTACTCTGAATGGTGACACCAGGGACCTAGAAGGTGCAGGGCTTGTCAGTCCAACCCCTGTACAGTCTCATCAAGGCTGACCTTAAGGCAATTGGAGCAATTGGGCCAAATTCTAGCTGCACCCCACTGCTTCAAATTGGGCTCCACTGGCTAGCCCTGAGTCTCATAGTTGCTGGGCCTGAGTTGCCCTGCCCTTGCATGAAGTCTTGGGTTTGCAATTTTGGGAGAGGGGAGATTGCGGCACTGGGGAGAGGGCAGGTTGGTGAGGCCCCCTAGACTTAGAGGCCTTAGGCTTCAGCCTACTTAGCCTATACATAAATCCGGCACTGGACCTAGCCCTGTCTGAAGGGTCTATTAAAGACATGGCTATCTAAATACATATTTTTGAGTGGGTTTCTATTCTGAATAATATTTGCCAGCTAGATGCACTGTGGTATGAATGGGGATATGAAAAACCTGCTATAGGAACAGCATACTTAGTGGCACTTCACTAGAGATTTAATGCTGTTTGGTGATACAAATGGGTGATACAGAAATACTGACCCTGTGAAGGTTTGTGTGATTAACATGTGGAAAAGTTATTTGTGCTATTTGGTTACTATCAGCAGAATGTGGCTGAATTATAGACTCCAAAACCATGTTGCAGAACCTTGTCCAGAATATGGGACAACTGGCTAAATACATCTCAGGTCACCAAGTCTGGCAAAGAGAACTGGAGAACAGAGGATCTTTTTTTTTTTTTTGCACTCTGTTAACCTTCTGCTGTGGTTTTTCTCACCTTGAAAAACACTTGGTACATGTTGCAAATGGCACCAGCAAGAGAAAAATTATAAGGCCTAAGTTTTGTGTAGTTCCCAGGTAAACAATTTAGTCACACAACGTTCCACCGAGGGTGAAAATAAATAAGAAACTTCCTGTCTGGATGTGACAGAATGAACAGCACTCACAAGAAAATCCCAAATGGGCAAAGCACATCTGTTTACATGTGTATGTGTGCCTCTGACTAGGGGAGCATAAAGGACCTTCTTAACAAAGTGTATTGGTTCTGAATACTCAACAGGGGAAAAATGCAGACACATTATTTAATGAAGTGGAATATTCATACAGCAATAAGCAAAATCTTTCCCAAGTGTCAAAGAGTGTTATAGATTATCATTGCTTTAGTTCTGATGCATGGCTAAGCTACATTATTGATTGATAGCCTCAGATGAATCTGTATTTGCCTGGGCTTCACCGACTGGCAGACTGAAGTACTGAAAATGCTAGGATATTTCCCAGTCTATTAGAAAGAACCCTGGAATTTGGTAAATGATCCAAGACTTATTGTTTATTAGACAAGTATAAAGGACACTGATGCTTTTCTCCCCCAAAACAGTAAACTCAGAAACCCTACTCAGGTGTTCACTTCCATAGGTCCCCAAAACACCCTCCTCCATTGTTCCCTTCCCTACTACAATGTATTGAAAAGTACTGTAGGTCTGAACAGGATATCTTGTTGTGTTAAGTGGAACATTAGAATATTTCACATGAATGGGAATCCTGCATGGTTGGGGGATCCATTCACATGGAGGATTCTAAGGGTTGACAATACAACACACTAAAGCTTCCCCCTTCAGATCTTCCTACTCAAGATGTAAAGGGCTGCAGCTGCAGCCCATGGGAACAGGAATGGCGAACATATCTCCTCCCTCCCTTCAAATCCCTGAACTGGTTAGACAGATTTTTCCCTGGAAGAAATTCCTTGTTGCAAGCATATAGCCCAAGACACCACTGATGATGCTAAAAATCTGAAAGGGAGAAAATTGTGCACCTGTCGCCTAGAACAGATGGAATAAAAGTGAAGGGTACTCATAATGTGAAGAAGTGTGGCAGTGCTTCCGGCCTCACTTCTGACATCATATTTTTGGGCTAGAACAGCAGTGTGACCTGCTCTGTTTCTGGACTTCCGGTACACCATGTAATGTGTGAAGGGAACTCAAGTGTACACTGAAACACTTATGGCATTTACTCCATTAGCTAGGAAGCTGAAGCTTTGTACATACATAGTCCAAGATACCCTTATTTCTGTAAAAATCTGAAGGGGAGAAATTTATGCAACAATTTCCTGAACTAGGAGACTCCTAATATAATCTGAAATGGAAACCATCAGTGCCAAATTTTCGCACAGGCTAGGTAAACTACAGCTCAAGGGCTCAGACTATGAGGGGCCTCTAAATACAACCTCACCAGCACTAGGTTTTACATAATAATGCACTTTTGGGATAGGGAAGGGGTAATACTATGGGGCTTCTAAAACTTGACATAGTTTAGGGCCTCAGCATGTCTTAATTTGGCCCTAGATATCATACCTTCCAAGCCCTTCAGAAAGATAAAAGTTCCTACACACGTACAATACACACTTATAACTAGAGAAGTCTGAAAGGTAGACATTTGGCTCTCCCTAGAAATAGGAGGCAAGAATTGTACCCCAAACACTATAGCTCTGTAAATGAAGTATTTTCAACATAAATCTTACAGGTTTCCAAAATTATTCTCAATATTCATCATTCTGCATTAATGGTAATGTAAGAAAACAGGGAACACCTTATCATGCAAATGTGTTTGCTTACACTATAGACCTAACTAGCAGGTATTTTTAGAAGATGGTCACTTTGAAGACGAGAATGCATAGCAATGGAGGAAGAGGACTGGTACTCCTCAGCAGGCACAGATTTAGCCTCAGGACTTCCAATTGCATATTCCAGCACTATAATGTGTATAATAATTCTACATTATCTGTTATGTTGTGCTTATTAGGCCTTGATTATATCTTTATTATATTGAAAAAAATCATATCCTTTTATCATTGTTGTGTTTTGTTCTTATAAATGTAAACTTTCTTGCAAGAATATCTATTCTCATATGTATGGTAAACAAAAAACAAACCTACAAAACAGAATAAAAACATATATGAGGGGGAAAGTGTTATTGTAATTTCTGTTCAAGATAATTTTACACATTATGCATGGGATTCAACTAAGTTTTACTCAGAGCAGATCCAATGAAGTGAATGAACATGCCTAAATGAGGCCTATTGATTTCAATAGGCCTACTCTGGGTAAAAAACACACACCTGGTTGAATAACAACCAGCTGTCCTTTATATCAAGTGGGTAAATACATTGCTAGGACAGGTAGACATTTTGTAATACAAATATCAAATCAAATCAAATCTTGAGATATCTCATAAAAGAAATCTGAGTACAATGGATACCTGTTATCATTTAAATGTGTAGTAGGTATAAAGATGTGATAGTAAGCAAATAATGTGTACAGGCCAACCTGCTAGGTTCTACGGAGGAGAACAATAGGCTGTATTCCAAATAACGAAGTATTTCTCAGCTTCTGTGTGTCAGATTTGTACACACACGGTCCCACATATATTCTGCCAGTCTAATTTATTCTAGGTAATGGATTTGATTATATCAGACTAAATGAACACCACTGAAAGTGAAATTGTATTCTTTGTTCCTTTCTCCTAAAAGTAGGCACATTTTTTTTTGCGGGGGCGGTGGGGTCTGCCACACTCCAGGAAGTTTCCAACACTTGGTAACTGTCTTTGGGTAGCAGACAGCTTATGATCAAACACAGTAGCTGCATGTAGATGTTTGGAAGCCATGGATAAGACAAAGCAAGATCCTTGATTAAGATTCAGTGACCTCAGTAGAGCTATGCACATAAAAGTATGCTGCATATGCACATTGATTCTCCCTGTGCAACTGGGAGCCTCTCACTTGTACTTCTATTTGAACATGCAGAGTGCATGTGCATATAATTGTTCAGATCTATGTAGGAGACACTGAGAGTGAGGATGGCAGGTCCCCCACTCTCCATGTTTACTGAAAGGGCTTGTTGAATGGAAATTTGCCCCCCCCCCCACTTCATCCATATTTAAACATTTGTAGCTGGCTGGATAAAATTATATGAAAAGCTGAAACATTAATTTCATTTGCAAGCTCTTTAAGCAATGGAGTGATGTCGTTCTAAGATTTGGTCCTCCAGCAAATGATTGTTAAGCTTGGGATCTACCAAACACAGAGCCAATATAGCATCACTGTCTGTTATATTCTGCTGGCACAGCAAGGATGTTTTATCACTAATGTGTAGGTTTGCTGAAGACTCAGCAGCTCATGTAAATATGCATCAACAGTTAATAGAATAATTGTTTTACAATCCTAAGTGCATATTTATTAAAGCATACTTGAGTGGAAGTGCTGACCTATCTGATTTTAAATTGTCATATCTTTGCAATATTTAAATTAAATGCAAGCATCTTGCTTGGCCTAATGGTTTTGCTCCTGCGAGTAAGCATATGGCTTGGTGGAGCTGAGATAGCTTCAGTAATTATTATCAAAACTTGAACAAGATGTCTATTAGCTTGCAGTCTGGTCACATATTTTGTAGCATTCAGGCCTATGGATTACTATAGAAACCAGGCTGCAATGAGATTGTGGTGGAGGTTTTTTAAAATAAATAAATTATGGAGTTATTTTGGAATTGTAGGTGCAAACACACATATGCCACCACCCAGGCCATGAGAACTGTGATTCCAATTTCCAAATCACAGAGCAGATCAAGTAGGGCAGGCATCCCCAAACTCAGCCCTCCAGATGTTTTGGGACTACACTCCCATCATCCCTAGCTAACAGGACCAGTGGTCAGGGATGATGGGAATTGTAGTCCCAAAACATTTGGAGGGGCTGAGTTTGGGGATGCCTGAAGTAGGGTATCATGGTCGATTGCATCAAAAACCACTGAGAAATCAAGAAGTAGCAAGGTCACATGCCCCCTGACTTTCTCCTGAGATAGGTCACACATCAGAGCAAACAGAGCCATTTTGGTGTGAAACCCAAGGCTCAACTCAGGATGAAACAAGTCAAGGTAATGCACACCTTCTAAGAATGTCTGAAGTTGAACAGCTACTGTATACAGTCGTACTTTGGAAGTCAAATAGAATCTGTTCCGGAAGTCAGTTTGACATTCGGAAACCAAAGCATGGCTTCTGATTGGCTGCAGGAAGTTCCTGCAGCCAATTGGAAGCCCTAAAAGCCCCGTCAGATGTTCAGCTTCCGAAAATAGTTCACAAACTGGAACAGTCACTTCCGGGTTCAAGAACTAAGCTGTCCAAAAACCAAGGCACAACTGTAACTAAGGAATGTCCCTTTAGGGGGGTGAAACTTTGTTTTTGAAAATTTATTCAGGGAGGGTACTTAAAAATATGTTTTTCGGGGGTGTGAATAATTCAAATATGCTATTATTTTTGTGATCTGACAAAATTGAGCTTGGTAAATCTACATTTGATTAAAAAGCACAAAAACTGCTCTCGAAAAACCAAAGAATTGTAATTCTGCCTTCTGAAAATGTCAGGTAAGGCTATATAATAATAAACTATAAACAATAATAATATATAATATAACTGCAAGTACTTGACAATTATTTTACTTATTTTAATAATGATAAATAATATATCTGTGAGTACTTGGCAATCATTATTATTAATTATTTCTATGCAATTTTAAACATGTACTTACCAAGCAAAACTAAATTATATTAATGTAAGCAAAATATCTTTTTTAATTTCAAGTCATGTTATAAATTTTTAGTACCCCACATTTTTGGAATTTTAAAGTTGAAAAATTCAACACGCCCTACCGAATGACACAGGAGGTTGCAGGAGGTAGGAGAATTGGCAAAAAATTTGGGGATAGAAGTGCTAGTGTAAACTCACCATCAGATACAAGAAGAAGGAGAGTGGGAGATGCCCCATGAACCAGAATATACAAGACAGCATCATTTCAAGAGGAACGATCAGAGATAATGTTGAAACAAAAGAAAGTGCTCTGACTTGGAGCAAGTGTTTCCCAACAGATGTTTTTTTTTAGGGGTGTACTCCAAAACCTATTTGCATGCCTTGAGCCATAATGGCTGCATTCCCAAAAGCCATGAAAATAGCATATTTGTCCTTAATCCAGATCAGTCTGATTAGAATCAACATGACTAACCTTGTTTTAAGTATGCTTAAGTATGCAAGCTTTGTGGATCACTACTTCAGGTTGCATATTCATAGTCAGAGGGCATAGCTCAGTTAGGTTCAATTCCTGGTTGGTTCCAGTTAAAAAGCATCTCGGCTAGAAATGGCCATTACGAAATTTGGGACGAGGTGCTAACAGCATGCTGATGACGCTCAGCTCTGTTTCTCCAAAATATCTGAATCAGGAAACACAGTATAGGCCCTAGGCCAGTGTCTAGATCTACTGGTGGCCTGGATGTGGAGAAATAAACCAAGCTCATCTGAGCAACTGGCCAAATGCTCACCCTAGATGGAGTTGCACTCTTAGTGGAGAAGGTACACCAACTGGGGGTGCTCCTGGATCCAGCCTTGTCACTTGAGGCCCCAGGTTTGCCAAGCCAGCTAGTCCAACTTCTGCAGCCATTCTTCAACTAGGATAGCATGACCACAATAGTTCAGGCATCGGATACTTCAAAAATGCAATGCACCATATGCGAGCCTTCCTTTGCAGCTGGGCTGGAAACAGCAGTTAGTGTAGAATACCACAGCATGATTGCTGAGAGGAGTCTTACCACTGCATATTACATCTCATAGAATCATATGATTGTAGAGTTGGAAGGGACCATGAGGGTCATCTAGTCCAACCCCCTGCAATTCAGGAATCTTTTTCCCAAAGTGGGAAACCCTGAAATTAAGAGTCTCATGCTCTACCAATTGAATTCAACCCATCTGCATGGCCTTGCCAATTTGCTACTGGGCCAGGTTCAAGGTTTTACTATTAGCATAAAAAAGCCCACAATACCTTGGGAGCAGCTTGTTTGAAATATCACCTTGCCCCACAAGTCCTTTGATCTGTGTGAAACTTACGCATCTAGAAGTGCCATATTATGTCCATTCTGTATCTGTTGGAGTCCATCTCTCAGTGTGACAGCACTTAAGTCTTGGAAGTCCTACTCTACTATTAGGCAGGCACCCTAGCTACCATCTTAAACGTAAAGGGACCCCTGACCCAGCCCTGACCCTGACCCGGCCCAGTTGTGGACGACTCTGGGGTTGTGGCGCTCATCTCACTTTACTGGCTGAGGGAGCCGGCGTACAGCTTCCGGGTCACGTGGCCAGCATGAATAAGCCGCTTCTAGCAAACCAGAGCAGCACATGGAAAAGTCGTTTACCTTCCTGCCAGAATGGTACCTATTTATCTACTTGCACTTTGACGTGCTTTTGACTGCTAGGTTAGCAGGAGCAGGGACCGAGCGACGGGAGCTCACCCCGTCGCGGGGATTCGAACCGCCAACCTTCTGATCGGCAAACCCTAGGCTCTGTGGTTTAACCCACAGTGCCACCTGCATCCCACTATCATCTTAAATGTAAAGGTAAAGGGACCCCTGACCATTAGGTCCAGTCATGGCTGACTCTGGGGTTGTGGCGCTCATCTCGCTTTACTGGCCGAGGGAGCCGGCGTCCAGCTTAAAAACATTTATTTTTTTTAGGAAGTCTACCCAGACACATAATTTAGTTATGAATTGTGGGTTTTTCTTTCAAAAAAATTGCTCCTTTTATTTGTATATTATTGATAATTATTTAATATTGTTTTATGTGTACCTCTCAGAGATTGTTTGATTAAGAAGTTTATATAATTCTCTAAGCATATGTATATACTGTACACTCATACTCTATTGTTTATGGACAAGTTAAAAAGCACCAGTAACAATATAAATCCTTGGAGGACTCCACTTCTTACTTCCGTCTATTATGAGAACAGTCCAGTTGATTCCTGTCCTCGCCTTTCTGTTTAAGTAAGTTATCAACCAGTATCCATCCTATTCTCCCATGATGACTGCTACATTTACTTCAGCGTATTTGGTTATCGTAGGTGCCCAGGTTCTGCCCATGCAATCAAGGCCTCTTGAAGGAAGGGCTGGAACCCAGTGGTAGAGCATCTTCTTTGCAAGCAGAAAGCCTCAGGTTCATTCACTCTAGGGCTCAGATAGACTCCTGCCTCAAACCCCACAGAGCTGCTGCCAGTCATTGTACAAAGAAATGAGCTAGATGAACCAACACTCTTACTTGGTATAAAGCAGCTTCCCATAAAAAGGTAAAGGACCCCTGACAGTTAAGTCCAGTCACGAACGACTCTGGGATTGCGGCGCTCATCTGGCTTTACTGGCCGAGGGAGCCGACATTTGTCCGCAAGCAGTTTTTCCGGGTCATATGGCCAGCATGACTAAGCCGCTTCTGGCGAAACCAGAGCAGCACACGGAAACACCGTTTACCTTCCCACCAGAATGGTACCTGTTTATCTACTTGCACTTTGACGTGCTTTCAAACTGCTAGGTTGGCAGGAGCTGGGGCTGAACAACGGGAGCTCACACCGTCATGGGGATTCAAACCACCATCCTTACAATCAGCAAGCCCAAGGCTCAGTGGTTTACACCACAGCACCACCTGCGTCCCACAATTTGCCATAATATGTATTATTATTTGTTGTTGTTATTTGCATTTTTATATACATTTTTATATGCATTTTTACATATGTGTAAATCACATTTATCACATCTTAGAAAGGTATAATAGACATTCCAGGAGAAAGAGAGATAAGCAAGCCAACCTCTGTATTCAGTATCCTGGAACAGCCAAGTGACCAACAGATAGTGCTGATCTGGTTTCTGTTCCTGCACCTTCACAATTAATGTTCCTTAACATTAGCAAGTTCCTTTCTTCAGCACTGCCTGCCATATTGTCTTTGCTGGAGGCCATCATATCTCTACCTTCAGATAGAGTGATGATAGTTAATTGGCCCCACTGCAACCCTTCTTTCCCATTTTCATTCCTGCTCATCACATTTGCTTTCTTTAGCCAAAGCTCAGGCATCAAACACAGCATGATGAGAAGAGCTGGTGTGATTCACTGAACCACCTGTTTCTTTTTCTACTTACCTTGATGGTAATGTTTCACAGTCTTTAGTACTGTATTGTTCTTTCTCCAAACTTTTTTTTGCTGGGAGGCTAGGTATTTCTTCTCCTTTTTCTCCAGCAGTGAAATACTGTAGCAGAATCTAATTTATTAGTATATTCCACACATCTATGCTTTCTTCTAGATAATATGATGTATCTTCTACACTTTCATTTTGCTTTAACCTTGCTTGTTGTATACATTGTAGCAATGTGGTTTTAGGAGATTAGCACAATATGATAAAAACTAGCTCACCCAGGTGTGTCCCAAATGTAAATAGGAGATTAGGCTCTGCGAGTTTTCACTATATGGGATGCAGAGAATGATCTGCACTAGACAAGAGCTATAGCATATTGCTATCTAACCTTGAGCAAAATTGTCAGAAAAGGAATGCTGGAGACTGCAGTGCAGCTCTGCACCATTCTTTATGAATGGTTATGCCTAAGGATACAATGCGTGTGCATTAATTTACAGGACAAATGGCTACCAATATTGCTGAGGATCACAAGAACAGCCACTCTTTCCAAATGGGAAAATCCTCACCCATATGACCTGCACACAAATGTTTAATTTTTTTAAAAAAATAATATTTATTAACATTTTAAAGACTGCAAAAGAAAGACAAAGAATTAAACAAAGCAAAACAATACAATACAAAAACAAAAACACAACACAACACCAACCCCCAAACATTAAATTAACAAAACCAAACAAACACAATTTAAAACACATCGAATAAGTTCAGTATCTTAACTTTCATTTACTTATTTCAACGACCTCCTCACACCTTCCTTTTTGTATTCCACTTTAATTAACTGTTTCAGCAATTCCTTTCCATCTTCCTCTGTTTTCTGTCCTGTAATTTATCTTAACATATTCTAACCTTATTTTTCCCTTTAATATATAATTGTCTTAACATATTTTAACTTTATTTTCCCTTTAATACTCTAATAATCTATTTGTACTTAATTCCTTGTAACATTTCTACTAAAGCCATATAACTCCTTTCCAACATTTTTCTAACACTCATTAATTTTACAATATTTTTATAAATAGTCTTTAAACTTTTTCCAATCTTCTTCCACTGACTCTTCTCCCTGGTCCCAGATTCTGCCAGTCCTATCCGCCAATTCCATATAGTCCATCAACCTGGTGATCTTCTGTCCGATGCTCTTAACTCTTTTCAAAGTCCCTTCTGCGAGTCTTCTTCATATTTATACATGAACTTTACTTTGTCTTCCACTGATCTTATTTTCATTTTCCTTCCTTTGAGGCTAAAGAGTAGATCTCGGGGAAACTCCCACTTAAAGATGATTTTATTCCTTCTCAACAGGGCAACCAAATCTCCGTAGTTAAATCTAAGATCCGAAAGGTCTTCTTTAAGGACATCTTTAAAAATTTCCACTCTTGACTGTTGTTCTTCTAAGTTCCTCTGGTAGTTCCAACAGTCTCTTATTTTGTTCTTCTCTTTTTCCCCTCCTCTTCGAAGCCCAAGAGCCCTCACAGTTTTAATCTCTTCTTGACCCAAGTCCCGGTCCCAAAAGTCATCAAACTCCTGTGTAAGGAAATCTATCAAACTTTCCTTCTCCAGTTCAGGTAGGGCTCTGATCCTCGAAATCTGATTTTCTTTAAATTCAATCATAGCAGGCATCAACTTATGGTCATCAAATTGCATCTGCAAGGCTGGGACTCTCTCTCTCTCCAATTGTGTTACTTTAGGTTCAACGGCAATAACTTTCTCCCTAGCCTTCTCCGCAGTTTGCCATGTCAAAGTAGATTCCTGTGTCAGTTTCTGAATAGTTTCTATATTAGTGTTCACTTTTTGTCCCAAATTGTCAATTTTGGTAGTTACCACATCCACCTTTTTATGAAGCTGTTCCAGTGAGTCACTTATCTTACATAATACAACCACTAAGGCCTCTTCTGTCAACATTCTTAACTGATTCAAGGTCCCCAGAATCTCACAGGTTTTTATCTTGCAGCTGGAAATTCCCCCAGCTCAACTCTTGTAACAGTTTCAAAAGCTTCCTCTAGAGGGAAACAGTTCCTCTAGAGGGAAACAGTTTCTATTTGTATTAGTCCTTTTAAACTCAATTCAAACAATAAAGTTAGTTTCAATTTTCTATTACTTTTAATCCTTTTTAAACACAGACGGAGACCATGGAAACAATGTATTCCTCTTATTTAACTAACTGTCAGTGAACGTTCTAATCATGGTCAGTCCTGTTGGCAGCCCGTTTCCAGGATCGTAGCGGTGGTATATATATATTTTTTAAATATATTTTATTTGAGTTTTTAAACATAAATGCAAAGAGATAAAGAACAGTATAACATATATCATAACATCTTTTCTTAACATCTTTGGATTCCCTCACGCCTCCCACTCCCATTTGCATGATTGTCAATTCTTGCCAGCAATTTATCATCTTGTTTACACTCTTGTGTCAAAATCATTTAAATATAATCTATAAATTCTCCGATTGGTTTATAATTTTTCATCAAATTTACTTATCATCTTAATTCCTTCTAATTTAGTGGTGCACAATTGTTTATGATCTAGCATCCTTTCTTAACTTTCAACCAAATTACAGTATTTTTTTAGATAAATCTTGAATTTCTTCCAGTCTTCTTCGACCCTCTCCTCTCCCAGGTCTCGGATTCTGCCGGTCATCTCGGCTAGTTCCATATAGTCCATCAGTTGCATCTGCCAGTCTTCCAGTGTGGGTAGTTCTTGAGTTTTCCAATTTTTAGCGATGAGTATCCTTGCTGCCAGAGCGGTGGTATATTAACTCTGTTCGCTCTCTCCTGCAGGTATACTCAGTCCAAAACTTTCCCCCTCTTCTCCTGCCACCAAGGGGGGTTTAGTATTTTTTACTGATGGAAATTTAGTCCTTTACAATAGGCTTTCCGAGACTTCAGCTTGCATCCTCATTGCTTCAATCTATTTACAAAAGGGGAAGGTGGACTTCCTGTTTTAGACCTCCCCGTTTCGGCACCAAATTAAGACGTTTAAAAATCCAATTCTCCACTCTCCTCACGGGTAATTACTTTAAGATCAAGTTGTCCACAGGAAAAAGTCAGCGCTCTCCAGCAACAGCTATGCGGCTTCGCTCCATGGAAGAAGCAGTCGATTCGAAGCACCGTGCCACTCACCCCACGTCGCTCTGGATCCCCGAAACCGGGTTTCCCCGCGAGTAGGGGAGGCGCAAAAGGTGCCAGCCGAATCCCACGTTCACAGGCTTCACCCGCCTGTGATTTCTAGTGGGTCTCCGCCTTCGCCGTGGCGGTCAGACCCGGATTCCTACGAAGCAAATTCCTCCCGATCAGAGGAATTCCGCCATTACCGGAGGCGCTAACCCAGAAGTCCACAAATGCTTTAATTTCCACCCTTCAATCAAATGATCCAGAAATGGCAAATTGCAGACACATTTGTTTCAAGGAAAGAGACTTCAACCCTAATTCACCCCTGCTAACGTGTCTATTTATATCTCTTAAAGGAAATTTTATTGAGAAAAATTATGTTGACACAGAGGGAGATGTGTTTCTTTCCATCACAGAAACACATTTCCAGCTTACAAACCTTATTTAACAGCTGTATTGTAGGGTTACCTTTATGTTTCTAAGAATGGTGTGTGTTTTTGTGCCAGAAAGATATTTTTGAAATCCCTCCTTATTATTAACTAATTCTTTGCTATTTCTTTAGTCTGGCAGCAATCCAGAGTAACTATCTCTAGCTTGGGGTAGCCAATGTGCTGCCACCCACATGTTGCTTGAGTATAATGTACTGCACTCTAATAGTCTGTATAGCCAGGAAAATAATTTTCTCCATTGAGATGAATTCTGCCAGCAACTTGGTCAGTTGAGAAGAACTGCACCAATGGCATAGACCAGGGGGAGTCAGCTTGCCCCCCCCATCTATCATTAGACTAGAGCTCTCATCATCCCTGACCACTAGCCATATTGGCTGAGGCTGATGGGAGCTGGAATCCAACAACATTTGGAAAGCACCATATTGGCTACCTCTGGTCCAGCTGATTTCCATTACTACTACTACTACTACTACTGCTACTACTACTACAGGAGTTCTCTGTGTGGCTCACAGTGAAAACAACAATTAACAAACGTTAACAACAAGCAAACAAGAAAACTGCAACAAATTAATTTAAAAACTGAAACAAAAATGAAGCAGAACTCAATTTAAAATGGAAAGGCCTAGATAGACATGGCTTATTTAAAGGTCTGAATAGAAGAGTCACTTGGTGCTCAAAAGGCCACAAAGATGATGCTGGTCTAACCTCTGTGGGAAGGCTGTTCCATAACCCAGGACCCCTCTCCCCAATGGTTACCCACCTCATTTCATTTTGTGGGTGCACTCAGAGCATGGCCTTTGAAGTGGTTCTTAAGTTTCTGGTAGGTACATATTTCAGGAAGGTCCTTAGTTAAGAAATGCTTCAAACATCACTCATTTTCTAACTTGAAAATTCCTCCATCTGGGGAAGTCCACGCCAACAGATTGTCATGCGTGATGACTGCACACCACATCAATGGATGAACACATTCCCTCTTTCCCCTTGCTTTTTTTGGCAGCCATAGGACGGTTGAAGTGCATTAAGATTATAGTGAGGTTGAAGTACAGGGTGTGGACAAGACTAAGGAATGGATGATTTTTCTGAATGCTTCCTCTACAGATAATGGAGGGAATCACCCAAAGAAATAGATGCATTGTCAGATGTAATCACTTGGTATAAAGATTTTGCGTGGTTTTTTCACATACAGATGCTTGCCATGTTGGAAAAATGTAGCATCCATGGTGCCTCCAGATATGGATAATTTAGCAGCACCCAATCAATGCTGTTCTGATTTAAGCTGGAAGTGGAATAGCAATTCTGTTTCCAGACTTCCAATACTCTCTAGCCAAATGGGAAGTTCCCCATTCCCCAGCTCCAAATGGGCTAAATCTTGCAAACTGCATACATAGTCGTGTATGTGTGTGCATGTGCATGTGTGCGTGCACACACTCTCCCTCTGTTAGCTACCTGCAGATTCAAGCCTCTGCAACCTGGGGAGGGAGGGAGAAGGCACACAAATCTGGAGGCTTTAGGTCAGTCCTGGGGGTTTGCCAACAGCATCCCCACAGCTGACTTCCTGTGGGTACATTGCACAACACAGGTGAAACATTTACATAACAAGAGTCCTGCTGGATCAGACCAAAGGTCCATCTAGACTAGCATTCTGTTTCTCACAGTTTCAACCAGATACCCATGAGAAACCTAAAAGAGGACCCTCAGCACCAAAGCATGCTCCCACTCATTATCTTAAACCGGGCTGTATTCCCAGAAAGGTTACCACAAAGGGGAGATCAGTCCAGACTGAACTTCTTTTGGGACCTGTGGTAACTCTTATGCAAGCACAGTATAAAATATGTCCACATGGAATATTCATCTTCCTTAAGATTTATTCCCAAAATAAATGTGGATTGCATTACAATGGAAGGCTCAATGATTCAACTGACTTACAGTGCAGCTGACTTACTCAGAAGTAAATTTTACTAGTACCACAAAGCTTACTCACAGGAAAACAGGTAGAGAACTATAGCCTTAACTGCCTTTTAGACTGCAACTGTGAGCTGCAATCACATAGATGATAGATAGATAGAGATATAGATAGATAGATAGATAGATGATAGATAGATAGATAGATAGATAGATAGATGATAGATGATAGATGATAGATAGATGATAGATAGATAGATGATAGATAGATGATAGATAGATGATAGATAGATAGATGATAGATAGATAGATGATAGATAGATAGAGGATAGATATTATGCCTTACTTTCAGAAATTCAAAGCAGCTAACAAAATTGATGGGTTGGATCCAGACAAGTTAGCCATGACTAAATTAAGTGCAGTGGATTTCAGTGAGTCTACTCCAAGTATGATTAAGGGGACAATCCAAATTCTGGATGCCAACTGGTGGGGCTTTATGGAGCAGCAGGACAATAGCCACAGCTGCAGCGCTGCTGCACATAACAGCTGGAGTAGAAGGCAAGGGGTGCAAAACCATTGCTACACTACTTTGGAGCCAGTACAGCAATCGGTACCAGACAGGATACAATACTGTCATGTGACAGAAGTGGGATCAGCTCGTGTTTCAATAGATTTTATGCCAGCCTTCAATGGCAGAGCTGGGTGCAGGAACATCTGTGCCTAGGTCAAACTCCTCACCCAACCCAGGAGAAGATGGACTGGATTACTATGGATCTCACCCAATAAAAATTAAATGAAGGAAGAATTATATTGCAGAAAAAAATAAAAATTGCAAATAAATGGCAGCAACAATTAACTAACAAAATACGAATTCTAACAAAGTAATACAATTAGCCTTTATTAAATACTTTGCTATTGGAAGAAATTAGGAGCTAATATATTCCACACACATGCTGTTTGTATTATAACATCCCTTTTACTGCAACAGTGGAAGAGTGGCTATCCTGATTCCCATGCTAGACTGGCATATATTTAGGTGATTGCCTTGGTCATTGTTGCTCTGAGCATTTGATTATTATTTTTTTAAAAATGCATACCTGCAATTTTGAAATGGCAGCTGCAGATTCCTTGGAGGTGAAGCCTCCTTCTAACTATTTGCTGGTATCGCAAATTCACCTCTAAGGATCCTTAATCCCTGTGGCTGAGGGTTAGGAGACAGAAAAAGAATTGTATTTGGAATATCGCTACCTTTGCCTGATAAGAAATTCTGCCAAAATTCCTGCTAGTATTAAATCGAAATCTGTATTTTAAGGATATCATGACCTTTCTAGTCCTTAACTTATCTATTTCATGCAGCTGTATCTTTGACTTATTCCTGTGTCATCTATATTTCAAGAAGAATAAAGAAGTTGCTTTTCCCAGAAGCATTCGAATTGGGCTCATTCAAATAATTATTCTGAGTTCCGCAGCCATGCCAAGTAGTCAAGCATATTTACAGTCACTTTGAAGTTAAAGATTATCACCAGCTGCCCTTGTAAGTAGGGATGCTGCTTCACAGAGGGACAACACTGGAGGCTGAAGCCAAAACCCACCAATCAGAAGCTGCTGACTAGGTATTAGGCAGGAAGAAAAATCCTCCCTTCACCGAAACTTTTCTACTGTGTCATCAGTGCTTGATTCAAGCTTAAAGTTGTCAGTGTGAGTCCCTTGGACTTGAAACTTCCATGCATTCATCAGCAATGTTTTTCTTTAATTGCTTTTCTTTCTGTGTTGTAACTATCACACTAGTATCACTAACAGGAGGGATGTGTTTTTGGATAACATTATCTTTTACATACTCTTGATGGGAACAAAACTACATGTGTCCAGTGCATATATTTCACTGACAATAAGCTGTGGTGTTTTAGATGTACTTCATTCTTGCACTTAGAAAGATACTGATCCCCCCCTCTGCCCCTTCATCAGTGGACAGGCTTCTTTCTTGCAAATATGGGAGGAGTCAAGTTAGTATTCCACTTTGCCCAGTTATTTGGAGCTGAGGGAAGGTGCTGTGCTTTTGGAGCAAGGGTGATGCTTCCTCTAGGTCTATCACTTGCAGCACTGGCAGTATCAGCATGGATTGAGGACATCGTTAGTCTGCACCTTTATGGAATTGTGAACTCCTTGGAGCTTACATCTGATAATGACAGGTTCCCCTCATCCTGTCAGTTCTAATTCAGTTCTGGCAAGGAATCAGCACATTAAACTGGGTCAACCAACAATGGTCATAGCTTGGACTCTTGCTCTGCCCTTTGAATACCTCTTCAGATAAAACAGCACTACCTAAATAGGTCATTCTACCTATTGGAAATATGCCTCCGATGATTAGATCAGTATTACCTGATTTGAAATGAAGTGATGTGTTTCACACAAGACAGCATTTCTGCAAGGCTTAGAATACTTCCCCCCCTGATAGTGAGAGACTATTGTCTATCTTTTATTCAAGTGACATTATCTCCTAATTTCCTCTAGGCAACCTTTGGTTGTTGACAGCAATCCATTTTGAAGGATTGTAAACTCTGGATTTTTATCAGTCTGTTTCCTAAAATGCAGAATATCATAACAATGACTGTTTGGATAACATGAAAAATAGGATCACTTAAATTAATGGGTAAAACCTAGAGCTAGGAAGCAACCCTAAGAGAACATTAATGATTGCTAGATGTCAGGAATTTCGTCACTAATGTTGCCAATATTGTTGAGTCAGAGGTGTATCCTGGGTTGATACTGACTACAGCCAGGGTGGCTAAACTGTGGCACTCCAGATGTTGTTGGACTACAATTTCCATCATCCCTGACTACTGACCAGGCTGACTGGGCACCTCCAACAACTAGTTTGCTACTCTTGAACTCAGGGGTGTCTTACCCATAGAGGCTAGTGGCACGGGGTGCCAGGGTGCCAAGTTCTGGAGGGCACCAGGGAAGAGGCGGAGGCTGGAAGCAGTGCCTCCCAGCAGCAGCTCGCTGCCCTCGCCTGGCTCTGCCATGCAGTGCTGAAGCAGCGCCGTGCCTGGAGCCTCTGTCTGCTGTGGCCACTGCGGCACGAAGTGGCCAGCTGAGTCGGGAGGCGCCACGTCCAGCCTCCACCTCTTCCCCACCAGAGGAGCCACCCTCCAACCACTGCCCACCTCCTCCAGCCCTTCTGGCAGTGCCGTCCTCCCTAAAAAAAGGTGGACAACTCTGGGAAATGGAAAGCAGGGCGCCGGAGGGAGCTTTGCACTACGGCACCAGATATGCTTAAGACAGTCCTGCTTGAACCAAAGAATACGGAAATGTTATTAATCAGATTCCATCCCAAATTAACAATCCTGCATACCACAGATCATTACACCCTGCTCCAGAGATAGTTAATGCCATTGCACTAATTAGTGGTGTAGTGCAATTAACTTAAACTCGCTAAGTGCAATGGGCCTCAAGCACAACTATCTTTTCATTAGGAATATCATGTTTTGATACTGGAGAAGCAATATTCTCCCCATTTTCTGTGATGCAGCTTAAATTTTAACTTACCCTGCTATGACAACAGATAGCAGCAAAGAGCTTTTGATTATAGTGGGTATTTCCCCCTTGTCTTCTAGTATTGATTGCAACCTCAAATTTACTGCTTCACCTTGTAGGCAGTGTAAAGTTGAGAGGGATTATTAGCCTGCATATGCTATTAACAGTGTGACTCTAGGGCAACTAATTTGAGTTCATTAGACTCTGTGTTGGAATGAACCTTCAAAGACATAAGATATTACTGTTGAAAATGTTCTGTTTTGAATGTGAAAAACAAAGTCTCATTTTTAGCGAGCGGAATCTATGGTTAGGAATCGTCTTACTCTGTTTATCAGTGGAAACAAATCACGCAAATAAGCAAGTACACTGGCATAAACATTGCTAAAACCAGGTTCGAAGGCACACATTGCCAGAAATAACTGCTGAAGGGAGTTTATGAGGGGAGGATCCTGAGTTAGCAAACATACTAACATAAGTCAAAAGAAATAACTGATGTGTCACAAACATCATTTACAAGAAAGGCAGAACAAATATAGAATTGAAAATGGAGCTTGAAATGCCATCAGTTCATAACAAAACCTCAAGTCAAAGCTTTATTTAGACCAAGGTACTTTGAAGATGATTTATGCATTTCATGCAAACATATTTTTGCAGCTTGAAGTAAACACAGGTTGACTTTTTCCACTGGATAAACACCATAAACTATTCCATGGCATAAACATAAATTTATGATGAATTGTTTTGTGAATGGTTCAAGCATCAAGATCATGAAATGCCGCATCCTAAAAGTCTTCAAAAATAAGGTGAAACCAGAATGTGGTTAAACATGTGCAAATCTTGAAGGAGCTCAGTTTGTTGACTCCCATTACTCTCTATTTTCATTTTGAACCAGACTATGCACACATTCACCCAAATGCTGTGTTTGTCTGACTGTGTCTGATCTGCACAGTCTACGAGAAACACTCACATAAATCAGGAGATCCTGTAGTCCAGGCCAGAGGTAGCCATTGTAGTTTCCAGAGGTTGTTGGGACACCAGAATGGCCAGTGGTCAGGGGTTATGGAAGTTGGAGTCCAACTATATCTGGAGGGGACCAAGTTGGTTACCCCTAGAGCACAGGTGCAGTATCTTTCAATGGACCAAAGGAAAAACAAATTTTCCTGATTATACAAATGCAATGATGTATTGAAGATTTAATTATCTTACTTGTTCTGTCTTGCACATTTATAATCCACCTCACAGCTAAAAGCTAATGATGCAGTGTACAGCATGACTAAATGAGGTAAAATGCAAATGATACATACTCAATAAACTAAAAACAGTAAGATCATTTCTGTAATTGTACAGTTAAAATTCCATAAAATGACTGTTAGGTTTCTGTGACTTAAGTAAAATTAACACTGTGCCCTAATTTTCTGGGAATTCTGAAATTTTTGTTTTCTGAAAAGCTCAGCTGGTGTTTTCAAGCAGAAATGACAGTGTCAACTTTTATTGTATCATGCAATAAAAGAGCATGCCACTGGGTGGAAGCACAATGTACACTATTATATATAAATTAATAATGCGGAATTAACCAGAACATGCAGTTTAAATTCACCAATAATGATCATATCCCCATTCAGTTATTGCTTCTGATTTGCTACGTTCATAATTTTGGATGAATATTATACTATTTTTAATTCAGCTAATAATGCCAAAAGTTTTTTTTGTTATTGTTAGGTACTTATATGTTCCTCATAACAAGGGTATGGTAGTCATAATAAGGATATGATACTCAAATATTTTAAAACATGGAGAAAGAAAATAAAGACTGTTTTTTTCAATAGGGTAGTGCATGTTGAATTTTCCAAAATGTTCATGGATTTTTACTAGATGGTTTATTCTTCTAGCTCTTGTGTATGCTACAATTCCAAATAACCCCAAGCATAATGTTAAGTCACAATCGCAAAAATGTTTTGTGAGTTGGATAAATAGCCCAGGATAGAACAGTCTCTCAAGACTGAGACATAAATTTCCAGCACCAATATTTTTCTTTATACCCAAGTAACCTTAGGAGATGGGTAAATTGCTCAAATAAAAAAAAAAAGTACAGCCCTTGAGAAAGGCTTTGGCTACTGGACCCACACATGACTGTTCCATTACAAGCAATGATGCTGAGGCACATGAAGTTCCTCTTAACATTATGCCCACTGATCAGGGGACGAGCAGGCGAGTCAAAAGCTGTCACTGAGTGCTGTGGGGATCCTTTCCAGTACGTGCAAGTGTGAGCTATGCATGATTTCCCTACAATCCATCCTATATTCCTTTGAAAACAACTTCTTTTTCATTTTTAACCAAACTTTGGGTCCACCAACCCAATGAATTTACCAGTATCCCTTCAACACTGTAAAATCCATTTACATCCTAATGCCTTTCTCACGCTTCTCTAATATGTTGATCAAGTTCTGAAAAGCACATTTGTGTTTCTCTTCCAGGAATAGTTGTACAAAACCTGACACCATGTTTTGCATCATTTATTCATGGGACTGGTGTTTAAATGAATAGGTTTGCATTGTGATGTGAGCTTTTCGGAAATGCGCTTTAAAACAGTAACAGTTGGTACCAGCCTCTAGCCATGCAAACAATGAGGTACCTGTTGCGAATCAATGGGAATCTATGGCCAGTATGCAAAGAACCATAAGTCAGCAATAGTGTACAGGCTAAAACAATAGGCTCTCAATCGGGAAGAACAGCAAAAACAACCTCCATGTTCTGAATGGTTTGTTTTCAGATAAAACCATTATGCATTCTGTACAAGCATATAGCTACATATGCATATGGATGTGTATGTCTGTATATAATATAATGGACATAAAGAGATAGCATTAATCAGAAACCTGAATTTGGCAAGGAGGATATATTTGTTAATATCATGCTTTGATATCAAAGTAGTAGAGCATGCAAAAGCTCTTAGGTTCAGATTTCCAGATAGGGATGTAACTGACTTCTGCTTGAGCATGGAAAGCAAGACAATACTAAGCTAGATGGAAAATTGGTTTAGCTCAGAATAAAGTGCCTTCCTGTGTTCTCATGAGACACTGTAAATCCTTAAAATTCTCTAGTACTACAAGCCTTGTATAATTTGTTCCATATTGAACTCCTTAGATATTATTGTTATGATATAAACTAGTGATTATGATTATATTCTGCCACATGGCCTCCACTTTATGGTTGTGAAATACAGACCATTCTAATCTGAAGCACTGTGAATTGCCATTGCATTCTCACTTTCGCCTCTCCACCTGCTCTCTCTGTGGCATGCAACACTCAAAAAAGAATCTCCATAGTGACACACACTATATAGCTACCATGCAGTGGCTTCCCATATGGTGCTTGTAACTTCTTGGTCTGACTTGTATCAAGCAGTGACTCTATATTAAGTGTTTGGATAAATATATCTCATCTGAGGCTTCATACCTGAAGTGGCAAAAAAGACCAAGGGAAGCCAATATGCCCAAGCTTTTGCTGCACACACACATCACCATGTTAATGGTGTAGAAGAACACCTGCCAATCCTATATTCATGCTAAGAACATAGGAAAAGCCCTGCATGCTGTTCCCACAGTGGCCTGTGCAAAGCCCACTAGCAGGACAGGAAACCTGACTGCACTCTCCCTGCTTGTGCTCTCCAGCAATTCATGCTACTAAATCTCTGTCCCTCCCCCAAGCTAGCATTTGTTTCTTTTGCTACTCAGCAATCTGCTATGCACACATTTTATCTACCTTGTCTCCACTGTCATTCTGTTAGCCTTTAAAATAATTAAGAGATTTTGTTAATGGAATGCTGTGGCAAGATAATAGTCCCTTGCTACTAGATAAAATGTCAATTTGACATTTATTTTCTAAGCAGGAGGCAAGTATCTGATAACAGTCTCCTGAGCTATTAATTTTGTTTCTGTTAAAGATCTCTTGTCTCCACCCATGAACTATGAAATCATATATATATATTGGCCCCATTATCTGCTTGCATTTTATGAAGCACGGTTGCATTTTGCAAATTTCACCTTTCTCGTGAGAAAGGAAAGCTCTTGCTTATTTCAGCCATTAGCTCATACCTCATACCAGCAGCTTATTAAAGTAATATTTCACATAGCTATGAGTTTTGGTTTTAAAAAAGTTTTCCAAACACTCAGAATTGTCTTCAGATGGATTGTTCCTACTGCCTCTTTTACATGTTTGATTTTAGTGCAATCAGTAATGTTCAGGATTTCCTCTGTTGTATTAATTAAAGGAAAGCTACCTGTTCTGAAGCCGAGTAAAGGGGGCAAGGAATCTTTTCACTTAGTGGCAGTGTTGCTGTTTCCTTCATCTCCCCATCCCATGTGACCAAAATCCAAATTAAACTTGTGATGTTTTGTATTTTGCAAGTATTGCTGAATCTTAGTATTGAAAAAGAGCTTCACAGGTCACCTAGCCCTGTCCCTATGGTAGAATATTTTATATATAAAACAATTATCCATAGGCTTACTCTAAATGAGAAGGGAGTCTTAAAGTGTCTACATTAAGGTACCTCGGGTTACAGATGCTTCAGGTTACAGACGCTTCAGGTTACAGACTCTGCTAACCCAGAAATAGTACCTCAGGTTAAGAACTTTGCTTCAGGATGAGAAGAGAAATCACACGGCGGCAGTGGGAGGTCCCATTAGCTAAAGTGGTACCTCAGGTTAAGAACAATTTCAGGTTAAGAATGGACCTCCAGAAAGAATTAAGTTCTTAACCCGAGGTACCACTGTACTTGCCTTGCACCCCTGTATGGTTCTAACCAGCAGAAGGATCCTTCATAGCTGTAGCTTCTTTCTAGCATTTCCTGCTCTTCGAAACCTCCATTTGTTGCTATAGCCTGTGAAGACTGTTTACTAGGTGGGATTCGGTTGAAGATGCAGTAGACTTCAGGGGTAGCCCCAGAACTGCAGATACTCCCTCCCTCAAGTTGTGTCTTGCCCCAGCTGCACAGGCGTTTAGGTGAGCGCTAAAGACTTTCTTCTTCAATGCTGCCTTTTATTGAGTCATAATTAACTAAGGTGCTACAGAGCAGCTTTGTAATTATTCCTGTATGCTTGCTAATGTGGCTGTTAAATCTTTTTATCTTGCCCTGCTCCCGTGTGAACGTCGTTTTGTTGTAGCTCTAAAAAGCAACTAGAATACTTTAAATACATGAATAGATTTATGGATAATTGCATAACTCCTAACCTATGAGTCCGAGAAGGCCTTTTAGGCCATGTAATGTCCAACCCTTTATGGATGCAGGAAATCTGGAGCTTCTGCATTTCCAACCCATGGCTGCTGAAACTCTGCTTGAAAAATTCTCCATTGAGGAAGAGCTTAACAACCCTCTAGGTGTTTGGTTCCACTATCAAATTTCTCTTCCTGGGCAACTGAAGTGTGCTAGATCTAGTTCTGCTTTCTGCAGCATCAAAGAGCAAATATTTGCCCTCTACCATGTAATAGACAGTCAGGGTTCTCTTCTCCTAGCTACAGTTCCTTCAACATCTCCTCATGGAGATTGTTTTCCATACCACTGGCCAACTTCATTTCCCCCCTCTGATTCTGTTCCAATTTGCCTGTATCAAATTGGGCTGTTCATAAATTAAAAGGGGCGAGTCTAGAAGATTATGCCCATTATAAAAACCAGAATTTGGCCTGGTTTGTAGCCAAGTTTACCACGCCAGGAAACGAAAGGGGAGAGGAAATATAACATAGCATGCAAGTTGACAGAATGAAGACAACAGGAGCAAATCAGAGAAGGAGGAGAGAAGAAAAAGAGGTGACAATGATTGGAAAGAGTGGGATAATCTTGGGAAATGCTATAAAGGTGCAAAGTTTGAAAGGGGAACACAATTATTTTTGACAGGCATTGCTTTCATTTTTGTGATGAAGTTTTGAAAGCATTATTGGCTTTAGCTCTGATCATTGGCATTTTTTATATGAATGTCTAAAACTTGATTCAGGTAGAGCCATTGCTGTTACTGTATGTGTGGTGTGACTTAGTAAAGGTAAAGGTACCCCTGCCCATACGGTCCAGTCTTGCCAGACTCTAGGGTTGTGCGCTCATCTCACTCTATAGGCCGGGAGCCAGCACTGTCCGCAGACACTTCCGGGTCACGTGGCCAGCATGACAAGCTGCATCTGGCGAGCCAGCGCAGCACACAGAACGCCGTTTACCTTCCCGCTGGTAAGCGGTCCCTATTTATCTACTTGCACCCGGGGGTGCTTTCGAACTGCTAGGTTGGCAGGCGCTGGGACAAAACAACGGGAGCGCACCCCGCCGCGGGGATTCGAACCACCGACCATGCGATCGGCAAGTCCTAGGCGCTGAGGTTTTACCCACAGCGCCACCCGCGTCCTTTCCGTGGTGTGACTTAAACCCTTGGAATTAGCAACAGAACAATAAATGCCCTGCTTCATTAAACTAATGTTATTATTAGTGGAAATAACTGTAATTTCTTGAGGATATAAAGCCAGCCAGGAGCTGTTAATTACTTGTTAAGAGTTCATTTATATGCTGGATTGGCTACAGAAGTGTGGAATTTTTTTTGAGAAAAACTTTTTTTAAAGGTAGTAAAATCCTGTCAGATCCACTAGGTGGCACATGATGACCATGGTTAATACATTATACTGCCACAAAACCTCCCATTCATGTCATAAATAAAGACCAGCATTATTAATTTATACCATTGCATCTACTCTGCCCCCAATATTTGTTTAGCCAGCTGTTTCCTCTAATCCTGCTTAAGCACCATTGACTAAAATTCCAAATACATTTGGGGTGGGGTTCCCTCCCCCGAAAAAGAACATTTTGTTACCTACAAATTACAAGCTGCCTTTTCAAGCACATGCCTGCATGTAGCAGTTGCAAGCTGTGAAGCCAGAATGTCTAACAATTCCTTAGTAGAAACACAAAAAGTTTGTGAGCTGAAAATGATTCAATTAAAAACCTTACAAAATTGAAAAGGATTTTAAACATATATTTTGACAGACAATATTTCTGATTTTCAAATGTCAAATAAATAAAAAGTGAATCTATTTTCAGTGTTTTAAGGCATTTTAATTGTCACTTGAGTAGAGAGGCAAATATTATTGCAGATGCTTTTAATTCTTCCCATGGCTTGCAAGCCAACTCTGAACAATCTTCAGGTCTTTGATCCTAGTGATACATACAGGAAGAAAGCTTCACTGAACTGTTGGGCAGCGGGGAGAAGACAATCTGGAAGCTATGTTGCACAAGTGGATTTCCACTGCACAAGTGAGTGGACATCACTGAATGCGCCCCCCCCCACCAATGGATTTTTGGCGCAACGTATTCCATCATTATTTTCATCAGAGCTTATTTTCATCATAGAGAATTCAGGACCAAAACTTTAAAAGGCACAATAGCATGAACAACAAAAGGTTTGTGTGCCATTTTTCTCCTTTTACAATTGTACTCTTAAGTAGAGCTTGTTCCAAGTACTGACTACTCAGTCTTGCGACTTAGAAATGAGCTACATTATTGGTTATGTTTAGAAGGCTATAGAACAGGTTGCCAGTCAAGATAGGACTCAAAACTTAACCCATGTAACAGACTAGTCAGTCTAGAAGCAGAATACTGTCTATACAGCAGAATCTTTCAGGGTACAGAACAGGATGCAGAAAATGTGAAACAAGTCATCTTAGGGCAAAATGTTTATTTGCACCTGCCTGCCTGCCTGCCTGCCTGCCTGCCCATTAATGTAGGGGCAGCCCCCACATTACTGGGGAGACAGGCGGGTGCAAATCCACCTTTTGCCCTAGTGGACATTTCCCCCTTTAAATGCAGGGTTTTCCAAATCCACAGAAAGCCTGAAATGGCCACAATAGAAAACCCTGCATTTAAATGGGAGTGGGGAGAGGAGGTCTGGTGGAACACTGGGATGGGGAGGATATCATGTGGATGCTCCAACATTAATGAAAAAAGAGTCAGGAAGGTAAAAACACACATTTAGCTCTGGTGTGGACAAACCATCAGACTGTGAACTTTGGATATGGGGAGGGGCAAGCCCAGATTCCACATACTGTTTTTATTGCCCACACACCCCTTTCCCCTGGTGTTCCATCTCCTTTGGCCACCCTCTTCCACCACCTACTTCCTAGACACTGGTTGTAATAATAGCGTTTGCAGTTCAGATATACTCTTTTAGTGTTAAGAAGTTGGTAATCTGATGACAGGTCATGTGGACGAGAAGTGTGGAACAAGCGCAGTTCTCTCACTGGTGGCTATAGGTTTGGGGGTTGTTGTTTTTTTAACCTTCTCACAGCAGACAAGAGGTAAGCAAGCACATGCATGCATATTCGTTCTTCTGAACAAGAAGTAATTTCCTACACACTGGAAAACCGATGACATGTACAATAATTCTGGTCTATACACTTGTGCACAGATACCCAGTTATGATTTTCTGATAAGCATTTATGAATCATTGTACTGGAAAAATTAACACATGGTGTGGTTTTCAGAGTCACAAAAGGCCAATGCCAGAAGCTGTCAAGTTTTGGCAAGAGTCCAGAGACTCATTAAAGAGTTTGGGGGCCCACAAACTCGCTTACAAGGTTTTCCTCCCCAGCAGCTAAGCAGAAAAGTCATCTTCCTGTGTTCCCTACACATTGAAGACTATTTAGAATGCAGAATTACTGTTTGGAGCATTGCTGGAATGAGGTGCCCCCCTCCCCATGATCTACAACACAGCCCTAATGTATCCAAGCAACTGCTGCTCTTCCTCATGTTCCTCTTGGTGCATTTGAGGAACCTACAGTACTTCAAGGAAAAGGAAGGAGTGGTTCTTTTTTCTTGCCTCTTTTTTACTGTTTTGATTACTCTTTTCCCCTCCAAGCACTCCCCCACCTACCCAGTTTTTTGCGTATTCCCTTTGTCAGGTGATGATGTGGTTGGATAGGACAGGAGTGATGTTCACCAGCAGAGGTGTGGTCTGTGGTCTCCTAGTGTGAATTTAGGTTGGGGTTGGTTATGACTAACATTGGGAAGTGTGACTAATGCTGTGGCGACACCCTGTTAGAGAAATGTTAAATGAGAAACAGAACAGGCAACTCTGCATCACCTTTGCACACACTGAGGATGAGGAATGGTTGGCAAAGCCAATAGGCTGACTGTTAAGTTTTTGTACCCCTGACGGGCCCACCAAATGAAATTCAGCTTTAACTCTTTCCTGGTTCAGGGTCCAACCAACCTGGTCAGGCCCTGCTATAACAGAAAGTCAGACTAAGCCTATGAGCATCATGTCACAACATGGAGGATTTTGGGGCAGTTTCATACTTCTCTCACATGCCATTTTATAACCATGGCTCAGCTTTCTAACCCACCCAATAAAGAGTGCTTCCATGAAGTGTCCTTAAAATGCTAGTGTTGGTCCAATCACTTATAAGCTCAAATTCCACTAAACTATGGCTTACTATTAGATTTCTACTTTATGGGCCAAGTTCTGTCTACACTAATTAGTATTCTTTACAGTATTTGTCACCCTAAGTTTGAGTACCATTGAACTGATTCCATTAGAATAGGACACTATTCTTTACATTACTTATCTTCTCATGAACTTCTGGTTCTTCTTTTTACCATTTTAAAATCTTCTTTCCTGAATCAGAATATAGATACAGTGGGGCTAAATTGCTACTTTACAACAACAAGGTCTCCCCCCCCCCCCCGACCCACTTTTTAAAAAACTTCATATTCAATGTAAACTTTTTGGGCATTAAGGCTAATTAGAAAGACAATCCTCTTGGCACCTATATGCCACACAGAGCAGATGTTTCTTCATTGCACCACTGAAGGTTTTAGAACTTGTTTCTTTGAAGGAGGCATTTCTTCAATACTGAATTTGAGCTTGTTGTTTTATTTTGCAAGGCTTGTCAGTTTAAGAGTATGCATTGCAGTTTAATAGTTCTTGCTCACTGAACTGAAGCGAGCTGGGCCATCAGATGTTGGCTGAATATCAGCCTCCACTAACAACACAAAGCTGATCCCCGCTAACATCTTAAGCTTATTTCCTCATCACCTGGATGTGGATCATTGCTAAGATAAATGGGGTGGGGGGAATCCAGGGAATTTTACTTTGCGTCCTGCTTCAGCACTTTTGGAAAGAAATGTGCTGGAATAGAAACCCCACCTATTATTCAAACATTGGACGAGTTCCACTCTCTAATTCTGCCTTCCTAGTCTCCCACCCCAGCTCAGTACAGCAAAACTAAGTGTCAGTATGACTTGGAAAGTAACACCCACTTACCTGCATGCTTAGAATTAAGCACTTTCAAAATGTACTGGTTTCAATGGAAGAGTTGGTCAAATTCTTGAAACTAGTGCAACTGTAAAAAGACACTTAACTTTGCTGAAATGTGCCCTTTTTGTGCTGTTCAGCACTACTGAAGGAGTTTCGAGAATGCACAAGAAAAAAATGTAATGCTTTTGCAAATCTGAAAGTGCTAAATATATTGAGCTAAAGAGATCTCATGCATCTAGACCTGGCTTAAATGTTACTCCATTTTAATAGCGCATTATGTCAGCCTGTAACTTTCTTAATATGCAAAAAAACCCTGACTTTTGAGAATATAGTTATTTGAATGGCACAATAATACCAACCAATTCCTTCATCCTCTGGGAATGTGCATTACAAGGCACATTGCATCACATCATATATAATTTGTCCAGAGCAGAATAACTGAAGCTCTCGTTTTGCTACCACCTTCTTGCTTTTTACTCTCACTAAAAGTGTTTGAGAATTGAAAATATTAAACTCACTGTTATTAACTTTTCCATTAAGCTCTTATCACAGAGTGTAACATATGTGTTTCATTTCATGTAATTCTTTTTTTTCAACTGATGTTTAGAATTCGGGAAAACTATGTTGGGATTTATTTGATCTTTATAACAACCCATTGAAACTATATACATGCCTTTTCCACTTTGAAAAATCCAACCAACAACATATGTGGACTTTCTAGAGATTATAATCATACATGCATTAATCTCATTTACACATTGCTTGCTGTACTTACTTACACTACTGATTCCAAGACCTGCATCTACCCAACTCTTGCAAAACTGCCAGTTTTGGAATGTGTGTTTCGGATTATTATTATCATGAAAGTAAAGCAACAGCAACAAATTCTTTTTTAGGGTGCTTGAGGTAACACTGCCGTGAGTCTACTACTATCATCCAATAACAGCCTTTTGATAATTTATTTAAGTTTCAATCATAAGTAACTCAGTGCTGGAAAAATATGCAACACATTTGGGACTAAACCATCATGCCATTTTAATGTGTTGCAGACAAATACACTGGCGGAGGCTACAGTCATCCCTAAAGTGCAAGGGAGGATGACACTTGCTAGAAGTGTAAACTTCTTCATGCCCCTTTCATCCTTTTCGTGCATGTTCAGGAAAGGTACCTATCCATGCATCCCTTCCTTCTCCCGTGAAATGCTGCCAACTGAAGGGGGCTAACTCATCTTGGTGAGAAACCAAGCCAGGGACTTCCACTTGTTGAAAGCTTTCACTCTCAGGAGGATTGTCAGGCAATATAATTTATTCACCCAGATTAATTACCTCTTGTACTGAGGTACAAGATCACCCTATCGCACTGGCATGAATGGAAATCCCCCTTCCCCAGTGTGGAAAATGAAGCAGAGAGTGGTGGCTCTGCTAGACTCAGGGGTCCCAGCCAAGTGTGAAATTATGCATGTTCCTTCAGAGATGTGAAAGGTCACTAGGGTTCCTGTTTCTTTCCTTCCATTCTGCCTCCTTACATGTCCATCACTCGGTGGGCTGCCCTTGGTTCCTCTTGCTGAACCAAGATGCTCAAATTATTTTAGCCCTTGCTTTAGGAAGTTTACAATTCCTGTTGCTTCCATTGCTGTCGCTGTGGTAATAAACGTGGTCAATGTGAGCAGTGGCAACGGCTAATCATATTTGACACCCCATTTTCATCTCTCAACACTACCTGAGATTCCACAGAAGGCTATCCTACGCAGGGGCATAGATCTGTGGTTGGACTCATAGAATTGTGGAGTTGGAAGGAACCCTGAGGATCATCTAGTTCAACCCCACGCAATGCTGTCATCCATCAGCCTCCAGCCCGCATGACCAATGCTCAGAGATGATAGGAGCTATAGCCCAACATCATATAGATGACCACTGGTTCCCCAGCCCTGAAATACAGGTTTGTCTAGTGGTAAAGATTTCCCCAGCCCAGAACTGAGGCGAGTTGCATCTGTTTAGTTCCTGCCTGCCTTTGTATCTGTTAAAAGCCAGAGGAGCTGTCAGAAGAGGCGGGCGGGATGGCAACCCCTATTCCCTGAGCGCTCCACGCTTCACACCAACGGAGAAAAGTTGGTTCCAAGTCCTCCCTCACACGAAGTTCGAGCATTCCCAGGAAAACTGGCGCCTTCAGATTATGCTCGATTGGTTGAGAGCAGCTTGACGGGACTCCCTCCCTCTCTCCCCACCTTTTCCTCTCTCTCTCTCTCGCTCGCTCTCTCTTTCTCTCTCTTTTTTTTACCTTTCTCAAAGCTCCAAAGCGAAGATGCCTCCCCTCAAAAAAGCAAAATACAGTCTCGCGACGTTGGTCCCTGAGCGCGGCGGGCTGTGCGGTGGCCGCTCGCCTGGCGTCGTTTCTGCGCGCGCTCTGGCTGGCGCGCGGGGAGGCTGTGAGGGCGAAAGTCCCGATCCAGGCGAGAGGAGCGCGTGAGGCGGGAGAGCGAGCGCCACTCTCGGTCGAGAAGGCACCACGTCAGACGTGAAGGACGTTCCCCAGAAAGCTCGGCGTGAGCTCCGTTCAAAACCTCAGGAGCGAAGGGGAAGAAAAGTCGAAAGCAAAACACACACACGGAGAGAGAGAGAGAGAGACACCCACAGAGTGTCCGGCGCAACAGCGTCTCTTCACACAGTGGCCTCTTGTCCCTTCTGCCCCCGTGTCCTGACTGACGCCCTCTCCACTTACCTCAGGGTCTCGCTAGGTGCCCTGCCCTCTTGGCTCGGCCGCCTCACAGCTCCCCTCACGCCACCCGCGCCCACGCCCCGGCTTTGCCCAGCGAGTGGAACAAGTTGTCAAGAGTTTCCCTGTGTGAAGGGATCGCGGCGGGGCGAAGGACCGACACCTTCTCAGGAACACGATACTCCGTGGGCTCTGCCCTCCTCCTGTCGCCCCCACCCCCTTCCCCCTCTTCTTGGGATGGTGTCTTGGAGCAGATCAAGAGCGGGGGGAAAGGAAGAGGGGAGGGAGGGAAAACGCCGAGGAAATTCTAAGAACTAACCGAATCCCGAGTCTCCCAGCAGCTGGCCCCACACAGGAACATGTAGGATTATGGGCGCGTGCGATCCCTATTTGGGGAAATCGCTGGCAAACTTTAGCCCTGAACTTTAGTGGAGTCGGTTGCATCCTTGGATCATCAAGCATGGGAACTATTCTTTGGGCTGTAGAGATCCCTGGTCAAGATCAGGAGCCTGAAATCACAAGACATGTTCCCACCACATATATTACGCTAATAATGAGCAAAGGAGGGTAACAGAACCCTGGTAATATCTAACTCCACATGAAGATTTAGTGCTGCTGGGGCGGGGGGAGCAAGTATGCATATCACCCACAGGATGAGGTCCTTGCCAAAATGCTGCCCCTTATTATGTTCCCATTTAATCCTGATTTAGCATTTCACCTATAAGTAACAACACCTGTGGAAATGGTAAACCCAGATTAAATTGGGGAAGGGAATGGTCATTTTCATAAGATTGATGCTGAGAAAAAATGGCCTCCATGAGCAACATCAAGTCTCCAATAATCTGTTGCATAGTAGTGACCTAAACCGAGATATGAATTAGCTAGGCTTTGCATGGCTTGCTTCCCTTTCCCCTGAACCTGGCAATTTGAAGAAAACCTGGGCTGTGTCATCTTGACAGTGGGAGAAAAATATTGCATTTTCTGATTCACTGGCGGTGCTTGCAGATGACATCATGGATATGGTACATGGCTCATGCCTAGTTATAAATCCAAGCTTTTGGAAATGTTCAAAAAGCAAAATAATGTGTTTGGGATGCCTTTTTACCACCCTCACCCCACTGGGGTGTGGAAGTGAATGAGTCTTGATCCCAGCATCTGTAACATGTGTCCCATCAAGGCCCAACAAAAGTGACTGAATAATAATAATAATAAATGTTTGGACTGTCATAGCTAAATGCAAACCCTTACCCTTGCCCTCTGGCATTCCCCTTTCTAAACTCCCACCTTCTGTTTTCTTAGGTGCCACATATCTGCTGCCATGGTGCAGCCTTGAGACATTATTTCTCTGCAGGAAGAGGCATGGCACTATGGTGGAATAAGCTATTTATAATGTGTCCTGTACTGTCTGGGTATGAATATGTGCTACTCCTGTTTGGCCACAAACATAAATGATCTTGCCAGATCCAGCAGCAATATTTTGGTCACAAACAACTAGTTTACTTGAACAAAAAGAGTTCTTTAGTAAGCTACAGGTACATATTGAGTTTGTGCTTGAAATGTCCATATATAGCTGTAGATGTAATAAGTTCTGCTGACTCACACCCCAATGCCAAACACGCTAGGAACATTCCCAAAAGGGTTAGCTGCAACTAAGTCTTACTGAAAGTGGTACAAAGGGTCCTTGTCAGGACTAAGAGGTGTGGAGAGATAATTTCAGCAGTGAGCCTACTGTGCAAAAACATATCACATACTGAACACATGCACCATCCTCTGCAACACAGCAAGCTAAGTGGAAACCTGTTATGCTTTCCAGGAGATGCTGATTTTGTTCAGTGATGATTGGCTAGTCTTTGAGTTGCTCAGTGTTGATTGGCTAACTTTTGTGTCATTCACAAAGTGGCACCCCCTATCGCCTCCCCCATCTTTGGTTTAGATCAACATATTGCTGATTGACTGGCTGCTGCATCAATCCTAAAAGCAACTTTCCCCATCCCCAAATAAAAGTGGAACGAAAAATGTTGTTGCTTTTTAAATGAATAACAGAGATGAGGAAGCAAGGGTCTTGCAGAATAAACACACCATCCAAAATATTGGAGGGGGGCAGAGAAGAGGCAGTATCAGGTCCAGTGATTTTACTTATATCATTACAGAAGGAACCTTACAGCAGAAAAAATACAGATGCTTCTGTTTTAGAATATGTTTGTATGCCACTGATTTCAGTAGGGCAGCTACTTCACACGCAATGTTTTCAAGATACAGTATACACAAAAGTGTTTTAGTGTACACCTAATCATGACTGCAACAAATACGTGTTTGCAAAGATGTATCATAGAGCTATGCTAACCAAGAAATTCAAATTGACTGTGACTTCCCGTCAAATGCATGCTGGGTGGCAAACCTAATTTTGCTGCTTGTCATGTATAAAATACTTCTAGTCCCTATTAAATTTTGCTGGATTGTTCTACTATTCGGAGTGTGAACAAACTGTCGGTAAGAAAGACAAACTGTCTGGGTTGGTATTGGAGTCTTATCTTCAATTCCAGAGAATAGCACTGAGGATGTGTGTTTGACCCCATGACTGCTGTCTGGTGGGATCCCATAAGGTTCCATCTTGTCTTTTGGGCCTTTGAACACATTGGGAGTTGGGAGTTGTCACCAGGAGATGTGGGGTGAGATGTTATCAACATGTCTCAGGTGATGGGTACAGGTGAGGTCAACTTCTACCCCATCACATGCTACCTCATTATGGTGCACCTCTCCAAGCAAGGTTTGCTGCCTGCTCTTCTACTTTGCCTCACTCTGAGTAAGGTCCCTGGAGAGAAGGTATCATTTTCTCTCTTTTTAAAATCATTTCTTGCCACCTTGCCCAGAATGCCTGGCTCTGAAAAAGGAATCCTGTGTCTCTTTCTCAGAGCAAGGTGAGACGGGCACACGGTGGTGGCAGAGAAGCCACTACCACAATCACTGCTAATGCAGCAGCCAAGTTTTACTTTTATTTTAAAGTAAGAGAGGAGGAAAGCATTCAGGTAATGAAAAGTTGGTGAGTCATCTGCTCCTTGGCAGGTGTTGAGGAGGATCCAGTCATGTTTACCAAGAGTTTGTTCCTACAAACAAAAAGTACAGGCTCACACTCCAGCTATTTAGTGAATGAGAAGACACTTCACCAAGGGGGTGGGATCCATGCATTTCTACCATTTTTGGTAACCACCTCAAATTTGTGCTTGCCCAAAACCATGCACCTCCCTGAATGAGAAGGCTTTTCCTCAACATAATACTGAGCTTTAAGAAAACCTAGAATGCCTTTTGAGTCCCAGGGCTAGTATAAAGATGAAACAGCACCTCTCCTGCTGAATTCTGACATAGGGATAGACAGGAAGTCCCTCCCTATCTTGTTCAGTCCAGAATCTCTAGTACTTCTGAGGCCAGCACAACCATGGGGGTCTCTCTACTGGGGGTGGGGAGGGCCCTGTCCCTGTAGTGCTTGCTCTAGAAAAACTCAAGAGAGTCAAGACATCTCATTTCTTTGGGGACATTTCTTAGTCCCAGGCTAAGCTAGTCCTTCTACGCAATCCTTCTGGTTAAACTGTGGGCTTTTCCAAATACAACAAACTCCTCCTTCCCTCCAAAATGAGACTTTTTGCAATGAGGAAAGCGATGGGAGAAATGCTGGAAAGTGTGTGGGATAAGAATTGATGGATATTGCAAACAAACCAGGATGAGTGCTCCATAAACCGCTGGCGTTGGGTAACCTCCCCACAAACGTCGTTCAAGAAAATCTGGATGAATCCTCAATCAACAGATCATCTGGGAACAATCTTTGCCAACCTTGGCCGAGTCAGGCTGCAATCCTATATCAACTTACCTGGGAGTAAGCCCCATATTACACAGCAGAACTTACTGCACTGTAGACACTGGTATGTTCAACCTGGTTTGCTTCATCTGCCTACCAATTGCAGTCCCAATAAAGAGAAATGCTTTGATCCTACTGCTGGCTTGTGTGTGCATGCTAACAATAACATTTATTATATGCCACCCATCTGACTGGCTTGCCCCTGCCACTCTGGGCAGCTCCCAGAAATATTTAAAAACAAAATAAAGCATCAAACATGGAAAAAGCTTCCCTATAGAAGGCTCCCTTCAGACGTCTTCTAAAAGTCAAATAGTTGTTTATTAAGGCAACACACCATCTGCATATACATATCTATGTGGTGTCCCTTACAAAGTTCCTAGGAGTTGCGAAATTAGTATCAACACAGCAGCAGCAACTCCGAAATTGAGACCCAGCTGTGTTCGGGTTGTGTGTGTTTTAGGGGTGTGTTTGGGGCGGTGACTGGAAAGCGGGGTGGGACCCCCCTCTTTTGGGGGAGGCCGAAGGGGCGGCTGAGCGCGGCGGCCACAAGGGGCGCTTGGAGAGGCGCGCCTTTCCTCCGAGCAGCGGCCGAGCGAGAGGCGGCGCGCCGCCGCCCTCCCTGCCGAGCAAACAGGAGGTATTTATTTATAAGGCCGAGGAGACTATATAGGGGCCATTGATTCCCGCCTTGAGCAAAGCCGCTCTCGCTGGAGAGGAAACGGCTTCCTATTTCAATAACAGAGCGGCCTTTGATGGCTCCTGGAGCCGGAGAGAAAGCCAACGGAACCCGCCCTCAGGAAACAAGGGGCGGCTCGGGGGGAGCGGGAGGCCGAAGCGCCGCGCGAAGGCGCAGGAAGAGAGGCGGGAGGGCGGAGGAAAGGACAGGCGGCTCGAGGAAGGTCGAGAGCCAAAGGAGAGCTCGCCGCGTCAAGTTGAGCTCGCGCCTTCGCTTTGTTGGGCTGGCCTGAAAGCAAACGACGCGGCGCAACACGCCTATGTCGACCCGGGATCTCTAGGTGGCGCTGTTGTCTCAACAAACAAGACGCAAACGCGCTTCTCCTCCGGCCGCGCTGAGCGGCTCGCCTTCTGCAAAGAGGAGAGCGGGAGGGATTCTGGGCCAGCCCCGCTGTCGCATGCCAGGCTGGTGGCACAACTAGACCCATCGTTTGGTTGGACTCTCGGACCTCACCCAAGGAGAGAGAAAATTATTTAAATTCTCGCACTTTGTCAAAAAGTATCCAGGTTAGGTAACAAGTGAAGCAGCAAAATCGGAAGCCAAAGGAGTGTAGTGGAAAAGCAGTTTTAGCACATGCCTTTCTTCAAAGAACCTTGGGCAGATCCCCCGCCCCCTTTCACCGGCTTGCATTAAACACACACACACACACACACACACACACAGTATATAATACAGATCCCAGGATTCTTTGGGGAAAGTCATGTGCATTGGATTTGGTGTGGATCTGCCTAAAAATGCACTGGGAAGTGTTGGATTGCATAAGCTTGATGCAACCTTACCTCCCTCAAAGCAAATCAGGGTGAATGCTCCTGAATGCAGGCCATTTAGAAGCAGCCAAGGTCCCAGCCACACAGTAACAAATTGAGGGATGCAATCACAGGCTATCCTCTTCTCCAGATTGATCTGAGGGTTAAAGGTAAAGGACCCCTGACAGTTAAGTCCAGTCATGAACGACTCTGGGGTTGCAGCGCTCATCTCGCTTTACTGGCCGAGGGAGTCGACGTTTGTCTGCAGACAGTTTTTCCGGGTCATGTGGCCAGCATGACTAAACTGCTTCTGGTGAAACCAGAGCAGCACACGGAAACGCCGTTTGCCTTCCTGCCGGAGGTAAACAGAAAGGTTTGCACTTTGACGTGCCTTCGAACTGCTAGGTTGGCGGGAGCTGGGAGTGAGCAACAGGAGCTCACCCCATCGCAGGGATTCGAACCACCAACCTTCTGATCGGCAAGCCCTAGGCTCAGTGGTTTAGACCACAGCGCCATGCAGTGTACTTGCCCATGTATCCCAAAGCCACTGTACAGGAATCACTAAATTATGGGAACCATTATGATGGTTATTACACAAGTGCACCACAATATATTGCACTGGCAGACCTACACTGGACTTTGGTTCAAAGAAAAATGAAGTCAGATTTCAGAAAGCTAAACCGAAAGCTAGGTGTTCCTTCATGCCCTATTTTATTTGACATTTTAATTGCACTTTGAATCCATCTTGTTGCTGCTACTACTGGGTGTCCTTCTGCTTGGGGATTGATTTTTCCATGATCTAGCCTTTGGAAGAATGTGCTAGGAATACCTGTTTAATTTTACTTCCCAGCCAGCAGGGAATTAATTTATCATTGCTTCTTGTTACTCATGTGTCCTTGGTTCCTGTTGGTTATTTTTCCAAACAGCATCCCCCTGCCAGTCATTATTATGGTAAATAATTCTATGTCCCAAAGTATTCCTACAACAGCCCAGGAAATATATCACATCTGTTTCCCTACTGCAACTTATTAATTTATCTAGATGATTTTGGGTTCTTGTAAACAGGATCTTATTTCTCCAGCCTAAATAACTGTGAATTTGAATCTCTCTGAAGTCTAGTAATTAGCTGAAGGCAATGAAAACACCCACTGTTAACTATCATTTAACAGGGCAAACTGGCAAGATCCATGTGGAATTTATTTGTGTTAGCTCAGGGATGAGAACCTTGTGGCCCTACAGATGTTGAAGACCAACAGGGCAGTCCTGGGACATGATACCCTAGCACAGGCTTTCTGAACCTGATGCTCTCCCAATGCTTTAGACTACAACTCCCATCATCCCTGACCATTGGCTATGCCATCTGGGCCTGATAGGAGCTGTGGTCGAAAACACCTGGAGCATATCTGGTTGGAAGAGCCTTACTTAGAAGTACTGAAAAGCTCCTAAAAGGGTAGGACACAAATTTTACAAATAGTAGTTAACAGTTTATGTATGTGATGACTAGGATCAAATGGCAGAGTTCTGTGATTCATAATAAGTGTTCAATTGTGCTGCTTTGACTGACAGCCATAGGATGTTGCCACTTATAATAAGAATTTCAGCTTTTCTGTTTCTCCTTTTTAATCTTCACTTAACACATAAACCACGAGACATGTGGATAGTCACAGTACATTTTGTAAACTGAATGCTGTGATCATAGAGACCTTCCTGGGAATTGTGAGTCGAGGACCCACCACCTGCATAGGATTATAATAAGACACAAAGACACATTATTTTAGGTTAATGGGCAAAATAAGGCCACAACTTTATTGGTTACAGCATATGAGTAGTATTGGCTTAGGCACTGGATAAAACAGCAATACAGGACTCCACCCCACTCAGCAGGGAGTCATTTCAGGGTTAACAACCAGTGGGAGGAGCTTGTTGATGCAAATACAACTGGAAGCTTCCCCATGACGTCACTGGGGGTCGTGCCATGGCCTTAGCCACCAGCAGGGCATTGGACAGGATCCACAACCGCCGGATTCCTTTAACGGAATACCCAAAAGAGGAGGGGTAGATGATGGCCCATACCCAATCCTCCAACACAGCACACCTATTCCAATGCCTAACTGCCAATACCAGAAAGTTGTGATGAGTTGCTATGAGGTAGGCAAAAAAACCAAGAGGCTGGTGCCCATTTGCCAAATGGATAAAAAGTCCTACCTGGCCCCTTGGGCAACCAAGGCAACCAACCGAAGTCCATAGCAAGGTCAATACGCAAAGGAAGCTGACCTAAAAGGGAGGGAGGGAGATCCAATGCAAGCAGGAGCTGACTGGGAACAGAGCACGGCCGCAGCTGCTTAAATGCAGCTAACCCCGCCCACTAGCCGGCCCTGTTGGCTGGCTGAAAGGCTTGGCTGCTGCAGCAGAGGCAATCAGAATATGCCTCCCTGCCACTGGGGAAGCTGCTCCCACTCATAACCCCTCTGGGAGGAGGAGAGGCCTTCTCAGCCCCCACCTCCGAAATTAGGCTTGAAAATCAGGGATGCAAGAAAGCAGCAATTCCCATTCTGACTTGTAATTGTTACCATCAGTGTTGTTTACATTCCATTGTAGTTCATTTTCAGCCAAATGCTACATTATTCATCTCACAGTCTGCTTTTAAACGTAATTTACATAAGTTACATAAGTATTTATGTAAGTTACATAACTTGCATTCTTTTCAGTTTAAAGAAAACAGCAAAACAATGTAAATAATGTCATTAATTATATATCATTAGCAGACTTTAGAAAACAGTATGAATCAATACCAATCGAGTTCACTTGACTGATTTCCATTCCTGACTACTGTTTGGGAGTGCAAGGGCACTCATAACTGCTAGATTCAGTGAACGTTAGAAATTCATAACTGATAGAAATTTGATGATATTTGGAATATGGAAGGGTTTGATTTAAAATGCAGGCTAAACCAGGAAATTGATTGGGGAGAAGGGCCAACAAAGGGTAATTACTGGACAATGGTCAATCATTGACCCTCTGCCTGAGCTCTGGGTGAGTAGCAGAGTCGTAGGTTATTGGAGGCGTGGTGTCACACAGGAAAAATGTGTCCTTTTGTAAAACAAGTCTGGATAAGGAGGGCAAGCACACTGGTGAGGAGTTACTTGAAGCAAAGTTCTTGGGAAGAAGAAAGGAAGTGGAATGAACTCCATGCGTTGCTTTGAAAGCAGAATCATCTTGGCAAGCTGGGATGGAGGCATGGAGATGGTGTGCAGGATGCCTTGGACTCCAATGCTGCATTGCTATGGGGAACAAGCCCCCCTTGGGATGTCATGTTCCCACCAAACTCTCACCAGAGTATACCTAGTTGTAAATATGTGTACAATAAACCACTTTTCTTAAGGACACAAGTCTCTGTTGTGCCTTGATTTCCCAAAGGAAACACAATCCTGGGTGAGTGCCTGGAACCCACTGGAACCTTGCTGTCAGGAGTTTAGCCTACACTCGAGTAGGACCCTGGCAGAGACACATGCCCAACTGGCATGTTCCCTCCCTACTGGTCGATTGTTCGGGAGCTTCATAAGCTTTCTTCAGCCCGAACATCACAGCCACCGATGCCAACCAACACCGGCACACTTAGGGATCCGCAGAGTTTGCGCACCTTGCGTGACAGACCTCAGCAACTCAGCATTTTGGCTAATCTACTTTATTTACATATAAACACACACACAGCACTGCAACATGGCTCCCTCTCAGATAGCAAAGACAAAAAGAACAAAGGACAATAGTCCCACTTCACGGAACACAGTAACACAAACATCCTGTCTCCATCACTTCCCACTCTGTGGAGTCAAAACATATACTGTCATGTGATAGACAATAATCCTAAAGCTGCAATCATGGATTAGGAATTCTAACAGAGATTGGGAGTACCGTATTTTTCGCTCTATAAGATGCACCAGACCACAAGACGCACCTAGTTTTTGGAGGAGGAAAACAAGAAAAAAAAAATCTGAATCTCAGAAGCCAGAACAGCAAGAGGGATCGCTGCACAGTGAAAGCAGCGATCCCTCTTGCTGTTCTGGCTTCTGGGATAGCTGTACAGCCTGCATTCGCTCCATAAGACGCACACACATTTCCCCTTACTTTTTAGGAGGGAAAAAGTGAGTCTTATAGAGCAAAAAATACGGTAGCTCACAACCTCTGCAGCACCATTTCCATTGCAATTATGTGACATCTCTTGATGCTACTTGTATGAAGCATCCTGTACCACCAAGTGGTGTGTGCTTGATGGTGGCGTGTGTATGTAGTGTCCACCACAGCTTTGCTGATTTACATGAAGCATTCTACCATAGACAAAAGAATAGGTTGTGGTATATGCTTGGTCGCAGTGTGTGTACATGCATGGTGCTCAGAACATTTTCTTCGGCTTGTAAATGGACCCCGAAAGGCTGCCAACCCCTTACATACAGTACGTATTCTTAGAAATTCAATTGCTCACTTTTAAACTTCTTAAAGTAGGAGAGAACTTCTGCCTTTCATCAACAGGAGATCTCCTTTCATTTATGGAAGGTTTTTAATTTAGTGGTGGATTTCACTGGTGGCAGGGGGCAGTTTTAGCCAATTTCCCCTTCCTCCTAACCCACTCCCTTTTCTGGAGGGTCCCTAACCCTAAGGAGCAAGGGGCTTTCAGAGGGTGCAGGGGGCCGCAGGGAGACTGCCTCTTCAGGTGGTTTCATGCCCTCCATGACAGCTAAACCAGACCTCCATGTTCAGAGGCAGAGTATATATGCCAGATGTTGTGAACAAACAAGAGGAAAGATGCTGCTTTCATGTCCTGCTTGCGAATTCCCAGAAGCATTTAGAGCTGCCCACTGTTTGAAACAGAATGTTGAACTAGATGGACCTTTAGTCTGATTCAGCAGCATCCTTCTTGTATAAATAAAACTAACCCCAGTGTATAAATAAATCCAAAAAAACTATATAGCTGAGCTCTCCAAGTGCAGCTAGCCAACGGCTTCCTAGATATCCTTGCTCGTTCCACATCCAAAATAAGAAAGTAGACTTTGAGTTCTTGTTTCACTAAGCATACTGCATACTGCCAGCTTTTAAATCATGCTGCTTTTACGAGACTTCCCTTGCATTTTCTTCCCCCTTTCAGATCCTGCTTTCATTGTGTGACTCACAAAATGAAATGCTGTAAATGTGAGCTATCTGTGCTATGGCACCAGGAACTAACTCTCTCCTGGTGCCCTTGAATAGATAAAACCATGTTGCTCCTGAGGACTGATAGCCCTTCCTTATGGGCAAAGTTGACAGTTGGCACTTGAGATAATAACAGTGACAGCAGCTCTCTGCAAACAAGAAATTGATCTCAGAGGGTGTTCAGTGCTGACACTCCAGTAGTAAACCAAAGTTTGGTCAATAATGAAAAGGTACTATTAGTTCCCCCTGTGAATGCCTGGCAAGCCACTTGGGTAGGAAAGCAACTTTATATCCTAGTCTGATGGGCAGCTCTGTTTACCACCTCCCCCAACCTCCTGGTGTAAGCATGAGACCACAAAACTAGGTGGAGACCTGTGTTCTATTCTAAGCTGACTCCATATATGTGTGACTTCAGGCCAGCTTGGGCAACAGTAGCTATTTCTTTTGCAGGACTGCGGGACATATTTCTACTCACTAAATGTGGCATTGGAAAAATCTGAACATACCTGTGGGGTTTTATTTTGATCCACTAGTCCCTGTCGTGTCTAAAATTAAAAAAATCATTTTCAATAACTACATTCATGCAAAGACCAAAGCACATTGTAAAGAAGGTTCTTATATAAGCAGCAAATGCATCTTCTTCTGTCATATACTAGCATTGGCACCCTAGAGGAATTTCACATACAAATATAATACCTTGTGAAATAGTCCCAGAGTCTCCTTCAGAGAGTTTTCAGTAGTACTGCACTGAAAAAAATTTCTGCATGGTGTCCCTGCCCCCACTCTCTATCAATTAAAAAGTAAAGAAAATACATTTGAAAATGATCAAAGGGAAGAGAAAATTCTAGTGAAATGTTTTGCAGATGAGGTGCAGGTTTTTTTTATGTTGTTGTTGCAATCATCTGACTTAAAAATGGATAATGTTTGTGAGTGTCCTTTCACCCCACAAATTATCTATCTTGAGTTCTGTATTCTGCAGCCTCCCTAGGCACCCACACTTCCTGGAAACCCCATGACACCCTCAGCTGGGCTTCCCTGTAAGCATAGGAAGTCAGGAAGGCTGTAGAGAACTTGAGAACTGTTTAATGAAAATGATAAGGTAAGTTCCATTAAGCACCCACCAATATTCCAAGGGGTGTGGGTGGCTGGGAGGCACCAAATTAGCCACATTTCTTTTAATGTGTAAGTTACTAAATACAATAAAAGGATCTGAGACTCAGCTAGTAGTAATGACATTATCCAATTAAGAAGAAGAATTGTGGCTGCAGTCCTAGGCACATTTCACTTGCAAATGAGACCCACTGATATCATTGAAACTTTCTTCTGAATATAAAAGCTTAGGATCAGGATGCTGTTTAAACAAAGGCATTCACTTGTAACAGTATGTGGAGCGGAGCTTCTTTCAGCTTTGTCATCAGTCAAGACAGTAGCTGTTCAATTCTCCTGAAGCATCGCCTTGAAGACAGAATGAAGGGCAAATCTGCAAGTGCATTGCTCATCATTAAATAACTTGCAACATCAACCGACACTTTGCATGTGTGGAATGAGAGGCAAAGATAGAACACCACAAATAGAGATTTCGTATCAATCTCTTTAAAAATGCAAAACATTTCAGCTGAGGTGACTCGGGTATTTGGCTGAGAGTCATCAGGTGTTATTGACTGAATGTAAATGTTGCATGTGTTTGTTTTATGAATGACTCAGTTCTCAGTCAGCTTGCTTGCCCAGCAGAGTTCATCCTTGCCATTTACACAGAGGGATGAAAAAGGAATTGATCAATGGAAAAGGAAGTTGCACAGCCCAAATGCTGCATTGGACTCTGAGACAGGCAGCACATTCCTGACTGGCCCAATGAAAGGTGGGTGTGACCAGGGCCAGCCTCCCCTGTTATTGCCCTTTGGGCAATAACAAAGTTGCCACCACCAGTCCCATGATTATGTGCCGTAAATGACAAGGTGGAGCTTGTAGGCTGAGCTGTATGTTTTGTGAGCAGGATTCAGTTTGCATAGCAGCAACTTCGGGTTTTTGCAATTAAAGTGGATGTGGGGCGCACATGCAAGAAACCAGCTTCCTAAATAAAACAAAGAGGGCTTTTTTTTGTAATGAAAGTTATAGGAAAAGGCACTGGAAAGTGTGGGGTAACAACTGATTGTTGCAACATTGTTTAACTTCCTCACAAGCCCATCTGAATGAATTCGCAACAGACATTATACAATTTTAAAAAAATTGATACAACATTATTTTAAAAATGAAACAAAAAAGCTGCAGTCATAGAACCTCCTTGCAAACATTGTGCTGCTGCTGTCTAGCAACTGGAATTCAGAGGCCCAGTGCAACTCATTCTGGATGTATTATTTAGCCATCCTGGATAATACACATCAGTCTTATCTTCCATGAATTTGTCTAATGCCCTTTTAATGCTGTTTCAACAGGTCTTCATCATGACACCTTTGGTCTGATCCAACAATGCTCTTCTTATTGAGGTTCTTAGCCCTCACGTCCTACATGACTGCTGTTCTCCAACCCACACCAGGTCCCACACCCAATGTTGCTCTGCCCACCTGTTTGCACAGCAAGTGGGGATAATGTGCACTTTCCTGTCTGCTCAATGCATGTGCAAGAATGCCTGTGATCCATCAATTCTCTGCTGGCATTAAAACAGAGGCGGGAGGAATTCCCATGCAGTCACGTCTTCGATGGCTTTAAAACAATTAATCATCATCCCGATCCTGTCTTGTGATGCCATGCTAATGCTCCAATGCACCAGAAATCAGACAGCGCTTTTCTTTTAACTGTTCGATGGTCATGAATCTGTTCAGGTAATGGCACAGCTGTCTGCTTCCTTTGAAGTCAAAAGAATTGCCCTGGGATAGCTCATGCAGTCATCACTTCTAAGGTAATATTGTAGGAGTGACTGGTTGTGCTCTACAGGCAATTCAATATCAACTGACATCGTCTTGAGGAGCTGTTGTAGTTATTTGTTTGCTATTGGAGTATTATGGATTATTTGATTCTCGACCAAGAAAGTTCACCCTCTGCGAGTCTATTAAATCATTATTTCTCAGGAGCTTTCTTGCTGCTGTTTAACTGTAACATAATGTTCCTTTGTTTCCAAAGCAATGTTTTTATCGGAACAAATAGCCTTCAGATAATCACAGGGAAATTACCTATTGAGATTAATCATTTCAGGGTTTTTATACCTACACGGACATTTGGTCTGCTGGGCCACCATTGCGGCGTTTATTAGTGCCCTGCAGAAAGGTAGTTGTAATTATTCACACTTCCAGGTTTGTCTCTGGGAAAATTACTGTGAGACAGAAATATCTTGTATAACTTGCCAGGAGTGAGAGAGCCACTGTCAGTATTGTTTCTTTGGCTGCCGTTTGCGGTTTCTGCTATGCCAAAAAATTAAAGGGGAGGAGGATAAGATCAGGTCCAAGGCTCTTTTGCTGCTGCCATGCTGCTTCAATCAGTTTTGTGTGGGATATTTACAATGCAGTCAAACCAACAATGCATGTTTGCTAGATAGGCACATGCTAGGAGCTGAAGCTCACAGAATTTTCCTGTCAATTCGCTAGAGAGAACTCCGAGAGCCACTCCCACTGTACCAGGAGAATCGAGTCTGCATCCGGGATTACTTAAACTAAACTAGTCTGCATCCTGGATTACTTAAACTAAAAGGCTAAAACTAGCCCATCTAACTTTCCCTGTTAAGCTGCAAAAGGATGCACTCTCCTGAACTCACAAAATTTTCATGCAGACATGTACATTTCTGCACTGATGCACCTGCATTGCTGTAAAACCTACTACGTCTTATGTGGGTAAGAACATGTAAAGAGCCAAAGGCCAATCTAGTCCACCATTTTGTTCTCACAGCAGCCAACCAGATGCTTATGGGAAGCCTATGAGTAGGAGCTGAGCACAGCAGCACTCCTTTACCTGCTGTTTTCAGCAACTAGTATTCTGAAGTACACTGCCTCTGACTGCGGAGGCGGAACACATCCATCAGGGTTAGTAGCCTTATCCTCCGTGAATTTGTCTAATCCTCTTTTAAAGCCATCCAAGTTGGTAGACATTACTGCGTCCTGTGGGAGTATGGAGAGAATGTTTTGAGGGCTTGTCTGTGGAATGACAGTACTAAATCCAGTCTCATCCATTTTAGCTGGATCATGGACACTCCCCGTGCACGGGTGTATTATAAAAACAGAAAAAACCATGAATATTAATAACAATGTATAGGCCCACAAATATGTTGGTGTCAGGGCTATGGCACTTTCTGCTGTGTCAATGAATTGCATAATGCAGCATAATTGATCGCAGCTTGGCTTCAAGTGAGATGATGAAGGAGAAAATAGCAGAGTGTTGTGCTGATGTTTCAAGCAGAGATGCTGCTCTGAAGCCTGTAAATTGCAGATTTGGAATATGGATTCTTCAAGATGAGGGCAAACATTGTGCCCCCAAGTTTAATATGTGCTAGAGAATAACTTTCACACACCCATGCACCCCCACTTACCTACCTAGCTTGCTGCTGCCATTGCTGCTCTAGAGGGGTCAGGAATTAGGCAGAGGAGGAATGGTGGAGAATGCCTCCCCCTCCTGAACCTTCCAGGGAGGAGGAAGAGGAAGACGGTGTAGATTTACAACAGGGGTTTGAGGGAGGTCACAGCTCAGAGGTGGATGAGGGGGAAAGTTGGGAAATAATGGGAGAGGAGGAGGCAGAGCTGGAGCAGCTGGCTGACACGTTATCACTAGAAAGCATTCCAGACCCCCTTTCTCCCAGAACCCAGTGGGCACTGAAAGTAGGAGAGCAAAGAGCTCAAAGACAGAGGGCATATAGCAGCACCTGTAGAAGTGACAAATGAGGAAGTGGGAGAGACGGAGGTGGGGTGGGGTGGAGATTTACTCGGGATAATGCCATTATCCAAGAGGCTGGGTTATATAGCCTCTCTCTGTAATTACTGAATAAAAAAAGGATGGTAAGGAACCTTCCCTTGTCTTTACATTTTCCTGGGCCACCATCCTGACAAGTGGAAGGCAGATGAGAAAGGAGCTGCCTCCTCTGTTATCCCTGGCATATAAAATGCTACAAGTCTTAATTTTCATGAAAGAACAGTGTACCAGGTACCCAGTTACCATCAGTCAGAAGGATGGAGCTAAGTACAATGCCAGCAACATCCGTGGCAACACATCATACCTGCACTTTAAATATGCAAATCCCCATCATACTTCCATTATTTTGTAATCATTCAAAAATGCATCTTTCAGAAATCAGCTATCTTTCCCCATATATATCGTAAAATATTTTTTTTTTCATACGCGGGATGATCCAGTTATGAAGAAATGTGATCGTTTCACTTCCCTTTTTTGATGGCGGCTGGAATCTCTCCCACATGTTTGAGCGTGTAATGAGAAAATGCTGATTAAACTTTTCATATGGAAATATCCTTACTGGGCTCAGCAAGACTCTTCAGGAATTCAGAAGCACTTTAACTTAAATAAGGGAGAGGAACAATTTTTTAATATAAAAAAGTAAGTGTGTGGAAAAATGATATTAATAAAGAGGGAAACCCAGATGTGTGGTGAATAACAAGGCCTCAGGTATTTAAAATTTAAGAGGAATTTACGCTACTGAATTTTTTATAAGTGGGAGGTGCAGTGCACTGCGTATGGAAATACCCCTTGATTGCCAGTCATTTTTTAAATCTCATTCCAGGATTTTTATTTATTTTTGTATTTTTTAAAAAAATAAAACACACATTCTAAGGGACGTGGGCTCAGATTCTCCAAAGTGCAAAGGAAGGGTAAAAAGTAATGCTGTGCCAAAAACGTTAGATGCTAAAGGCCAGAGTGCAGATATCTGTAGAAGCAGTCAGGAGCATAGGAGAAATAAGGTGCTCAGTTAGCAGTTGCTACAGTTTCCCTGCCTCCCACAGAAGGGAACATCGCCCTGCAGCTAACTTCTTAGAGTGGCCCCTCTTCAGTCTAAAGTGAAAAGTGCTTTATTTGGTTGGAGAACTGCACCACAAAATTCAAGCAAGTGTGAATTTCAAGATAGCGGGTGGGTTTTTTTTGGTTCTCATATCGTTTTGGAAAGGGGGCATTTGATAGATTCAGCTATTGAACTGAATCAAATCTCTCTTCTATCACTATGTATCCTCAGTGCGGGGTTTATCCCCTGCAATTTGTTGCAGTCACGTCTCTACCACCACTGAACGCAGGATCTTCAGGCTTCACAACAGAGAGCAGTATTGAACTAACTCGTTTGGTTAATGCAAGGATTTCTGCTTGCAGAACTTACCTCCCTCCCGTACCTCTTAAATATGTTAATAGTCCCCCCACTTTTGGAGTAGATTTGGGGAGAGCCCAGGGCATGCACAGGGTCTGGGAAAGGAGAAAGGGGACGTTCTGTTGCACAAGCAGAAATCCTTGCACTGATGGAATGAGTTACTTTACAGCTCTCCAAACATTTAATGTTGCTGACACACTTTTTAGACATGCATCATTTTGCGACACAGTAATTCAGTTTTGCTAGCAAACTGGAGGTTAAACTAACCCCTTTCCAGCCCCGGGAGGAGCGAGGGAGTGTGTGTGCAGCACACCTACACACTGCATCTGACACACTAATGGGACACGACACACAGTTTGGAAAGCTCTGAGTTACTTGGATAGCACCTGAAGTTCCCTGCTGCCTGTAAGTCCTTGTATATGGCTATAGGAAATGGCCTTTTACCAAGTCAAACAATTTGTGCATTTAGTTCCATATTGTCTACTCTGGTGTCCTGAAAAGCTATTATTTTGAAGTGGCTTTCCATGGTCTCAGGCTGAGGAAATAGAAACAACAGCAACAACTTATACCCTGCTCATCTGACTCAGTTGCCTCAGCCGTTCTGGGCTGCTTCCAACATAATATAAAAACCCAGTGAGACATCAAACATGACCTGCTCTCTGTTTCTTTTAGCTGGAAATGTCTGGGACCTTTTGCATGCATGCACCAAGCTGCAGTTTTGATATTTTTTCAACTTCAGGAAAGGAACATTCTTTGAGAGATGGGATGTACTCTGGGCTCAAAGCCTGTTCCCTCACACTGCCAGAATGTAGGGTCCTTTCATCTCCACCTAATATTCACTCTGGATTAACCTGGCAACATTGTAAGAGTGCTGAGATATGTGGGGGTGTTACAACGCTGCAAAAAGGGCATTTTTTGTAATGTCTGTCTGCCAGCTCCAAAGGCTTAATTCCTAGATGGAAAACTAGCGTAATTCTTTCTTAATATAAAAAAATGTCAGGCAGCATGTCTCCTCACACACACACAACAGGAAGTGTCTCTCTTTTCAAAGGACAATTTTAGACTTTGAACTTTGCATTGGGATGCTTTCTTGATCTGATGTAGAGGCACGAGCTAAATATCAGTTGCTGAGTTTGGATTAGCCAATGCAGAACTCCTCTCTGAAGCTGGCCCAGGTGCAGGGCTAATTGCTAAAGGTAAATAGCACAGAAAAGGAATCTATCTAAAGAGGGATGATCTTTATTGATCATCACTTAGCTGGATATTTATCAATTGATTGCTTAGTCAGGCTGGTGCGAAGGATCTGGGATTCGAAGCTATACAATAGCTGTGTGACGCAGGCTCCCTGGAGCACACTTTCTGTTTTCTGGAATATGACCCCTGTCAATTTGGGGACAAGTTTTTAACTGATCGAAAAGATGTGAACATTAACAAGGGAGTTTCTTTCTCATGCTCATCTGCTAATGCTGGCTAATGAATACAGGTAAATGCACAATGTTAGGATATGATGCTAGGAAGAGGAAAGAAAATTGTGGTTCTGGACGTGAAAACAGTTGTTGGTACAGTGGTACCTCTGGTTATGAACTTAATTTGTTCTGGAGGTCCATTCTTAACCTGAAACCATTCTTGACCTGAGGTACCACTTTAGCTAATGGGGCCTCCCACTGCTGCCACTGCGCAATTTCTGTTCTCATCCTGAGGTAAAGTTCTTAACCCGAGGTACTACTTCTGGGTTAGTGGAGTCTGTAACCCAAAGTGTTTGTAACCCCTAAGTGTTTGTAACCCGAGGTACTGCTCTTTGCAATTTTGCTCTTTGCTGCTGCTTCTAGCTTGGTAACTTTGTGTTTTCATGATTAGCTAGATCAGGGTTGTTTTTTGGGGGAAGAGAAAAGATGGGGTTACTTTTTACAAATAATAAAATAGTTATCAATGGGAGAATTTGGGAGAATCTGTGTCCTGGCCTCTGGAAATTGCAGCAGTCCAGTCTTACCCCTTCCACATGTTGATGGCAGAGGGAGAGCTACGATGGCATGAAGTTGCCTTGCCACTGCCAGGCGCTGACAAGGCAGAGACAAAAAGCTGGCACTGGCAGTTCTTATGCCAGTAGCCAGTGGAAATCCTAAAATGGGGTGTTGGAGCCAAAGCTCCACTAGTCCTTCAAACTTTGGGCCCCCTGGCAGTAGCATTTTTTTAAAAAAGCTGCTTACCTTTAGAAATGGTGGTGGAGCTGCTGCTCTGCTCTGCCCAGTTCCACTGCTCTCCATCTCCATATTGGATCGCTGTGAGTTTATAAGAAGACGCCCCTATCCAGTTTTTAAGCTTCCCTCTGTATCTATGAAAATGATACTATTTTTTTTTAAAAGAGAAAGCAAATATTCAAAATTATCTAGAATATTCTGTGCTGGAAGTCAGGCACTGTTATTATTCACGGCACCCTACAGTTATGTAGTAGGTTAATTTCCCTGACCGCAAATGATAATCTAGAGTATAGGCTTCTACACCATCAGCAACTGCTAGGAATTCAGATGCCAAATAGTGTCCTCTCATAGTTTTTATATAACCTTGGTATAATTTGTTCTAAACCATTCTCCTTATTTCATTCTGCAATAAATGGGATTCCCACTTTTCACAGTTTCTCTGTAACTGTTTGCTTTCCTGCATGTAAAATATAACAGATTCTGTTGCTCTTTTCATCCCGCATCTCCAGAGAATGCTTTTTATATATATATCTATTACTTTACTTTCATAAGAAAACTCTTTTCTGTTGCAACACTTGCAAATCAAGATCTAAGCAATTTGCTGTTACCAAGCCAAGGGCTAATGCAATTTTCAGTGCACTCACTGGAAGTAATTTAGTCTTTCTCCATGTGACAAAAATTGATTTTATTCATTTTGAAATCAATATGTCACATTTGCTGATTTCTTTACTGGTGAATCCCTTTGCAGACAATCTCAAGGGGCGCAAATCATATGTTTGTGCTTTTAAAAAATGTTTTGTAGAGCTGGGCCTCATGATAAACCAAGAGAAAATATGCATTCACACATGCAAGGTGAACTTTTTTGGAATTTTGTTACCCATAATTCATAGCAAGAAGGCTTCAGGCTTTTTAGAGAAAGAGCATTTAAACATTTTCTTAAATTCATTGTAAATCAATGAAAAAAAACCCCTAAGGTTTATTTTAAAACACAAATTTAAAAAGTATTTAATCCAGCAGCAAAATGACCCTAAAGAAGGTACCAGATGAATCTCTTGAGGTGCCACTACAGAGAAGTCTTTTCCACTGTAGCCTCAAAGGCCAAGTCAGACATGACTTCACATGGATACCAATGGCATCTAAGTCTGAATCCAACTGGTGGTGTGAATGCATCTCCCCTTGAAAGCTGCTTGGAGGTTTTAGCTGCTATTGGATGTGATATCTTGCTTCTTTGCCCTCACTATGGGGGCCAGCCACTCTGATTTGCCCCAGAATGCACATGTATTCCAAAAAACTAGAACAACTTCTCACTCCATGGGTAGCATTCAGCCTATCAACTCTGTAGGAATGAAAATCCCTTTACAACTCAAGAGTAGATCCACTGAAATTAATGAGCACAACAAAGTTAAGTCCATTAGCTTTAATGAATTAAACACATGCCTGTCCACAGCAGCCTGCTCTACAGCCTCCTGCAGCCTCTGCCCCACAAACACAGAATAAATAATCACAAATATAGCAGAGCAAGCTGGGATAAAGCACTTTGCTGCTCTAATTGTTGATAAGCATGCTCCAAAGCTGCAGTGCATCGAATCAATATGCCAGAAATAGCACTATTTGAGAGACAAATTAGAATGCTTCTGCTTTCAGTTTACAGCCGAATGCTGGAGGGCGGCAGGGGGTGTTGAGAGGTATGATGGCCGTGCATTTTTTGCTTAAATTATCAACTCTATCCAGTTTCTGATAGCTTAACTATCCTTTCCACCATTTTGGGCATCTGTGCTAGTCACAACACCACTGCTGCAGTAGACATTTCCTTCCAGTCCCCTCACATCCTAAATAATGACAAGAATCTGTCCTGATTTTTTAAGGTGCCTTACCCACCTCTGTCATAGGAGTACAGGAAGCTGTCTTATAGCAAATCAAAACATTGGTCCATCTCACTCACTATTGCAGCAGAAGCTCCATAGGGTTTCAGTCTTGGATGTTGGGGACTGAAGTTGGGCCCATCTACATGCAGAAGAGATGCCTCACTACTGAGCAAAATCCCCTCTCCTCCAGTTTCCCCCTTGTCTTCTTCAGCATGTAATAATTTCGCTAAGCCTGACAAAAGATTTTGTTGTGTCATGACTTAAAAGATACAGCATGTTAAGAGAAGAGATGCTGTTCTTTGGTGGCAGTCCTGTGTTGCCTCTAATGTTTACTTCGGCCTTCACACAGCTCTGTGGGGTGTTTTTTGCGGGGGGCAGTTGGCAGTTGGCATCACATTACGACAGCGAACTCTACGGAACACATACTTGCAAATGTATGATTCACAACCCCTATTTCCCCAGTACAAAATGCTCAGAATATGCAAAGCTAGCCTGCAGGGTTGTGATATGTGCACAATGCCATTTCTCATTTTCTCTGTTTGCAGGGAAATCTATGGAGAAATGAGAGGTGTGGGCAAATTCGCCCCCTACTGTTTTGGCATTTATTTATTTATTTAGTTCAAGCAGGAGAAATAACTAGGATGAGGACTCTACTCCCTCCAAAACCTTCCTGAGTCACATGAAATAAATCTTCATGGCCCTGTGAAGGTGGACAGGGTGCAAAATGTGTGAAAATTTCACAGCAGTCTGAACCTGCCAGGAACCTGAATGGGGTGGGGGGAATGGACAGAAGGAATAAGTGTCCCCTACTGTCTGGAGTTCTGAATAAATCAATGGGTAATTTATTGATCTGAACATAATCAAATCAGATGAATCATAAAAACCACCCACCCCCAGGAAAATACTAAAATGCTTTGTTCATACTAGTGAAAATCTAGTGTTAACCTGAAATATTAGCAATGTTCTCTTGATTTATACATTCAGTGAGGCACCCGCCACTTTTTTTCCACCACCAGAAGATTGTTTTATCTTCCTGAAATTCAGCTTGAATTTTTCATGTTTGTTTCCATATCATTATTCCAGCTAGCCTTCTTTTCTCCTTTCTGCTTGTTTTCCTCTAATAATTGCAGCCTGATGCTATGCACACCCTATTAGCTGTTTAGCACAGCAAGCTTTTAATCTTTCCAAAGAAATCGGTCCTTCCAGATTCAGATAACTAGAATTCCCCCCCCTCCTTTCATGTTACAGACTATGCTGGGTGTGGAAACAAATGCAAATATCCAGGTAACAGAATATAACCTTGCATTGCACACAATGCACACCGAGAATTAATAGCAACTAGACTCCCTCCTCCGCATTCTAGTTTGCTATTATAGGGTGTGTGGGGGGGGGGAGAAAAAAAACCTCTTTCTCATGATAAAAATAAAAACAGTCATTTAAAGACAATTTGAATAAGCTGAGGCACATCTGAATACATTTTCCCTCCTGCGAGTGCTGACATAAATCTAAGAAAGATTAATTAGTTGCGTGATCGCTATTCTTGTCACTCTTACACTTCCCAAGAATTCTTCTGCTTCGCTGTTACTCGCAACTTACTTTGTTCACACCCTGTCACTTTTAATCATTAGACATAAACTAAGCTCACAGTACACATTTATTACCATGTCATGGATAGCAGAGAAGCGTTACAACGTTTTATGTTCCTGTCTTTCTCTTGCTCAGTTTGTCTTACTTGCTGTTTGGATAGCTTTGCCGCACACACACAAACAGAGCAATAACCCCGCCATGGTTTCCCTGCTGTCTTCCAAACTCAAGCCGCTGCTGAAACACTGCAGAAGGCTAGACCTGGTTTCCTGAGTTGTGTGGGGACGAGCAGAGACTAAATTCTGCAAACTGCTGGTTTAGCATACCCAAGAGAAATGTAAGTCATTGGCCAAAGAGTCCTTGGTTTGAGGGGGCCTTAGCTCAGTGCTAAAGCATCTTTCTTGCGTGGAAGAAGTCCAAGTTTCAGTCCCCTGTAGCTCCTGAAATCTGGAGAACCACTCCCAGTCAGTGTTGACAATAGTGAGCAAGATAGGCCAATGGTCTGACTCAGTAAAAGGCAGCTTCCCAAGGCTGGATTAACCATTAAGCAAAATAAGAATGTGCTTAGCACATCAAGGGAAAGGAGGCACCGCAGAATATTTCTGTTGCCTGATTTACCATGGACCATATGGGGCAGTTGAACTTGATTCCATAAAAAAGGTTTCCACCATAAATGAAAAAAAATTACATACATATATACACAATAATTAAAAACTAAATAAAATAGCAATAGTAATAATAGAGACTGATGATATACATTAATATTAAGAATACACCAAAACTAGAATCTGGTTAAATTTTATTTCACAGTTTATTATTTTGAGTTAGCTATATATGGGGGCACCAAAATCTTTTAAGTGCATAGGGCCTCTAAAGCTCTTAATTTGCCCCTGCAGCTTCCTACGCTACTATGAATTTTATTGACTAGGAACCACCTCTGGTTTTTGCTAACCTTTTCCTGTTTCAAGCAGGGCTGTAATATACAGTACAATTGCATCTTGCAAGTAAGTAATTCACACGATTCCAACCTTGTGTGGTTGGAAGGAGGCTGGTTGAAATGGCACAGATTAAACACATACAAGGCAGAGAACTTAAAAGTTCCTTTTGTGTTGGGTTTGGAAGGTAAGGATGGTTGTGTGGCAGTGGTTTGGGTATATGATATTTTGCGTATATGCACCATCCCAGAAACATAACCCCCACACAACTAAATCCAGATTAAATGGTGGAAAGTTATGGTCTGGTATTTTGATGACAATTATGCCACTTGGATGCTGCAAATAATGCATGGAGAGCATGTGTAATGGTTCTAGGGGTTGCTCGTGCGTAAGCCAGTGCCAACACCTGGCTGGGTTGCCTGAGTGAACCTTTTCTGTCCGGACAGCCGCTCACCCGTGGCTGTCTCAATCGCTGACAGAATCTGTCAGTGGGCGTTTCTTAACTTCTTCCAGCAAAGAAGCTCTTTGACGCCTAGTCTCCTCCTACTCTCCCTGCGCGGGAGCCTTCTGCGCAAGGAGGGTGTGGGCAGCGGAGGACCCCTACTCTCCCCGCTGGTCCCAGGCAAGGAGTCATGGGACCGCCTCGCCAATTCCCCCATCTGCCCCCCTTCTCCACTGGTGCTACGCTGATTCTCTTCCCCAGAAGATGGGCTTCCTCTCCCCATCCCGGGACGCTCTCTGGAATCCCTCTGGAGCTTGCTCTCTCCCTCCGGCACTGATGGCAGTTCCCTGACAGCATGCATGAAGAGTATCGATTCCACAAGAAACATGTCTCAAAAAGCCCCTTCTATCTCTGTCTATTCTGATGCAGGTGCTGTTTGTGGAGCAAACACACCATAATAATAAACAGATTTGACTTCAATGTGGAAAGCTCAAAGGAAAATCTGCTGCCACTGTATGGTGCACAGAGTCAGAATCAATACAACTCTGAAATAATTGTTGTACAATTACTAAATTAGACTTTATTAAAGCAACTCAGGAGGGTTAGAACTAGTTTTGTGATCAGAAACATCAGGGATTGTAAAAACACAACTGTCTTGAACTAGGCTATAAAGAGTGAAGCGGATTTTGTACTAGAATGATGTGCAGCATTGGATATTCACATGACATTAAGCTGCTAACTGTGGATTTTTGACTCACACAATAAATGGCAACCATTTACTCTAAAGCTCTGTATAATCTTTCTTACAATAGCCCGAGGCACATTACTGCAATTTTACAAACCAGAAGCCTTGCATTAAAACAGTTTGGGTTCAGTGTTTTAATTTTCTCTCCTGTTTAGAAGTAGTTTGGAGGAGGGTAGAGGGGGAACCTGAGTGAAAATGTCAGAAACACTTCTAGAAGTAGTCAGATAATTGGTTCTATACAGAGACGCATCTCCTAGGTCAGAGGTCCTCAAACTACAGTCTGCAAGCAGCTTTCAGGTGGAAAGAGGAATGGCTGCTAGGCTCTTCTAACACTAATAGGTTGTTCATATAATGTTTGCCATTTAATATAGCCCAGTCTTTATCCCACTCTGCATTGTTAAACGTTTTTATATATGGAATTGTTTTTAAACGTTTGTATTGGCTTGTATCCAGTGCAGAACTAAGTAAGCACACCATCAGTGCAAGAATAGTAGATAGATAGATAGATGATGATAGATAGATAGATAGATAGATAGATAGATAGATAGATAGATAGATGATAGATAGATAGATAGATAGATGATAGATAGATAGATAGATAGATAGATAGATATAGATAGATACATACTTACTTACATACATACATGCATAGAGATAGATAGCTAGATGATAGATAGATAGTGTTCTTCCTCCATGTAAGACAAATTTCTTCTCAATTTCATATGCGGGACTTCCCTTCCTCCTTAGAATATATTTTGAAACATTTGAAGGGGGTTCAAAGACTCTAAACATCAGAGCCAAGATAATCTCATTTGATTAAAATGCCATAAAGTTGACCATAGCCCATCCAAATTGCACAAAGCATTATATATGAGCCAGTCTTGGGATGACCCGGTGCTGAGACATTTTGGGAGGCAGATTTACCTGAAGCTTTCCTCACAGAGCTCAATTTGGCAGGATATCTGCAGCTGGCACCAAGTCCTCCGCAGTAGCACAGATGTCATATTTTATAGTACACTCAGTGAACTGGACACCTGTCAAATTACATTGTTCTATCCTCTCAGCCTCCAAGAAGTACTGGCCCTGTAGGAATAAATGGGGAAATTTTTAACAGACCCATTTGCAATTTTATAGTGGTTAATGACCTTAGAGAACAAAAATGGAGATGCCATTTGTGGATTGTGGTGGATGTCCAAGCGCCGCTTCCTCCTTCTGTTTAGGTGATTCTAAATTCAGGCCTTGCACCTTTCCTGCTGAAACAGATGTTCCTCCCTAACAAAGTTTCATTACTGGAAATTAGAACTCTATGACTGGCTTAATTTGTGGAAGATGTTGCCAAATTGGAGAGGGCTCAAGGGGAAGCAGCAAAGACGATCATACATTTGGAGGGTAACTCAAGTTTTAGAAGGTTGAGGAAGAAAAAACAATATAAGGAATGCAAAGTTTTGGGGGCAACCACGCTGAGGGCATCTTCTCTTCTGCCCACAAAAAACAGAATCCCAGAATTCCTGGATCTGGCACTGTACAGTTTGCTCATGTGAAATATAAAGGATGATGCAATATGAGACACAGAGCATGTGGCTTCCACTCTTTATCCTATGGATAGGTGTGAGAACACTTTCCAAGGACATACAATGGAACAACGTTGCCTTTGATGCAGGGAGGGGCAACCTGTGGCCACCCTCAGCTTAATCTCATGCGTATGTACCCTGAGCCTTATTTCATGCAGGTTGAAAGAGGGGGGGAGCCCTGAAGGACAGAAGGAGACTAGGTAGGGGGAAATGGGAGGGGGAAAATGAATTTGTGGAGTGATGGCAAAAGCCCTCTGCGAGTGAGCCTTTCAGACCTCTTTCAAGTGCTGGGTGAGAGTAGGGAGTAGAGAGAGAGAGAGAGAGAGAAAGTGGTGTTAGAAAGACAAAGGAGGGGCTGAAAGAGAGAATAAGAGAGAAGTGGCCCTGCCTACTGTTGCCTTTAACCTGTCCACTACTGGCCCACAACACCCCCAGCATTAATTAATTAATTAGGATTTATTGCCCACCCTTCAGTACAAGTTGTTGTTGTTGTTAGGTTGCCCCAGCCACTCTAGGTGGCTTCCATCAAATTAAAACATCAAACACAGTAAAATATCAACCATTAAATATATCTCTAAAAAGGGCTGCCTTCAGACGTCTTCTAAAAGTCAGATAGTTGTTTATTTCCTTGATATCTGATGGGAGGGAGTTCCATAAGGAGGGTGCCACTGCGGAGAAGGTCCTCTGCCTGGTTCCCTGTAGCTTCACTTTTTGCAGTAAGGGAACTGCCAGAAGGCCCTCAGAGCTAGATCTCAGTGGAGATGTTCCTTTAGGTATACAGGGCCAAATCTGTTTATGGATCCCAGGGTGGATCACAATATCAAGTTATAAAAACAAGGTGAACGATTATAGATATTTATACAAGCAAAATGATAAAATCATTCCAATGAAAAACAGAAGACTATAGATACTTCAAAAGTGGTGGGACCCACAGGACAAACTACCTGAACAGTTGAAAGGCAGTTAAAGGTAAAGAGGTCTATTCTCAACATACAGGGGAAGCTGTACAGCAAGGATGTTAGATGCACCTCCATGGGGAAGGAGCTCCATTTAGAGACTGTCCCAGGCCAGGAAAAGGTGGTTTCCTCACCACCAGCTGAAGGAATAGATGTGTATTTTGTCTCTGAGTAACAGCTCCATCTTTAACCAACTTGGCAGTCTACATTGTGCTCTGTTATCTCACCCAGATCAACAACGTGAGAGTTAGCAAGGACACGGGATCACTGAGTCCATGGAAAACATTTCACTAAACTGTTTAAGTGTTGCCAACTCACACATAGAAATGTTATGACTTGAAGGATGGGTGGGACTGATGCAGGCTTTTTCAGTGTCTGGGATTGGAGAGATTGGTGCTGGGGGTGGGGTGGGGGCGCAGAGGAATCACTGTTTACAGCTCTTGCAAATGCAATACCTGTCCCAAAGCCCATTCCTTATAATCACAGCAATTGGCTTAGGTCTGTCACAGTCTGTGCAGCTTCAAAATAGGGGCATGGCATAAACAAGATAAACTTGGCAAACAACAAGTGTGCAGCGTGGGGGGAGGCGCGGAGGAGAAGATAGAGAAAGATGCAGCTTGAACCCCCAGTGGTGATAATAATAACTTATGACAGCTGAAGTAAATCAGAAGTCGACAGGAGGAAATGCTCCACCGTTTCAGATGTGAGCGTACATAAAAAGCACTTTATTGAGGCAGACGTTACAGTCATAAGACGGGGAATATTCTGATGTAGCCACACAGAGACCTCTATGGTCCACAGATGACAAGGGAGCAGCCAAAAGATACCCAGAGAGCTCCTTTTAGGAGCAGTACTGAGATGTACCACTTTACTGATTTTGTGAATTCATACTGAAAAGCGAAAATGCTTGTTTTCAGGGAAACCTTTCAATTAGGGAGGGCTAGGAATGGGCAAATCTGTCAGTTGCGGCTCCACCCAGTTCCTCATTTTTCCAGTCTTAAAATTCAGTTCTCCATATTTACCCATCAGTTTGCACTTTTTTTAAAGCTCTCATGAAAATTCACCAGTATTTTAGTGTGAATGATTCCTAATATACACACATTTTATGCAATTTTGCCTGATATATGCATTATTGCAAAGCAGTTTTCTCTAATATAACACATTTCTGTATACTCTTTTAATTCATATGTGCATTTTTATGCCCATTTCATCCAAGTATTAGTGTACACATTACTCGGGTGGAGAATTGCATTGCAAAACTTGGAGCAGTATGAATTTTGAAGGTTGGCTGTATTTCAGTTTGCATACTGAACAATGGTGCAGATTTTACAGTAGGAAGGAAAGCGTAGGTGAATTGCAGTCTGGGGTCTTTATCCGTGGTTCCAAAGCCAGCTCTGAATGCAGTCCACAGACATCAGCTTTTCAATTATCCCCCTTAAATTCCATCAAAGATTACAAGATTATTGCGGAGCACTCTGGAGAAAGTGGTGTGTGTTCTCTTCCATTTATTTGTTCTGTAACCTCTCCAAAAGCCTTGAAGATGCAATTTCTACTGAGCTGAACAATACAGGTCTGTAAAAATAATCAAGTGGAAAACAAATAATAAACCAGCATTCCTATAAACTGCTCAATGTGGTATAACAGTTTGCCATGAATAATGAATTCATGTAGTAAAATGGCTCTAGCATTTCAACCAAAAAAGGAAAATGAATAACATGAGGTCCAGTGTAAGGTTCTGTGCAGACTTTTAAATGTGATCTTGTAAGCACTTCCACCTAGAAACATGATTTGGGAACTGTGATATTTTTCAGGTGGGTCCATTAGTTGGCTACTATATTTGTCTTGGGTTCCATTCCTGGATGTCAATTTAGGAAACTTGCATGGATTGTGAATCTCCATGTCAAGTACTCATGATTGAAGTTTCTGCCTATGACCAAAGAGAGTTACATTTGAAGCAGCTTGGAATTTTAGTCATATTTATGCAAATTAAGATCCACATGTGACCATGCAATTAAAACATATTCCAACTACTTCAAGACTGTTCAGGTATACGGATATTTTCACATGTCACAAAAGGTGCTCTAACCCAGAATGTTCATGTCCTCTGTATTCACTAACCATGTAAGAAAAATAAGGAAAGATGACGATTATAAAACATGAGTACTCAAAGTTGCCTTGTACTGGTTCAGATCATTGGACCATCTAGCTGGAAGTGGTTCTGCAAAGTTTCAAGTTACAATGGATGTAAACTCCCAATTAGGCCTGGAGTTATGCCAAACACAATTTTGAGCCAAATGAACCCCTGCTATTTCTCCCTACCCTCTGTGAGCTCCCTTCTTACATGGCTCAATGCTTCAGAAACAGCAGTGATTTGGGGAGGGGAGATGGAGCACAATCTATCTCTCTTCCTCTCATCTCTAACACCTAACAGTTGTCAGCAGCACTGGTGAAAGACTCCTTGCTATATCCCACTACCACTGAAGTAGCAACTCAGATAAAGGGATGATGGAAAGGGTTTGGAGGTAGGTTGAGGCAGGGAACAGGGACAGGTGTTTTTCAGGTTATGATTTAAAACTGGATAAGACTTGGGGGGGGGGCTGTAGCACTCACCTTGTATTTGAGGCGGGCATTGTCATCCACCAGCGTTCATATTTCCAGATTAGGAAATATATTTGGCAACATCAGCAGTGCAAATAAATCTTCCCCATCCATGCAACTTAATATCCTTTAATGGAGCTGCCAAAGATCTTAGGAACATACAGATTATGCCCCATCCCAAGGAAACGAAGCAATGCTACTTCCCTACTTGTCTTTGTTATTGATATTTTTTGTTGTTTCTTAATATTGCAGTTCCTGTGCTGGCCTATCTAGTCCAAGCAAGGACTAAGTATCTGCAATCATGAATTTTACATGAATTTTAAAAACCCAGAATTTCATGTTGCTTGATGTCCAAATTTCTTCCTATTTCTCTTTTTCATTTTCTTGATATTCTCATGGCTCTTAGTTACAGAATGATTTTAGGAACATGAGAACATCAGAGCCCTGATGGATTAGCCCATAGTCCAGCATCCTGTTCTCAGAGATGAGGGCAACAGCACTCTCCCTACTTGTGCTCCCCAGCGACTGGTATTCAGAGGCAAATACTGTGTCTGATCATAGCTACCATGGCTAGCAGCTACTGACAGCATTCTCCTCCATGAATTTGTCTAACCTGCTTTTAAAGACACCTGTTAGTGGCCAGTACTAGACACCTGGATGGCTTTAAAAGACAATTTTGGACAACACAAAATCCCCAAATTGCTTTTCTCCAATGAAAAGAAAATTTTAGAATACAAGGAAAACATTATGCTTCTCAGCAAACTGTCAAGCTTGTCAGTTTGGCTGGGGTGACACCAGAGCTATCCTCAGTTAACTTGTGATCACTGTGTATAAAAGCCTTTTGGAAAAGCTGTGTAAGCTCTGACATTATAAAGAGAATATTTATACATATTCTTAGTCCTCACCTCTGTTTGAGTAATGATTCACATGAATAATATGCATTCAAGTACTGGGGTTTTATGGCTTAGTTTTTAGCCCGAGAGTGTGTGATCCTTTCCCTATTTAAATCTGCATGTTTATTCACAATGACTTTGCCATCGGCAGAGAATGAATGTGGAAAATAGTATTTTTAAAATATTACAGCTTGTTTGCAGCGAGGCTGGGCTTTTGTGGGGCTATATTTGCTTGTGATTTCCTAGCAATTAATTTATATCATCTTTTTTTTATTTCCAGGGTATAAAACAGAGATCTGATTGCTTATGTATTCAGAGCAGTTATTTGTAATTTAAAATACAGAACCTAATATTGCCTTTCCCCTCGCTTTGGGAGACTTTGCTCTCACAAGTAGCCATTCATCACTTGCTTTTAAGTTGCTTCAGGCGTACTGAAAGAGATGAGGTTTTATTTTCATTTATGTTTTCTTAATACATGTTGATAGAAAGGAAAAATTGTTAGCCGCAAATACCTCTAAAGAAAATGAACAGGAATTTGACAGCCACTGCTAGTTTGGAGAAATAAAACATGGTGCCTCAGAAATTATATGGTTTTATTCCCTTTCAAAGTCCACAACTGATGATCTAATGAAGAAAAATAATTGAGTTGTTTGATATCGCACCAGAAAACACAGGTGGTGAATATTGATGGAACTGGGGCCATAGTTAGGCCACTGAGAAACAAGATTTGGCAATTGCCAGATTTGACCATTTTGAGGATGGTGATTTTGACTAATTTCAAATTTAGGCTGGATCTACACTGACTGTTTAACGTTATTAGGACACTATTAGATATATCTTTCTAAAACGTCACAGGGCATACTTGTAAAATAGAGTATTTCTTACCTCTGTCAAAGCAGGAAAGGTTCTTTTTTGTTTTCTCCACATTGTTTTCCTGGTTTCCAGTTGCTCTGCAGCACCCTCTGGTGTCACGTTTTAATAACGCTAAGAGCAGAATGTAATGTTGGCCATATGGTTATCAAAACCATTCCTTAACCCTTTCTTAATGTTAAAAAACAACAAGTGTAGATATGCCCTTAGTATCATTCCAGGGGACGCATAACTGCAAATGTCACCACTCCTTTAAGTAAGAAAAAGGAGCAATCCTGACCCCCTGATGTTGTCGGTGGTTAGGATGAATCAAAAGCCTTTCTCAGCAGAGAGAAGCACTGCTAATGCAGGGAGGGGTGGTGGTTCTCCTGCAGAGGAGGCCTAACTTCTACCTGAGTGAGTGGGATGTGCAGGAACCTAAATAGGGGGTTTGGGAGATGGGTGTGTGTGGAGCTCGACTGGCCAAGAAGCCATGGGATTCTTTGCTGGCATGCTGCCAGGTGGAGAGGCTTGATCTGGCTAGGGCTACCAGGTTAGGAGTATCCCAGAACTAGAGGTTTCAGGGCCCAAACCTCAGAAATGGGGTCACAGGAACAGAGCACCATGGGGCCAGGGACCACTGAACAGAAGAGGAAATGCACACTAGGGCCAAAGCAACCAAGGGGTGACTGGCATGCAAAACACTGAATAATGAGATAATTCATCAATCTGAGGCCTTGAGGTGGTGGGGGTCAGGGATCGCAAATTAGAGCCCCTGGGCCTCCTCTCATTTGCCTTGGTGGCTCACTTGCATGTTCCAGGACGGATCTACACTCTTGGTTTATAATGTTAAGAGAGGGTTAAGGAATGGTTTTCATAATGTGGTGGGCACATTACGTTTTGCTTGTAATGTTAATAATGCATTATTGAAATGTGACACCAGAGGATGCTGCAGAGCAACCGGGCACCAGCACTAAAGGTAAAGAACTTTTTTGATTCACCAGTATGCCCTGTGACGTTTTAGAACGCTGTATCTAATATTGTTATAATAACGTTTAAAGGGTCAGTGCAGATCCAGCCCCAGTCTCCACAATACACCCAGAGGGACTCTCCAGAGTGCCCACTCACCCCATCCCTATTCCCCACTTTGAAGAAGTGGGTTCTTCCTCAGAGCAAAGCATACGGGGTGAAGATGGCCCAGGAGTGTGCCTGAGCCACTGCTGCATTATCACAGTGACTGTGATAATTAGGTAAATGTTTCTAGGAACTTAACTTTTAAGCAAATTTCTAGATGCCCTGAAAATGTAGCAGTGGTGCAGACATAATGTCATCTAGATTGCAGGCCTCAGCTGGGCTGTGTTTTCCTGCTGCTGCTTTAGTTTAGATTTCACATGTTGTCTTATATATTTTTAAAAATTGTTTTGAGCAGACTGGTTGTGAAAAAAATCCTGAATTAATTTAATATAATGAAATAAAAGGAAAGATCTAACTCCCCACCGAAAATTCTTTTGCTACCCCTCCATGAAAACCACAGTGCTCTCGACAGGTGTTGAAGCCATTTTCATGTTTCAGCTAGGGAACCAAAATGCTTAATGCTCTGTAAATGCTATCTTTATGTTGCACGGGTGAGAACAGCTGTTATAGCATGGCGGTGGGTGAGGGTTCCTTCCACAGTACTGATGCTACACAGATCAGAGTGGGAAAAGAAGTTCAGGGCCACAGATTATGGTTCACCTACAGTGTAATTCACTTACTTTTGCAGAGGGAGAAGGGTGCCACAACTGCTCCTCTTTCAAACTGAATAAACAGCTCAGCGCCCTACTGCTATGTTTTTGGCTCCTATTTATGAGCTGGCGGGGAAATCCAGAGTACCAATTTTTCATATTGTGTTTTGCTACTTATGAATTCCAAGACCCAGTAAAGAACCCCGGAGCTCTGATTTCTCATTTCATTGCTGCTGCATAATAGACCCTGTAGCTTGATGTATCTTTTAACGGTCTACATTTAGACAAATTGTTGTGTGAACACATTTGTAAATGACAGCTGTGAGAAAAGCACAATCCAGGAGCCAAGAAGAACATTCCAAGCGACATGAGAGGGAAACACAGCATTCCTGGCTTGTTAACCTCCAAAGTGAGATTTCATTGGAAGTGCAAATGTGTAAATAATTAGAAAATGTGTCTCTTTTCGTTCACCTCCGTGCACACAAATAAACACTGGGTGTTTGAAGCAAGTTTCAGATGATCCAGAATGGAAACTCTAATCGTCCCTCAATTTTGGAATGAATTTGAACTTTCTACCTAGTGGTTGAGGGCTTGAACATACTGCTGCCCTGTTTGAGGCTGTTCTGTTTCACAAAGCAACCATTTTTGTTGTACATGTCCCAGTATGGTGCAGAGGGATTAATCATAAACCTGAGACTTGAGTTTCTAAATGCATGAATGATTCTTTCTGTGGGCTCAGCATGCAAACCAAGAACAAAGTAAGGCCAACCCTCAAAATACAGCCTCTGTGCTGGCTTTTAAATGGTTTGATTCATCCCTAGGTGAAAGCAGGTTAGAATTCTGCAAAAAAGAGAGAAAATCATTTGGAGCAGAATGTATAGTTTACATTTCTGTCATGAGAAATATGCAAAGCTGAACTTTGCATCGAACATGTTGTAGAATAGGCAGGCAGCTAAGAAAACCATTATGCTTCTTGCAGTCTTTCTGGTTTTAATGTTGGTGGACACAGCTGGTTGAGAAATGTCACCCATTTTGAAATGCTAATGGATACATTCCTATCAAGAATAGATGGGAGGAAAGGAGACTTTTTAGGGGGAGAAATCCATTTCTTCGATCCGTGATTTAATGTGAACTAATATTTCAAAATTGAACATCACAAAAATAACAGCAAGATAGTGTGTCTGTTTGAAAACTCCAACCCAAGGTCACCTTATGGCTTTCAAACACACAATTGGAGACTAATAACCCTGAGCAGTAGACAAATAGCAAGATCTTGCACAAGTGTTTGGTCAGTGTTCCAATAAGTAGTTTCTATAGCATTGTTCATGCTTCTGATGATGCAAAAGGTAAATCAACCTCTTGTGCAACCTCTTGTGCCTGCAGAAAACTGTTTGGATGTCATTTCACTTTCTCCCATGCAGCAGACTCCTAGGCAAGTTTACTTGACAAGATCATTCCTGAGTGTTCTCTTCCAGTGCTGTGGAGCTCCGGATGACATTCATAACTTGCCCTTCCTTTAGAAAGATCACAGTAGCTTACCAAGCTTACCCAGACTAGGGTTGCCATATTTCAAAAAGTGAAAATCCAGATAAAAGTTGTTGAGCTTTTGTTCTCTCCAAAATCTCAAAAAACAAATGACGTTTTTGAGTTTCTTTAAAGGAAATTCGCCAAAACAACATTTGTGTGATTTCCACCTGGACACTGTTTCCAATGGCTGAATCCCGGCTATGTCTGGGAAATTCCAGATGTATGGCAACCCTGACCAAGACTCCCATCTATGCACTAATAAGGTGATCCACATCTCCTTAGCTTTAACATTGAAATAGAGTCATCCTTCCCAGACCTATCACTTGTTCTTGCTCCTCAGCTGAATAAAGGCAGAACCCTCTTTGCACCAGCATTGGGAATTGCCAGAAGAAGCTTGTACAAGAGTTATTCCTACATGCATCCAGCATAATGAGAGAGCTGACTTGGTGCTTCACGAAAGGGTTGCAAATTGTTGCATTATTTAACTTATTATGATTGTGTGTTTACTGCTAGAAAAAGGGAGAAACACTTCTGGGATTTTGGGCCTCAGGTGTCAAAACAGGTGTCCACACACCTTGACTTGGAAGCTAGGGCATTTGCTATTCCATCTCAGGCAGCAAAATGTCTTACACTAGCCCTGCACCTATTTCTCAAGAACTTCAGTGACAATGTTGACTTCTCCCACGTGACTCTGCAGGCAGAAGGATTCCTATTGTCTTGCAATATTTAAAGATAGAGAGTTCAGTTGACTACTAGCACAGTCGTGTGCACGTGTGATGCTCCAAGAAGCCCCCTGCCTCGTGTTCGTTTGCTAGTCCTTTAGGCTTCATTATGTTTCAAAGAAAGAGTAAGTGTGTGGCATTTTTCAATGAACTGAGAGTTTGGGAGCATCGTAATGCACTATCCAAACATGATGGATTCATTAAATAGTTGATTAGTGCTGCTGATCAGAATAAATTCATTTGCACTTCATGTGGAGGTCATGTGTATCTTCTTATAACACATTATGCAATTTTGCATTAGTTAATGAACACTTAGCAGTAATTGGATTTGGAGGACTGAATCCTATTGCATCAAGAATAATCACCTGAAATGTGACTGTAGCTCATAGTCACGGAACTTGAGGCAAGATTATCCTCTGTTTGCCATGTCAATGACACAATGTTCAAAAATATTCTGGTAACATCTGTGTTATCTTAGAGCAGGGGCACTGGGCTAGTGATGCACCAGATATTATTGGACTGCACACCCCATAATCCCTGACCATTGATCATGCTGGTTGGGATTGGTGGAGTTCAACAACATCTGGAAGGCTACATGTTCTCTACACCTGTCTTAAAACTGTTCCTCAAATCTGCTGGGAATGGCAAATGTTGAGAGTGCCTGAACTCAGATCCTGCTTGTGTGCATCGTATAGGCATCTTTTTGGCAGTTGTGAGAACTCAGTGCTGGACTAGATGGGTTTTTGGCCTGATCCAACAGAGCTGCACTTATGTTATTATTTCACATTTTACTGTCACACCAAAAACTGTCAAAAGTGGAAATGCAATCTGAGATATACAATATAAACTAAAAATGCAATGTAGATGCTCCAAACTTATCTCTGGTAAATATATCTGTGTGTGATATTTTTCGCATCACATACCAGGAGACACAGGCATGTTGCATGAGAATGCCCTTAAAAAAAAAAAGCTGTGCAGGCCATTAGAAAAATAGTTTTAGCCGTTGAACAAATAAAACAATCCCTTAATTTTTCATTGACTGATAAGTGCCAGAATCCTCATGAGGCTGATTGCTGCATGCATTAAACAGGAATAGGGAACTTGTAACTGACCATCTTTGTTAATAGGCACCTCTGCAAACCCTGGGAATGACTTCAGGCAATAAATACACTAGAGTAAGCCAGCCACTCTAAACAGTAATCAACATTAAAAAAACAACAACCTCTTCTTGAAAGACAAAGAAGGTTAATGAGTTAGAGTTTCATTTTCTGGTTGCAAAGCAAACTAATCAGGAAGCATACATCTGACAATTATGAGCAGTACTTTTATGAAGCAAGGAAAATGAGGTTGGCTAATCAGTGAGACATTAATACAGATCTTAGTAGCCATATCAATCAATTAATTTTTTTCCACAAAAAAGGAGGGAAGTATTTATTTGATCTTGTAATTTTTCTTACATGGTTCTTTTATTAGCCTAAACAGGGGAGCTTGCTGTATAATTGTTCCATTGTTTTAAACCTCAGGAATTTGAGGAATCAAATTTTCTTTAATTACTAGGATTAAAAAAAAGAGTATTGCTGGAGTACTATATGGTGAAATTGTGAGAAGGGCCTTTCTGAAATGAAATTGTAGATGGCTCATGTGGCTGAAAAATGCATATGGTATTGTCTCTCTGGTTTTTGAGGTGGAAGAATTTGTTTGCAAGCATTTATATTTTTAATATTATTTATCATTAAATAAATACTGCTAATAAAATATTTATTTCAATTATCTAATTTACATCTTTCCTTTAGAGGCCTGTTGGCTGATGTCATAAACTTTCAAGGAAACACAGCATCCAATTCTGGTCATCTGCTTCTCAACAATAAGCTTAAACCATGAGCATGAATCCAAGGATGCTGTCCTTAAAAGTAATGGTGGACCTGTGTGACTGACAGGTCCAAGCATATGTTGACTAACTGAGGAGTTTGACAGTGAAATCAGGAACACAGAGAGGCAAATAGGACCTGCATCAAAGCATTTTGTAAAGTTTTTTAATTGCTTTTGTTTTCTGTAATTGGTTTTAATGGTTCTGTTATGTTTGTAAGTAACTTTGACCATTTCTGTGAGTTAAGCAGCTAATTCTTCTTCTTCTTCTTCTTCTTCTTCTTCTTCTTCTTCTTCTTCTTCTTCTTCGTCATCATCAAAATCATCTATCAAATTTTTGTAAAGGTATTTAAGTCCACAAAGGCAGCAAATAAAGGGCATTTGTTCCTTTTAGCATGTTTATCATCAAAAGAGAAAGTATAAAAATAATGCCCATGATTGGCAAAACCAGGTCTTAAAAGCTTGTTTGTCCCTCAAAGAAGTCATTATTGCAGCAAGCTCAACCCTCTAATTTACTAAGCTGAAATTTGCCATATGTATATTTTGGCTTATGGTGCTTATTGGACTCTTGAGCCTAAAATTATAGTTGAGTTTCAGCTCCCTTTCTGTAGATGCGATTAACAGTGCTGTTGGTTCCAGAACATGGGAATTTTGTCTGAAAGGTGAATGCTTACAAGTGTATGGAGATCTAACTACATAGGCTATTTTGGGAAAGTTTGAATGGGATGGTTTCTTCATCTTCTTGTCTAACAAGAGTCCAATTAAGACTTTAAGGATGCGGGAAGCCAAGTATCCAAATAACTTCATTTTCATACAACAAACTTTGGCTATACCTATTTGACTTATTCTGTTAAATACCAATGAAAGGTGAATTTCTCTAGCACTATTGAAAAGCATTTGAGGTCAAGAGAGTATTACTTTCATAACTGAAAGTATTAATCATTTCCCAAAAGATTATATCATCAAGGTTCTTAGTTGCCAACTGCAGTGTACTCCATAACCAATGTTGATAATAATTTCCCTTTAACTTTTGAATAGGTTTATAATCCCTTTTCCCTTTGTACCAGAGTTTTTAACTTGCCTGACGAAGCTGAACATTTTAATCTCTCAGGTCATTTGTTTTTAAAGGTCCTCCCCACTTTTAGTATTGCAGTTCTGATCAAACCATTCAGCGTTTTCCACCATTTTAAAGAATTGAACTTTCAGGTCTTCAAACAGTTACCATAAGTGGTTTAAGCCTATCTATCATTTGCTGAAAAGTCTGCAATTCTACACTCACTTCTTTCCTGAAAGGAACTCTGGACATGCTCTGAAACCTAAGTCTTTACTCAAGCAGGTAAAACATATTAAGCTAAGTTAGAATGATTTTATTGAAGGGTCACTATGTATGATTTGCTGCCTTCTTTTCACCGCTTCATATCTCAAATACACATTTGGCTTTAAAATGGTATTTCCTGCTGAAATCTTCCCCATGAGTCAACAGTGCATGAGACTCTTGTGTTTCAAGAAACTATCCTTGGAAGGCTCTGTAAGAATTAGTGCCCTTTTCCTAATCCTGGGATGGAGGGAATTATCCTTGCCCATAGGGTTTAAAATCCCTGGCCTGCAAGCAGCTAGCTGGACAGCTGAGGCTTCCTGGGGAGATTCAGCCTAACTGGTGGCAGCCTATCATAATTATTTTTCAAGGAACCTTTCCAAAAAGTGTTTCCAGCGGTATGGGAAATGCTCCCCTCTCAAACTGCAAGGCTGTGTGTGTGTGGGTGTGTTTGTGTGAAACAGCCCATCTCAGCAAGCAAACATTACATACACCTAGCCCTTGAATTATTATATAGCTTTTCTCTAACAATATAATCCTTATTATCATTTTGGCACAATAGTACTCTTTGCATGAAAAATCTTTCCCAGGATTCCCATTAACTTTGTGCTCCTCTTAATTTTCATGTGTGTTTTGCTGCCGCCTTATCTGTCCTGCACCAAAACAAATGGCTCATTTTGACAGAATCCATTGCAACTGTTCAGCATCAATCGTCTTTTCGCCATCTTTGCTTCAAAAAGCTATCTTTTGGTTGTTAAGCCTGTTTTCGTATCTCATAATTGTTGTTATGAATCACAGGCCTTGCCATCTGTATCTGACCATCCATATCCAAACAGGCACACATAGGAGAAAGATAGCAAGGCCTGATGGCTCTACCACCGTCTTTTCTTTGAGCACTTTTTAAACTGCTAATTTGTAATCCACCCAATATACACAGGAATCTGACCGTAGAATATATATATATAGATGCATCATCTAAATATGTCACAATGTTTTATGTAATGTCTGAATTGCAATAAAAACAGAAGAGACTATTGCAATACGAAAGACAGCTAGATTATTGACTGGGACTGGATACAGAGAAAATGTAAGGAACACATCTTACCAATTCTGAAATAGCTGCACAGGCTGCTGGTCCATTCCCTATTCCAATTCAAATGGTGGCATTAATTCTTAAAGCTGTAACCTTGTTGGAATCCACACCAGCCTGCCTTTGCATTAAGATTGTACTCAGCTATCCAACTTTGAGATCCACAGCCAGCAGAGGTGAGGTGGTCAAAAAGAGGGCTTCCTTGAAGGTGGCTTTCCCATTCAGATTTTCATGAAATTCTAAGAGGGTGGGAGAAACATGAGGTAAAAGAGGACTGTCAATTGAATTTCTTATTTTGATTATATTTATACCACACCTTTCCTCCAGGGACTTCATTTTTTTTTTTTAATAATAATTTTTATTGATTTTACAACATAAACAAAAAACAAAACAAACATAATGCGACTTCCCCAAACCTCCCCTTCACTGCATCCAAATTTCAAAATTTTTAGCAATTCTTCATCCCATTTTTATATTTAATTCTCTTTAAAAAGAGTTTCTGCTTTATAAATTTCGATTTATAGCTGTAATTCTTAGTGTCCAATCCCCTGACATCTTAACATTCCGAAATTTTACAACAATTTTTAAGATAGATTTTAAATTTTTTCCAGTCCTCCTCCACTGTCTCTTTCCTCTGGTCGCGGATTCTGCCGGTCATCTCTGCCAGTCCCATAAATTCAGTCACCTTGGTCTGCCATTCTTCCAGAGTAGGTAGTTCTTTAGTCTTCCAATACTTCGCCAAAAGGATTCTTGCTGCTGTTGTTGCGTACATAAAAAAGGTCCTATCTTTCTTTGGTACCAATTGGCCGACCCCTCCAGGGACTTCATAGTGGTATACATGGTTCTCTCTCTGCCCACCAATTTTTACCCTCACAACAATCCATTGAGGTAGGTTAAGTTCAGAGACTGTGACTAGACCAAGGTTACCCAGGGAGCTTTCTGGCTGAGTGGGGATTTGAATCCTGGTCTTCCAAGTCCTAATCCACCACACTAATCATTGCAACACAGTCACTTTTCAGAAGTGGAGGGGATCCAAGGTTGGGATGGCAGCAACACTCCCTGTCTCTGTAGTTATCCTCCTGGCAGCTTTTACTTAGCCCCAAGGCAGCACAGAATGATGCTGTGGGATGATGGACACAGAAACCCCCATAAGAGCACTGCTATCTCATCGCATAGCAATGTTCAAGGAGAATTTTCCCTAGCCACAGGATATAAAGAAAAAACGAGTAAAACATTGCACCTAAATCCCTGGAAAACAAGAACAAATATCTAAGGGGGGGAAAGAAAGTGTTGAATACATCAGGAACATAACTGAGGTTTTGCTCATATGTGCTGGGTGTGTAAAAGGAAGCTAAATAGCATGTGGGGGTTAACTGGAGAAAGTTATGAAGTCAGACCCAGTAATATGCCTTTTAAACTATGTTATAGATAGTGTTCCAGCAGAAAAACAAATGTATCAGTTCTCACAATTTCAAGAATTTTGGTATGCACAAATATGGAAAAAGTAATCAAAGAATTATTAAATTCTTTCTGCAAATTACAAAAAGAGTTTACAGAAATGGATCCCTGTAATCCAGGCATCCTCAACCTCGGCCCTCCAGATGTTTTGAGACTACAATTCCCATCACCCCCTACCACTGGTCCTGCTAGCTAGGGATCATGGGAGTTGTAGGCCAAAAACATCTGGAGGGCTGAGGTTGAGGAAGCCTGCTGTAATCCAATTTATTAGGTGGGAGTGGGAATATTAGATGGCAGCTAGAATTTACATTACTATGAATGATAACTTTTTATATGTCAAGCTTTTACAGATATATAGTATGAAATACAAGTATGAATTGTAATAAAAATATTAAAAAGTGAGAACTCTCATAGGAAAATGGCATTAAGGAAATGGCAGTGTGTAGATTGCCAAGAGATTCCATGGGTCTTAAGTCACTCTGCTGTTTAAAGTTGTATTCCCCACCCCAAAAAGTTCTTATTCCTGTGGTTTATACCTATGGCCACAAAACATGACACGGCATCAGAAGAGTGTGAAAAATCATATAATTAATCAATTTAAGATTTCTTTTGCTTAATTAGCACCATTCATATGAAACAAAAACACCCATTATTTAGTTCAGAGTGTTTGTATTACTACTACTACCACTACATTTGATTTACTATAATAGAGTCTGTAGAGAAGGGGGTAGTCCTTTAAACATTTGAAGCCTCAGTCATTTGGGGCTTTAAACATTAACATAAGCACCTTGGATTTAGTCCCGGAAATGAACTGGCAACTACTGTATGTTTGCCATGTGCCCTCTTTTTCCAGGACATGTCCTCTCTTTCAGGGGTAAAATTTGAGACAAATTGCATTTATTTGCTTTTAATGACCGTCACAGTGTCCTCTTTTTTGCTCTTTAAAATATGGAAGGACCGTTTTTTCTTATGGATGGGAAAAATGGGAATTAACCTCTCCTTGTATCTATATATTTAGGGTTATTGATTGGTAGTTCCATATGATCCTTCAGAACTGATATGTTCGTGTCAAGGCCTAATTGCACAAATCCATTCCCGAATAGATTTTTCAGATGATTAATCACACCAGGCTTTGCAGAACTCTTTCAGTTTATTGAGGCAAGAACTGTCTTGGCACATTGAACTCCAGAGCTGTCAGATGGAGCTATTGCTTGTGGGGAAGCAAAAACAGAAGGGAAGCAAAAGGCTAAAGGAAGAGCAAAGAATGTCTCCTATGTTCCTGGGCAAATTAGCAAGGAGGCCAAGTCTGAAGTTTGTAGAGGGGCCAGAGGTCATGGAGAATCATATGATCTGGACCTTTTACTGGAAGAAAGCTTCATTGCCCAGTGTGGCTAGGAATGGGGCAAAAAACAACAACCCTTGTTTGCCTCAGAAATCACCTGGGCTTTGTATCCATTCATTGTGAGTGCAGTGGTACCTTGGTTCTCAATTGGCTTGGCTCCTGAACAAATCAGCTCCTGAATGCCATAAACCTGGAAGTAAGTGTTCCAGTTTACCAATGTTTTTCGGAAGCTGAACGTCTGCTTGAGTGGAGGAAGCTCCTGCTGCCAATCAGAAGCCGTGCCTTGGTTTTTGAACAGTTTGGGGAGTTGAATGGACTCCCAGAATGGATTAAGTTCAAGAACCAAGGTACCACTGTACTTGAAAAAAACTCTTAGGGGGGTTGTGGGGATCTGAAAGGCCTAGTGCAAAACCCAGATGGCAGACCTAGCCTGTTGCTCATTCATTCTGAATTGTTTGTACAAAAATTGTGCAGAGGTTACATGCCATTGCCATCTAGTGGGTGTTTTCCTGTGAAATCTTTTTTGTCGCTTTACAAACTATCCACCCAGAAATAAAACCCATGGAGATCGTCCCCCAAATGTTCACAGAAATGATATGGACCTGTTACTGAACATATGTGGAAGTGACAGGAGGAGGGACAACCTTTTTTAGTGGTGTTTTCCATCCCTAGAGCCAGTGGTGTAGCGTGGGTTGTCAGCACCCGGGGCAAGGCAAGTAATTTGCGCCCCCTAACCCGCCCGCCTGGCACCCCCCCTCCACAGTGGGCGGCGACCCGGCGGCTCGGATCGGATTCGCACAGCCAGCACAGCAGTGAGAGAGAGTGAGTGAGCCAGGTAGGGGCAGAGAGCTGCGAGTGCGAGCGCCCCCCAGATGTTGCGCCCGGTGTGGCCGGCCCCCCCCCCTGCACCCCCCATGCTACGCCACTGCCTAGAGCTTTGTGGGCATCCTTGAAACCACTTCCTTGCATTAAAAGGTTATTTTTTTTGCACTCCTGCTGTGCTATCTCTGCTTGCCAAAAGTGAGTGTGGAATCTTGAGTTGTGGAACCGTCTGATGGGCCCATTGCATATAGGTTTCTCACTTACAGTTTAGTTTTTAGATGCAAGCTAGTTTTTGTTGCCTTTTCATAGCACTGCAAGTGTGTCATAGATAAAACCGATCTAGATAGCTCCATTCTGAACTCCAATCACATATGACTATTCATCATTTTTATTGCCAAGTGCTAAAAACAGATATATGAATCATTTTGAATTAGGGAAGATCAGACTGGAACTATTTCTTCATTACCTGTGTCACATCTTTCTGAGGGTCAAAGATGTCCAGTGAATTAAAAATAATAATAATAGAGATACTTAGCTCACCTCTGTACCTTTTGTCTTCAGCAAAAGACTGAAGTTGAGGAACATCAGTGCTAGCTAAGCATTATATGGCACTTTTCATCTTTCAAGCAATTTTGGAGCATTAGCTAATTAATCTGCATATCACTCTAGAGAGATAAATTGAATATCATTATCTTCAGGTTTTGACTGAAAAGCTCTGTGAGGGCTCCCTGTGAAATCCTGTTTTAAATTTTTTTCCTGAGGTTCCACGAAGGACAAAAGTTGTAGTTTGATAAAGCGATGTGAGAGCACCAAATACACAGCCAGAGGTGCCTTCAAATATTCTACTGCTGTCACTTGCATGTCTGAACAGTGGATACACAAGGTAATATATGCTTGTGGATCTTGCATGCTTTCCACATCCCTTTTTAATTTTTTAAAATGCAAGTTACTGGACAGCATACTCTTGGGGATTCTAACCCGTCATTAAACTCTCTTCCCATGGAGACGGACCAAATCCTATGGTGGGATGGGAGAGGGAGAGATTCCATGGTGGTTGCTCTGCCACGTCCAAAGCCCTGTCCATTTGATGTGGCAAAGATGGGAAGAAAATTAAGTAAATCAGCTCCAGGGCAGATGCCGTTCTGGGTTCAATCTATGGAAGCACCAAGGTAGTGATAGGGTTTTGAATCCTGTGGGTTAAATTGTGCCCCTATCCCACACCCAGCATGCCACAGAAAGCTCTGTTTGAGGTGCTTCCACAGTTGAAATTCTACTGGCAGCATATCTACACTGGTAAGCCTTTCTGCCACCATATTGAGGTCTCCTCTGTGATAGTACGTGCTATCCCAACCAGTGGAGCTCTTCTCCACTGGTGAAGCAGCATTTATGCCACTTCCAGTGGCTGCCAGCTAGCCTGTGGCCTTTAGAGTTGCTCTACCCATCCTGCCAATGCATTGACACATCTTGGTGGGTATAAACAAGCAATCATACAAGGGAGGACCAATCACATGGATCATTGCAAACCAACAGAGACTAGACTGGGTGGTGGCAGCAGCAGCAGCAGCAGCAGCAATGAACAATTGCTCCTGCTAGAGCCGTGATTCCCAATGTGGGGCACATGCCCCACAGGGGGGCAGTTTGATTTTTAAAGGGGGCAATCCAAGAATGAGTTAGACCAAGTTAATAGCCTTTTAGGCTTCCTCCATGTGAATAGGAGTTCAATTCTGAATAATAAGAATTATATGTTGGGGGGGGCGGTGCATCAGAATTTTAGAGATGCTTAGGTGGGGCATGGCCCCCCCCCAAAAAGGTTGGGAACCACTGCTCTAGAGGGAGGCAGAAATCCTAAGATATGGTTGAAAACATATTTGGCCACTACCTTGAAGTTCTGGTTAATGCTCGGATGGTTGACCACTTGGAACCACATCCAAGGATAAGTGAGGAAAATGTTTCTCTATCCAGAAAATCAAGGAAAATAGGAGAGGTTAGAAAGGGAAACATAAGAGGAAAGATTCTAGAGGAATATCAGTGGAATGATAATGAAGACAAAGATGGGCAGAGATAAGATTTGTACATGGTCAGAAAATGGAGAAATGATAAAGTAGATGAATCAAGCTGCAATAATCAACCCTACCCCAAGCTACAGGTCTCTAGCTCTATGTATGATGTGGGAAGTTCTGAAGCAAAAAGGACCACTATCAGCACATCAGAATGTTAAAATAGACAGTTAACAATAAAATATGACTGGCAATGAAGTTGGCTTCTTTCCATCTTTTTTATCTATGTGAAAGGAGAGAAGCTGTTGAGGTAAAAATTTTATCTGCCCTGTCTCCACATGAATAAAAGCTGCCTCGATAACATCTGGAAATTTGTAAGTGGAAGCCATGGGGAACAGCTCGCTTGAGAACATTATCTATTTAGCATTTGTTTCACACAGACTCACGGGGTGCTCCCCTTCAAATTATTTCCCTTGTGAGAGAAAAGCTTTCTGTGAAGAAGTCTTCCCTCCTTCTTCATTGCTACTCCCTCCTGAATTTTTTTTTAAAATGTTCCAATCGTTTCCACTTACTCCCTGAAAATGACAATTGTTGAGATGTGTTCCTTTCTTCTCTGGTATATATTCTGGTTGTTTGATCCCAGTAAAATAGTCTAGTGTTGATTGCCTGTGAATATTGTTTATTACTTGTGAAAGTGTGGGAGCAGGAAAATGGTGGGGAAAGTATCACATCTGTAGAGGCTGACAGGAATCGGGAGATATTATCTTAATGCTGCATTGTGTTCCAGCAGGCTAATGACCTAATTAGACTGAGGTACATGAAAATATATTCTTTCTGAATGCACGAACAACGCAGAGAGTAATGAACAATCTCTGGGAACTCTGATGGCTGCGTGTTAAAAGTGTTAATCTAATCAATAAAAACCGAAGGTCTGGAAGCAGTGCTCAATCTAAGCAGTCAAACCTTTCCAGAACATTGCCACTGAAATAAATATTTAGTGGCTCTACACTGAAGGTGCCATTCTTCTGACAGGATGAGTTTCATGCCTCATGGCACAAAAGTTATGAGATTTCAGTTGGTAATCAAAGAATAACTCCACATTTTTCACAGCAAAAGGACATTGCTTCTTTTCTTACTGACATATCTATGATGAAATGAAACTTTTTTCTTTTTGACACAGAAAGAGAGAAGAAGAAGAGAACAAACTGCAACACAGCATCCCAAGGATTATTACAAAGTGGACTTGAAGTTTAAAGTAAATGGGTTTTGGCTATGAAGTAACATGTACAGTGATGCAGCACACAGAGCTTTGAATCTGAATTTTAGAGCAGGATTAAGTTATCTCATTCTTATGATGGAAAATACTTTTTTCGCTCTGGAAAACATTTGGGTATATGATTTGGAAGGAAGGAGATGTACCTGCACACCCCACTCCCCCAAAATAAACTGACAAACCCAGTTAGTTGTATTTACCTAGGACCAAAGAACTGCACCAGCATAATTGGAAGCTAGAAAAATTAGGAAAGGAGAAGGTCAATAGGCCATGTTGTAGGAATGGAGACCTTAATGAAATGAAATCAAATGTTCTTCCACTGAGTTTTGGTCCTATAGAATTATTTTGATTAAGAGCAATAATTTTAAATCAAAGGAAATTCTATAGGACCATAACTCAGCGGCAGAACATCTGTTTTGTGTGCAGAAGGTCCTGGTTCAATCCTCGCTATCTCCAGGTCCAGGTATACTTGCGAGAGTGCTCTGCCTGAAAACCTCAGAGAGCTGCTACCAGTCAGTGAAGTGAGTAGATGGATCAGCATTTTAACTCAGGATAAGGCCGATTCCTATGTTGCTATATCTCTCCCTCATTCCATCTGTCATTAATCTTTATTTCATCCATAAATCATTGTAGCAGACACCCTCTTCCTAGGCAAGGTGTAATATCTTTCCTACTTTCCCTTTTGCGGTCTAGGTTAGCAGAGATAGAGCTGTCAGGGCAAAATTTCAAAAATAAAGTGAACTTTGGAGCGGTGAATGGAGGGCATTACCGGTGTTTGTGTGCATGCAATGTGCATATACTTACACGTACAGATGGATTAGCATTTCCTGCCTCCTTTCTACTCTCTTTGCAGTGGAACATGGGGACACAAGGAGAAAAATCATTTGGGATCTTAGAGTGCTAGTTTTCAAGTTGCATTCCAGGGAAACCCAAACATCCATGGGAAAGAAATCAAGGGATGCACAAGGAAAAGATTATTAATGGCAGATTATTAATGGCAGACATTTATTCCCTAATAAATGTTGCCCTCCACTTTCTATCTGGGGCAACAGTGTTGGGGGTGTTCTAGGGCACACTCTAGGGCCACATTCACACCATACATGTAAAGCACTATGATAACACTTTAAACAGACATGGCTTCCCCAGAGAATCCCAAATGTAGTCTGTTCAGGGTGCAGGGAGTTGTTAGGAGACCAGTACTTCCCTGCCATAAGTACAGGTCTCAGAGTGATGTAATGACCAGTCCCTCCTTACAGGGAATGCTTGTTTCTCCGGACAGAATAAACTGCAGTAAACCAAAGCATCTTGAAATCCTTGTACAAGGGAAAAGAAACTGTAAAGAATTTGCATAGCAAATCATTTGTGCTTAGAACAATTTACAGTAGTTACAGAACAAAGGGCTGTGAGGATCTGTGCTTTCAGGAACAAAGCAAAAGCTCCAACTCCTATTCAGAGACAGGAAAAGCAGAATTCTGCAACCTGCCAAGCTAATCTTGGTAGTTTACAAAATATTGTGGTTCTTTTAAAGAACTTTTTTTTTTTAGCCAGGAATTATCCAAGGTACATGCATCCCATCCCACCAAATTGTACATCCAGGATGTGATCCACTGTTGCTTTTTAATCCAAGGATTGGGTTTTGGATTGGGCAAGTGTTACTGGGGAAGAAGGCCCTTAACACACACACTGAGCATTTCCCTTTACTACTTTTGCTCTGTTCCCAGAGCTATTTGCTCCGGAGAGAGAACCATACAGACACTATAGGTTTCCCTCCTAAGGCATAGAGTGGTGTTCTCCCTCCGAAACAGGAAACTTCACTCTCTCAGAATAAGTCTGATTCCTCCTGCAAATGTGTCCTTTCAATGACTGCCATTGCATTCACGCATAAACACACCAAGAGGCAAGCAGGCATATTTCCATGGGATTACAATGCATTCGCTGTATGCACGGAAACAATTGAAATGGGGCAACATTGTTGAATATGGCCTCTCTGACTTCTGAGATTTCATGAGCACTGTCCTAAGCACATAAGAAGACCCTACTGGGCTAATCTGGTATTCTGTTCTCACAGTGGCCAATAGATGCCTGCAGGAAGCCCACCAACTGGACCTGAGCACAGCAGCATTCAGCGACTGGTATTCCGAGAGGGATATCACCTCCAACTGTCAACTTAGAACATAGAGATCATAGCCAGTATGATAGCCTTGTCTTCCATGAATTTGGACAATCCTCTTTTAAGTTGGTGGGCGTTACTGCCTTCTGTGGCAGTGAGTTCCATGGTTTAACTATACGCCACATGCTTTATTTTGACTGTCCTGGATCTTCTAACATTCTGCTTCATTGTCCACACTCTTTTTAATATGGCTTTGCAACCAAAGGGACATTAAAAGGTTATATGTATATTTCTTTTTTAAAGATGAAAGCTGAGGATCTTAAGATGCCGAGAGTCTTGTTACTGTTCTGCAACCTATCAGAATCAACATATACACAAAGCTCCAGGCCGTTATTTTTTAAAAAATAAATAAATAAAAGAGTGACTTGTGAGGAATGGCCTCATGGTGCTCTGGATATATGCAGCACCTGTCCCTTGACATTCCTTGTAGGAAAAGTGTCATGTTAGTGTCATTTTACTTGAATCTGTTTGGTCTCAGAATAACACATCATGAGAGTAGTGACTGAAAACACATGCATGCTGCTATCTCTGGAAATAATTAGAGAAGAGACTGTATTATGCTTACTTAATTTACTCGAGATAGTTGTTTGTCTTAGGAACAGGGGTGAGCCTTGCAAAATTAGTTCGACACAAATTGCTGCTATTTTTGTGCCAACTGTCAGTTCACACTTTATATATATTTTCTCTCTCTCTCTCTCTGCAGATTTGTTTAAAGGAAGTACTGTATTATGGTGTCAACCTAGTTACCAAATGCGGGCATAAATGAAAACACATCTGCTGTGTGTGGCAGAAGACCAAGTTTACTACAGAAAAAAAAATTGAATTAAAAAACTTAATTGCAAATATGATCCTTTAGAAATTAAACACATCTGCAAAGTAAACAGATCCTGTTTAGAATTCTTGATTCATTGCTTCAATTAGCAAGAAGAATCAGGCAGGAGCTGATAATATGAAGTGAGGAAAAAACTGCTTGCTTCTGTCTTTGGTCACATCCATGCCACAACATATACCACTGTACTTTACCTCTCACAGTGCTAGTTCCCATCACTACAGTTCCCAGAATACTTGGGGGAAGCTATGTGCTTTAAAATGTGTGGTGTGGATGTGACCAGATTCTGTTTTGTGTAGAGGTGCTTAATGTATTGTTACAGGCCATCCCCATCTCTGCTGGGTGATGTGAGATTCCAGGGGTCTTGGCAATTTAAGCATGGTTTGTGTTTCCTCTGGGGAAAATGAGGCACAGCAGAGTCTGAAGTGTCTTCATGAAATATGCAAATTGATTTGATTGCTACTTAGCACTACCACTCAGGGGGTCCTCTTAATGGCAAGAATAAGTTTGGATCCAACCCAATGTATGTGAAATTAGTTGTTATTGTTGTTTAGTTGTTTAGTCGTGTTCGACTCTTCGTGACCCCATGAACCAGAACACGCCAGGCACTCCTGTCTTCCATTGCCTCCTGCAGTTTGGTCAAACTCATGCTGGTAGCTTCGAGAACACTGTCCAAGCATCTCGTCCTCTGTCATCCCCTTCTCCTTGTGCCCTCCATCTTTCCCAACATCAGGGTCTTTTCCAGGGAGTCTTCTCTTCTCATGAGGTGGCCAAAGTATTGAGTGTTGAGTGTTGAGAAATTAGTTGAGTGTTGCCTAAATATAGGCCATGATTTGTCCTTGAGATCAATGTGCAATTTCAATGTGACTTAGGGTTCATATTACTTATTATTGCTTCATTTCCTGCTAAGTCCACATGAATATAGTATTATTATTTTTTACATTATATAGATCTTTTGTGTTGTTGAATACTATATAAAGAGTTTGCTTTCTGTCCTGTACTTGTTTTAGTGATGAATTATTGGTCGAGTCAGCAGATTTTTGATTTAACCATTTCTAAATGTAATGTAAAAATGGTAATTCAACTGCATTAAATTCCTTACTTCTAGCTGGATCTTCTTTGAAGCAACTTCTGGAGAGGACTCCTTGTTTATACAACATCTCCAAGAAGGTAGATAAAAATATAATTTATTAGCTCTTAATTATTGTTGCCAGGGTCTGGCATGTTGACAGAATGCAGTAATGTTCTCTGCACTTGAGAGACTTCACTAGTGATTGTAGAACCGCTAACAGAATTTTGATCATGATTTACTGCTCTGCATTTCTCAAATCCATTAGGAAAGGAGAGGCAACCCTATTCAGAATATTTAACCCTGAGGGAGGGAGGGAGAAAAACAAAGGCCATCTAGAATCACTTACTCAGCAATGTATACTGCCTGATCAATTGCTATCTTTAAGAGGTGTGCAGTGTTGCATTGCTATCAATTGAAGTTCTTTTGTGGGGGGAGGGAGAGGGTTGATATAATGGGATAGGTTTTCCATACCTGAAGGTAATCAAAGGATTTGATGCTGGGGGGTGAGCAGAAGTGAGAACAGAAGCTTGCTTATGCTTTTCTTATTGTAGAGACACTTGTTCATATTAGAGGACAAAAGCTCAAATAGAAATCTCATTTCTAGTTTTCCATGCTCTTAAGGGATGGTGAGCCTGTGGACTCAAACTCTTATCAGCCCCAGCTAGCAGGATCAATGGTTAGGGTTGGTGGAAGTTATAGACCAGCAATATCTGGAGGGGCTCTGCTTCAGGGCCCCTAATCCTGGAGGGGGCGCAGAAGTGACTTTAGTCCACAATGCTTTAAAACAATGGGTCTAGTAATTTTTTGTTGTATATATTTCAGCAATCCCAAATTTTCAGAGTTGGCAGCACAGATGTTGTAAAAGTTGCGGTGCACAACCCCATTGAAGAGGATATCAGTGGTTACACAGACCACATTGCAGTTCCAGCTTCAGGGGGCCCAAAAATGTAGGTCCACCATTTGCTCTATACTCTGTCCTTCCTTGACTTTTGCTCTCTCCATAAAGTTGTCTTCAAGCCCAACTATACAAATTCCTTGCATTTCATTCCTTCAAACTAATATCCTAAATAGCAACCTGGGAAGCTTGCTGGCCTCTTTGACAGTCTAAGGCATTAGCTGTGTGTCTCCTGCCTACTGTCTTCAAAGTTACATTGACCCCCCCCCCATTTACTTAACACTGGGTAAAACAAGTTCTGCTTGCTACAGCAAGTGAATGAAGGACACAGAGGAATAATGACAGGCCTCATCCCCTCAGAGGGAAAATTGCATTGAATTATAGCTTTCGTTGGGAAGAATGGGGGAAGAAAAAACTAATTTATTTTGGGAAGGCAGGAACAATTCACAATATTTAGAGGTGAGAAGCTTTTTGGTGAAAGTGGTTGGGTGAGGTAGCTGTTTTTTTTTTTAAATCAGCTATTAATACTACAAACTCTAAATTAAGGCATTATAATACTTTTGGAAAATGCACTGAATTGTAAGTAAGATGGAGATGCTGAAAGATATTTTCTACAGTTCAGATTTATAGTGGCATTCACTTGAGCACTTCGGCCAGCAGTGTCCACCATGTACATCCTCATGGGGGATATGCCCACAGCTGCTATGACTTGTATGATCAAAGGTGTCCCTCCACCAAAAGAGGTGGCAATGCTTGGCCTTTAGATGTACCTGTATCAGGTATCCTCCAGAGCAGAAGTGTCTGTATTCTTCTGCATTGTATCGGCCTTTATTACTGAAGGAATAAAATATGAACATTACCAGAAAAAAATCCCCCACACTCAAGATATTTAAGCATTAAGGAATTATTTGCTTTCAAACAGTTTGTCAAGACGGCGCTTTAGATGATGTTCTTACTGGGATTATTTCTATCTTTTAAGCTGCAGATCCTGACAGTAATGTGTTTGTTGCGAACGATGAAGAGTCCGCCCCCTCCCCTGTCCATAAAAATGAACCCTGTTTTATTTCAAGAGCAGCCAGAGAAACGCCATCTAGAAATAATCCTCTACTTCTAACAGGTTTTTTTTTTTTTTTAATCTCACGGGACAGAATGTGACAAGAGAATGAGTACTGTTTGATATTCTTCCTTTATGACCAAAACTAGAATAATTCCCCACAGCTAGAAAATGACAGCTTTTGGAAAAAATGTTCCAGTGACTGAAAGGATGGTCTGCCCATTTCTTCAAGCTTTTTCATTCCTCCTGGACTGAAACAGTTTAGTTTTTAGACGACTGAAACAGCAATATTTGATAGAGAAAAAGAATCCTAGTGGAATAATTGGAGGTATATAAAGAGTAACTGCATGCAAAATGTTGCATCATCTCTGAGCTGATGGGCAAATACACACAGTTTATTTGTTTCAGCAGCAAGTGGTGTCACTGGAATAAAAACTATTATTTTAAGTATGCACGGGGCCTGGAAGCTACAGAATATTCCTTTGCTTCATGAAAACATTGTGACTTATAATGAAGAGATGTTAGAATATAGATAGGTAGGGATAGCAGGATAGATAAACAAATAGTCATTGCTTAGGAGGAGTCTATACACAATCTATAATTCTGACTGTTGCTTCTCAAGCTTAAAAGAACCACAATTCTTATAATTAGGGGCTGCACCCCATTCACTTTGCTTACCAACCTTGCCTAGTCTTCACCAAACCCCAAACCCCTTGCCAACTCCCACTCTTTACATGCCACCCCCAACCACTCAAAGCTCCTTCAACCCGCACCATGCCCTCACAGCTCTGAGGTGCCTCCCCCTTCTATTAAATGTGACTGCAGCAAGGTTTAACATAGGGCAGGAAGCCCCACCCACATTAAACAAGCTGCCTGGGTTGCCTGCTGGCCATTTGGCTAGAGTTGGTGTAGCCACCTATTGGCAGCCACATGAACTACACTGTGATGACACCTTACATTTTTGCATATATAGGAAGAAAAAGGCCCTCGACAAAAAACAAAAGTAAGTACATTTTTGCTTCCTAGTTGCGATTTCCATTTTTCTCTATGCTTTTCACATCTCCCATGAAACTGCTTTTATTCACCCCCCCATCATGTCTTTGTTTAGACACATCTGACTCACATCAGAAAGGAAGTACATCCTATTGTATTTTGTAACAAACTACGTATTCTCTCTCAGTCTTCAAGGCTGTCAAAGCTATTTTGGTACCAGAGGCAGAGGTATCTCTGCCCCATACCTGGAAGTAAAAACTGCCCTATAAATGAATCAAATAACTGACAACTTGCTGCCCTTTCATGACAGCCTAATTGGTTGCCTTAGACAGCTAATTGACCTCACTATGCCAAATGGTAAAGCTGCTGAAAATTAGTACTGATTTCTTGGCCTATGGCTGATTAATTTGTTCAGTAAACCAAATTAAAAACACTAAGCTGCCATCAGAGGGAGCAACACTCCATTGCTGTCGTTTCTGCATCAATATATTTCCAAGGAGCCCCATAGGATTTCAAACAGTTATCCCTTTTTTGGATTTGCATAGACTGGCAGCTGTAGAGAAAGGTCAACAAAGGTAAATGTACATTTCTGAAGATGAAGTAGTTCTGAGATATTCTAGGTCGCTCCAATTACTACCACTTTGTGCTGAACATAATGGCAGCCTGCCTTTTGCTTCAAAGAGCCTGACAGTGCAATGTGACTTGAAAAATGAAACAAGCCTTCAGTTTTGTATACTGTGGGGATTAAACTGACAGTCACCTGAGAAGACTGTGATTTTTACCTTTGAATAAAAGCTGCTGAAGTAAAACGTCTTCATTTCTACTCATCAATAATTACATTTGTGGTGTAAATTAATCACTAAATGTGTTTAAGTCTCTGAGGAACAAGGGGAGGGGGCGGAAAGGCTGCAACACAAGCAATTGAGTGAAATTTTATTCCCCCTGCTTCTCAGATGGCATCTATTGACATTGATAAATTGGGGCTATCCCCTCCACCTTTTAGAATTATGATGATGATGTTTGCAGTCTGTGGGACAGAGGGAAAGTTCATAACTATCTAGGGTGAACAAATGAGGTTGCCTTTTTTACAGCTTCGGGCCCTAGTAAAATTGTGAGCCACATTGACCATTGGCTATGAGTAGCTTTCACAGAAAAGAAACAGCATAATTATGTTTCTTTTTTTTTAAGCCCAAAATATGTAATATCCAGCTTTAGGCTGTGAGTTTCATACCTTTTGCATAATTCAGGTCCAAGAGGACTCAAATTGTCTGGAAAACATCCACAAAGTATTGAAATAATTCTTTAAAATGGTGTATTTTTTAAATAAAAAAGTTAAGTTTATATTCCTTTAAACTTCACTACAGTGGTACCTCAAGTTACATATGCTTCAGGTTACAGACTCCGCTAATCCAGAAATATTACCTCGGGTTAAGAACTTTGCTTCAGGATGAGAACAGAAATCGTGCAGCGGCGGCGCAGTGGCAGAGGGAGGCCCCATTAGCTAAAGTGGTGCTTCAGGTTAAGAACAGTTTCAGGTTAAGAACGGATCTCTGGAACGAATTGAGTACTTAACCCGAGGTACCACTGTATCCCCATAATTTCAGCAAAGTGAGAAAGAGGTGTAAACTAGATTCATGGGATCATTTTCAAAATAGAAACATAGTGACATTTGAAATATCTGCTGCTGACCTTTCCAGGGACCCCTGATACTGTTCCATGTTTGTTCCAGCCATGTCTTTGTTGTACTAAAAAAAAGTCATCCTGTTACTAAGACAAATTATACCACAGAACAAATAGATGAAAGGCTGTTTCCTCAGAAGAGCCTTGAAGGGTAAATATTAAACATACTGTCAGCAATCATAGTCCTAAAGCTGTCCCAGTATGCAGTATCAAGGGAGTCGGTGGGACTTGATGCCTCAAGAATAGAAAGTGGAAAATGCATTTACATTGAACTCTGAGGCCATAATCAGGGCTGGCCCTACCATTAGGCAAAATGAGGTGGCCACCTCAGGCAGCTGATTTTGGATGACATGAAAGGCAATTCATTAGTTATTTATTATTGTTGCCTTTTTATTGCCAGGGAGAGTGAACAACGCTTGTGGGATTTATTTATTTTTGCTTCTGGGGACAAAATAATTTAGGTGTCCCTGGATACTTTGTACCTTGACTGGAGGAGGAGGGCGCCATTTGCCTTAGGCAGAAAAATGTCTGTACCTGATAGGTGGTAAAATAGAAGCTGTGCTGAAATGTCCCTAACTATTGCCCTATTTCCACTTTGTGAACAGAATCCGCCCATTCAGCAATACTTTAGCCAGGCCCAATGAGCAGGGGCAAAAGGTTTGCTCCAGCTACTGGCACTCCTGAAGAGCAATTCCCCCACTTTTACTCAAAACACACCAGAATGAGGGTAGGAAGTCCTGCCCTCAATCTGATTTGGCTTGAGATATCACCATGAAACCACACCTCATTGACTAAGCAGTGTTGTCATTAAGCCAAATAAGAGAAAGGGGGGGGGGAAGGCCAGTATTAGGTGGCATAGTTGCCCTGGGCAAAAGTATTGGGGAGGGGAGCTTTTTGAAACTTCTATTCTATCCAGCCCTTCCTTCAAGCTATATTTTCAGCACAGCCTTTGGTAAAAATCTGCTTTACCATTTGGCAGGATGCTAAGAGTCAACCAAGCTACCCTGGGTGTTGTGTGGTTGCCTGTATGCTCTCATTTCCCAGATAATAATATCTGATTTTATTCCTGAAATCTCATGCAGCATGGTCACTTTGCTTTTACCTCATTGACACTCTTCAAGGAATCTGCAATTGTTCTTCATTTGTGTTGCTAACTGATAAACAATTTTATAGAGCTAAGGTCACCTCACATATAAGCTGGTTGAACTGAAGTAGGCTATTAGCAGGATTCTAGAGTTGTGCCAGACTGCTTGAAGATTGCAGGAGGTTGTGTGAGCCAAAGGGCAATAGTGAGGTGTGTAGTAAGGAGACAAGGTTATAGTTTCAAGGGCACGGTGTCCATTTCATTGTGCATTGATTTGTAGTGATTTCCCCACCCTTTTTGCTCTTGAGCAGAACACAATTGCCTGTACTTCTCTTCCCCTCTTGCGAGTTCAAGCATTGTTGAAAGCTATCCTTGGTGACTGAAGCCATGAAGGCTGTGACCAAGGAGGTATTTCTATGCAAATCACTTGAGTTCATATTCAACAATCTGCTGGAGAAGTTTAATTGATGTTGCATTTAAAGGTGAATCTATGGAATTCACACTTTGGGAAACAATCTGAGAACTGAAACACAGCCATCCGTCTAATTTCACATTTGTCTGAATTGTGCAATGCCATTGTTTACAAAAATTCATAGATTGAGTAAAAGTGTGCATAAAATTAATATATTAGTGAAAATAGCATACAAAATACAAAAAATGCATTTTATTAGTAAAAATTGCTTGCAAAAATGTGTACATTAGTCGAAAACGCATATAGAAATGTGTTTATTAGGAAAAATTCACATTAAAATGCTGATGAATTTTCATGTAATTTAAAATTGTGAATTGCTGCAGAAATGTGGAGATGCGAATTTAAGATTGGACAAGAGAGAAACTGAGAGAACCAAAATTGGCATTCATCCCTATGCTTGACCCTATTGAACCTTCCCTAGCATAGCGGGGGGTGACTCCTTGGTCAAGAGTGTTGATGATGGTTTCTGTCCTAACTCTTGGTGCTCAAGGTCTTGTTATTCACATGTAAAGCCCTGAACAACTCAGAACCAGGTTTCTTGAGTCCCTGTGTAGACCTGTAAGGTCACTTAGATCACCTGGCAAAATCCTACACATGGCACCAAACCCTACAGTATACCATAGGGCAGAAACCTGAAAAGAGGTGTTTTCTTCTGTTTCTCCTGTGTTATGGAATGCCCATCTATATGAAGAGCAGTAACTATCAGTTGCTTCAGATATCTTGGGAAGTCTGCTCTTTTTGCCCAGGCTTCCCCTAGTCCATAAAATTAGCCTTGGTTTTATTTGTCTCAATCCTTCAAATTCCTTTCTTATGTGTTTTTATATGATTTTATATGACTGCTTTATTGGTTTTAGTTTGTACTTTTGTTTCTAATGATATTGTTTGTTTTGCACACATTTAGAGATTTTTAAAATGTTTAGCAGTTTACAAGTGCTGTTTAAAATGAATATTCATAGTTGCCATGGCACCACTGCATGGGTGACAATAACTGTAGGCAGTGAATTGAGGAACAGAAGTATCAGATCTCTCCTTCACATACAATAGAAATCAAGACAAGGATTCCAAAAAACTGTCCTGATGGGCCAGATTTGACATGGGATTTTTATACTGGGGCAGTACTTTGATGTGGGAAGGTCAAATGAATGTAAAACCACAGTTTTATTACTTAAGTGCATTTCAGTACCCAGAGTTCCATTTGTGTAATGCCAGTATAATCCACCAGTGTAAATAAGAAGACCACAATATGGCTGCTAGATGGTAAGAAAGTAAGAAAAGGAATAGGAGCTGCCTAATATGTTGATTTTACTAATGCACATCGTGTGGTATAAAACCTAGCTTCTTTAACTAATTCACAACAAACTTTCATTTGCAAATCCTAACACTATACATGGAAGCGTGTTCCGAGGTGATGTTTTAGGAGTAAATAGGTGATTTCTACTGTGATCACAAAAAGATAGCAGAGAATGTTTTCCAGGAAGTAAAACAACATTCTTTCATAAGGTTTTCTGTCTAACTACAGCTAGAAAAGGGTCTAGTTCTGTAGGGCTTTACTGGTGAAGTGACTCATTGGTGGTGCTGATGGCCTAAGGAGCAGAGTGGTGCTTGTAGGGAGATGACTTTCCCCCTTGAATTGACCCCTGAATCATGATCCAACACTAAGAGTTGGTACAACAACCTCCTCCTGACCATAACTCACTGTTTCCCTCTTCTATGCTAGGCAACACCACTGAATAGCTTGGTTGGTTAGAGTGTGGGGCTATTGATAATACCAAGGTGGTAGGTTCAATCCCCATATGGGACAGCATTGCAGGGCATTGCCCTAGATGACCCTCAGGGTCCCCTCCAACTCTACAATTCTATCATTCTGTGATTCAAGGGTCTAAGAAGTAATACAATAAAAATTGCAGAAGTTACGGGCTTTCCTTGTTTCACCATCTGAGGGCTGAGAACAGTAGCAAAACCAGAGTTTCTATTCTTTTGTTGTAAAGGACAAGTGTTGCACATGGGAGAAGTGAAGCATACATATTCTCCATTGAGAGCATAAAACAGGGATTGGCTAAGGACATCACCTCCGCTTCTAGTTAGGGTGTGGGCAAGGCAGGAACCGCAACTAACACAATAGCCAATTGTACTCCATTGGATCCAGTTGCCCTGTTATTTGATTAACATCACTAAAGCACTATTCAATGGATTTTTATCATTCAATATGAGCAGTGTTCTTTAGATTGCAGTTTCAAGGTTTTATATATTACCATGGAGTATATTAGTCTACTGTTGTTTTTGCCTGCAACAAAGAGGCTTGTAGCACCTGAGAGATTAATACATTGATTGTGGAATAAGATTTCATGGTCCAGAATCTACTTCACTAGACACAAAGATTGCATAGGTTATCAATTTTGAACAGCAAGGTCAGGAAACCGACCCACAGAATTCATCATATTATTTTGAGTCATATGCAATGCATTGCTTTGGGCTTGCCATAATGAAAATAACATTTTACCCTTAGGTTGCTTTCTGTGCAAAGTCATACAGAATCTCCCACCCACCTGCAGGGTGGGAAGAGACAAGCTGAGTGACTCCGTTTTAGTGAAATCAGTGTGTGCCAGGAGAGCTGGACATAAATCAGTAATTCTGGAGAAAGATGACTGAGAGACTACAAGAGAGACATAATCTGAGCATTGCAGGAACTGATTTGGCTGTGCTGAGAATTTGCTTCTTCGTTTTCATAACTCCTTCTCAACCAGTGCATTTATAAAGTGATTCTCCCTTAGACACCATACACTTCCAGCATTCTATTTTCTGAAACAGAACTTGTCTGTAGTAGCTGCCCTGCATCAGCTTTCCAGGTCTCTATATATTGGTTGTGATCCAACAATCGCCTTACTCAAAGTTAGACCCACTAAAATCAATTGACTTAAGTAATTTAAGTTCACAGGTTTCAATATGTCTGCTTTAAGAACAACTAACGTGGGCTCTCACCCAATAATTTTTCAGTTTTTTGCTATAGCTTTGAGTCTTCATCCAACAATTCTGTATTAAGGCAAATCAATGCATTTTTATGGCCCAGAGAAATGCTTGTGGCTGGAAATAAATAGGGAGATGTCTGCTAAATGTTTAAAAATACCTTAAAACAATTTTTGGTGATGTGAATCTTACAAGAATTTTGTCTTTCTCATGCACCACATTGCTTGCCTTGTACTTACAGGTGCAATCTCTGCATGCCTGTTGATTAGTTCAGAGGCTGAAGCAATGCAGAACAAACTTCCAACAGTCCACATGAAATTTTTCTTTGGGTCGGACTTTCAGTCTGGTTTTAGGCTCTCTAAACCCATTGGAAAAATGTAATCATTATTCGTTAAGTGCCTTTCCCATGAAAAGCCATCTGTGAGACAATGGCATGTCTCCCACAGCAAAGCAGCACTTTCTGTAGTTGAACAGAAATGGAAAAGAAATGGGGAAGGAATTATGGACGTCATTGAGAGAAAAGGGTGTGTAACATTTTGTATATGTGCATGCTGTGCTAATATCAAATTAGAGTTCTCTGAGAAAGTAAGGAATTTAAATATCACATTGGGTGCTACCTTCTGCAACTTATATCAATCTTCTAGAATTTTCTAGAAGCCTGCTGACATATTGTTGATGTTAAAGCACAGCATGGAATAATATAACAAGGACATAGTATTTATTATTTTATTAAAAACTATTCACACACCACCTATCGTATAGATTAAGACAGTTTGATAGAGAAAATATGGAATTCTCTCATTCTCTTTCCCTGCAGATTTTCTTAGGGAAATAATTTTCAGGTGTCCTGGTGCTAAACCAATACATTTTAATACTTATTCAAGATCCACTGTACCCAAGGTCTCATCTGTGACATTACCCAAACTCATACACATCAATCAAAATGTCTGTTAGAGCCCCTTTCCAGCAGAGACTGTCCATGAAGTATTTCATACATTTAATAGAATTTTAAACATCCCTTTAGGGCATTGGTTAAAATGGGAAAGTGTAAAAATGTGGTGTTCAGAAGTCATTTAAACAGATGAAATAATTTGTGGAGCATCTCTCGTGGAAAGGGGCCTCCCTTTATCAGCTATCCTGTTTCCTTGACCCCAACATACATTATGGATGGTCCTGTAGAAGCCCCTGTGATTATATCCAAGTTGGTGTTGGTTTCTGCTTTCTTCACTGTGCAGAGAAATGCTAGTCACAAGGCATTGTTTACATTCCACAGTCAGAGTTGCTGTTGGGTTTCCCACGGGAATAGGAGACTGGATGTGACGTACACTGGTTTCCTGTTTTTCACAGTTCTCTCGGTGTTTCCGAGGGGAGAAGTTGCTTCTCTGTTCTCGCAGAGGCAAGATGCATGCTTGTAATCTCTCAGCTTTGAAGTGTAAATAAAGTAAAGTAAAGTATGTGGCACGTACTGCTCATCCTTCCGCTGTGTAGAAAAGCCTGCAAATACAACATTTTTGGTTCCGGGCCCAGAAAAATGCAATCAAACTGAAGAATGGGCTCCAGAAGTCAAATCGGGCTCCTGGCAAAGGAACAAAGGAGCAAAGAATCGGAGTGCCGGCAGGGGAACAGAGAGACGGATCGGACGTTATCTGCTCTGCGCGTCAAGATGATTGATGAGAGGTATGTGCTCATGCTCCGGGCAGCCTGCCACCTTCTAGTTAATAGCTTTATGGCTGGACTTTGAACTTTTAAAGCTGTTTTGCCGTGGCACATGCAAAGGCTCTAAGGCAAAGGCTTGGGAGGCATGGAAAACCGAAAGTACTTTTAAAATTGCTTTTGGAAAGAGGTTTGAAGCAGCAGCTTGATTTAAAGCAGCAGAGATGATGCAGAAGGCTAATGCCAGAGTCATGAAGGCTAGCTGCAGAAGGCTGGCTGATGCAAGTGGGGAGTCTGTTGCCACTCAGATTGCTGTTCAGCCAACTGCTCAGCTCAGAGTAGACTATGTTACTGCCGTGATTCAGAATGAAGCAGACCGCCGGGGTGCTAGCTGCATGGGTAAGGGGGAGTCTTCACAGACGTCATCCCAGAGTGCAGTGGAACCACCAGATGGCGCCAAAGCTTTGAAGGCAGTGAAATGCTACTCGTGTGGAGGTCTAGGCCATATGAAGAGGGAATGCAGATATCCCAGGGCCAAGACAGAGCAGCGCAGCGAAAGCTCATCGCGTGGAAAAGGCCAAAGCAGAGGAAAAGGTCCGGTGTCCAGGACAACGCAGCACAAGGCAATGGTCTCACGCTTCACTCCAAAGGTTGCAAAGGTCCAGAAGACGTCTAGATCTTTCTTCGTTGTTGATTCAGCAGCGACCCACCACATGTGCAACGATAAGCGACTGTTCGTGTCTTTTACACCGCAGGAAGGTGCGATTCACCAGGCGGATGACCACACGATCCCCAGTCAAGGCTATGGAACTGTTGTTCTTCACAGTTTGGACTTATCGATACAGAATGTACTTTACGTTCCAGATGCCAAACACAATCTACTCAGTGTTGCGCAGCTGAATGAACGGAACATTGACGTTTCCTTCAAGAACAAGAAATGCACCATGACAAAGAAAAATGATTATGTATTGCATGCTGAATATGTTGATCGTTTGTTTGTTTTGTATTTTGATGATGTTGTGCAGGATGAAACTTGTTGCATTGCAGGTTCTAACAAAAGTTTGCATGCAGAATGTATTCATGATTTTCACAGGAAATTTGGTCATTTGCATTTTGAGGCAGTATCAAAAATGCCTGCCTTAGTTGAAGGTATGACTATTAAACCCTGCAGGTACCACAAGTACTGCAGGTACTTGTTTGCTGTGCAAACAAACAAGTACTGCAGGTACTTGTTTGCTGTGCAAGGTACTTGTTTGCTGTGCAAGGCATGCGCAGCAAACAAGGTGAAAATGGCTGTGAAAGGTAAGGTGTCTAGTAGGCAAGCTACAGAACCATACCAGGTTGTTCATGCTGATATGGTTGGACCACTATTGCCCTCTTTGGGTGGAAACAGGTACTTCATGGTTCTCATTGATGCATTTTCCAGGTATATTTATGTGTACAATCTCAAGCAGAAATCAGAGGCTTTTCCAAGGTTCAAGGAATTCTGTGCTTGGTTGGAAAATGTGCATGGTAAGAAGATAAAGACTCTTTTCACTGATCGCGGGGGGGGGGGAATTCACTTCTCAGCATTTTGAAGCTTTTCTGACTGAGAAAGGAATTCAACACGATTTGTCTAGTCCTCGCTCGCCATGGCAGAATGGACTTTGCGAGAGGGCAAATCAAACATTGCTTCAAGGGTTAAAAACCTTGCTGCATGATGCAAATCTTCCAGAGAGTTATTGGGCCGAATCTCTCTCATGTTTTATTTACAGTTATAATCGAAGGTTGTCTTCAGCGATTGGTTGTACCCCCTATGAGAAGATGTTTGGCAAGAAGCCATACATCAAGCACATGAAAATTTTTGGTTCTGACATGTGGGTTCACACACCACAAAGCTCCAAGTTAGACAAGCATGGATTGCATGGTATCTTTCTAGGTTATCAGAAAGGTTCTTACAGAATAATGATGACTGACTCTAAGACAATTAAGCTCACAAGAAGTGTTGAGTACAATGCCAAGTGGGGGGAGAATGTGGGAATTTTCCAATGTTATCCTGATGACAGTGATGAGGCTGAGGATAAGCAAAAGCAGCCGCAGCAACCCACACCCACTGATGCAGGTTCTGATTCTGAGTCTGAAACTGAATCTGAATCGGGTGATTCAGAGGATTTCAAGAGTGCAAAAGCCTCTATGCGACCCTCTGAAAGCTCTGATCAAGAATTGGAAGAACCATTGTTCACAATAGGTCACTTTTCTCCTAAGAAGGAAGAGGAGAGTGTTGAAGACTTAAGGCTAATTCGTAGGTCACAAAGAGCCACAAATGGCAGACCTCCAAAGAGATTTGCTGATGAATTTGCTAAGATAGCAGTAACAGCTGTTAAAATCTCCAAGAAGGTATTTGAACCTTCAAGTTTCCAAGAAATCCAGGATTTGGATTCAAAGGATGCTGAACCATGGTTAAATGCCATGAAGGCTGAGCTTGATTCCTTAGAAAGGAACAAAACATGGGAGCTTGTTCCAGTAGTTCCAGGAATGAAACTGCTTGGAAGCAAATGGGTCTTCAAAGCGAAGACTGATCAGAATGGCAAGATAGTCAGACACAAAGCCAGATTGGTAGCCAGAGGTTTCGCACAGGTACCAGGTGAAGACTATCACGAGACCTACTCACCCACAGTGAGGTATGAGAGCATTAGGCTTATGCTCAAGCTAGCTGCAGAGGAGAATCTACACATTAGTCACCACAATGTGAATACAGCTTTTCTGTACGGATCTCTAGGTGAATCACTTTATATGCTTCCACCTGATGGCGTACAGGTAAAACAGGGATTTGTTTGTGCTCTGAAAAAGTCCCTTTATGGTCTCAAAGAAAGTGCACGGTGTTGGCACACAAAACTCACTGAAGTATTGTTTTCTCTAGGTTTTAAGCAAGGGAAAGCTGATCCATGTGTATTTGTCAAAGAGGAGGGGCAAAAGAAGCTGTATTGCTTGTTTTATGTTGATGATATTTTATTCTTTTGGAAAGATGTCACAATGTACAATAACGCCCTAGCTCAACTGAAAGAGCACTTTGACATGAAAGATCTTGGTGAGGTAAACAACTACCTATCTCTGGAAATAGAGAGAGATCAAGATGGTAACATTCTAGTACACCAGTCACGGAAAATTGCTGATGTGTTAAGCAAACTAAACCTGATGGATGCTAACCCTGTAGACACACCGATGACAACAGGTTATCAGGTAGATGATACTGAAGAAGCATTTTCTGACACTACACTATACAGAAGTGTGCTAGGCAAGCTAAACTTCATTGCCAGATGTTCAAGACCTGACATTGCTGTTAGCTGTAATTTGCTAAGCAGACAAGTCAACAATCCTACTGTTAAGGATTGGAAAGCTCTGAAACGCATAGCGCGGTATTTGAAAGGCACTATGCATTACAGACTGAGATTTAACAATCAGAAGTCTGGTGGTCTTGAGATATTTGCAGATGCAAGTTTTGGAAGTGACACTACAGACAGGAAAAGTACGTCTGGAGTTTGCTACATGTACAATCAGGGTCTATTTGATTGGTCATGCAAGAAGCAAACAACAGTTAGCTTAAGTACTTGTGAAGCTGAACTGAATGCACTGTCTTATTCACTTAAGGATTGTGAATGGTTGTTACAATTGTGCAAAGACATGAAAATTCCTGTCAAATGTCCAATCCAGGTTTACCAGGACAACAAAGCATGTTTGGCTTTGCTGAATTCTGAAGGTTGTAAGCAAAGCATGAAGCACTTGCAATTGAAGTTGCAGCATGCTAGGGAATGTATTCAGAAGGGACTCGTAACGGTGTCCTATATGCCAGGTAATGAAATTCCTGCTGATGTATTGTCCAAGATTGTATCAAGGGATCAACACTGTACCTATGTGCAGAAGTTGGGTTTGTACTGATATTGTACAAACACGCTGCCCAGTGATGTTCACAGAAAGGGGGAGGATGTTGGTCTCTGCTTTCTTCACTGTGCAGCGAAATGCTAGTCACAAGGCATTGTTTACATTCCACAGTCAGAGTTGCTGTTGGGTTTCCCACGGGAATAGGAGACTGGATGTGACGTACACTGGTTTCCTGTTTTTCACAGTTCTCTCGGTGTTTCCGAGGAGAGAAGTTGCTTCTCTGCTCTCGCAGAGGCAAGATGCATGCTTGTAATCTCTCAGCTTTGAAGTGTAAATAAAGTAAAGTAAAGTATGTGGCACGTACTGCTCATCGTTCCGCTGTGTAGAAAAGCCTGCAAATACAACAGTTGGTCCCATCTCAGGGGGACTTTTAAGAGTTGTCTCCAATGATGTTGAAATGAAAAACCAAGGATGCGCCAATGTGCACACAGAAGGTGCTCACCGAATCGTAGCTACACTCTCCTGGTCCTAGTTGTGCTATTGTCTCTAATGATCCCTGGTGACAAATACTAATGGAAATCACTGATTTGATACATAAATGAAGCACATATTTTGAAAATCATTTATGCTTTGTGCTTCCCTTAAAAAAATAGAAGCTACAGAGATAGCTAATTCTCTAAATTCCTCTCATTAATTAATGACCACTACAGGCAGCACCTTAATCTTACTTATTAGTATGACACCGACATCTAGTTTTATTTTGTAACTTAACTGCCATTCCAAATGATAATCCGTAATACGGAACCTTTGAAAGCAAGATGAGAGTAGCTGGAGGGTCTTTGAAATGTCAGCCATCAGATACCAAGTGAAGGAACAGATGCTGGTAAGGGATATGGAGAATGGAAAAGACGAAGGCTATATTAACCCTGCTCTGCTAGGGTACAATCAGAGCCTTTGTTCAGCTGGAACTTGCAGAAATTCAGCTCTGGCACCTCTCAGGTGGGCACCATTGCTATTATAAGAGATCAAGGGAGGTGTTCATGGTGAGTTCTGGCACCTCTTTTTCTAGAAAAATAGCACTTGTGGTGCAAGAAAACTTTAGTTTTTGGATTGGACGATGGGATTCCCTTCCCTTTACTTCAATCTCTTGGAAAATGCTGAAATGCCATTGAGTGCTGAATAATAGGATGACCTCCAGAGTGAATCCACATATCTGTTCACTGGCAGCTAGTTTAACACATAAATAAAAAGCTAGCAGGTATTTATTGTACAGTACTGACAGAATGCATTCATGCCCAAAAATTCTTGTCTGAGCACTTGAGGTGGATTTGTCATTTCACGATGGGATGTGTAAATGGTGAGGTCAGTTACCTTTCTATTGGTACAGGTCTACATAAATCTTTTGAGCACAACAGAACCTCCAGCAGAAGGAAAAGTCACTTGTAGCAGAAAAACAAAAGCTTGTGGCTTGAAGAACAAGGGCATGCAGAGAATGGCATTGAACTGTGTACATAAGTCCTACTTCCACAATGGGATTTTTGTTGCCTCTTTTATTGAGATGTGTGATTCCATCTGTAATGGGAGCTACAGACAATTTTCTAGCATAGGAAGTGTCAGGGAACTGCCATCAGTGCTGGAGGGAGAGAGCAAAAGCCAGAGGGATTCCAGAGAGCATCCAGGGATCGGGAGGAGCAGCCCATCTTCTGGGGAAGAGAATCAGCGTAGCACCAGTGGAGAAGGGGGGCAGATGGGGGAAGCGGCGAGGCGGTCCCATGACTCCTTGCCTGGGATCAGTGGGGAGAGTAGGGGTCTTCCGCTGCCTACGCCCTCCTTGCGCAGGAGGCTTTCGCGTAGAGAGAGTAGGAGGAGACTAGGCGTCAAAGAGCTTCTTTGCTGGAAGAAGTTTAAGAAACGCCCACTGACGGATCCTGCCAGCGATTGAGTCAGCCACGGGTGAGTGGCTGTCCGGACAGAAAAGGTTCACTTAGGCAACCCAGCCAGGTGTTTGCACCCAGCTGGGGAGATAAGCACCGGCTTACGCACGAGAAACCCCTAGAACCATTACAGCAATCCGTCAGTCACTGATGTTGCTTGTGCGCAGCCCCGGAGAGGCAGTACGATGAGCCAAACAGGGCTGGCTGGAGAGACAGAGCAAGAAGCCATGGTGCGAGGTCTGGTCGAGAGGAACCAAGATCTGGAGGCACATGTCGCTACCCTGTCAGCGCGGCTGGAGGAGAGACGGGCTCAGGATGCACAGGTCAGAGCCACCCCGATAGGGAGGAAGGTCCTGGGGCTGGTAAACAAGTTTGGTGGAAAGCCCCAAGACTACAATGCTTTCCAAATGGAAATTCAATACACTTTGGAATTGCAGAAAAATGACTTTGCTGATGACGGGGAGAGGGTGGCTTACATTGTTGGACATCTGCAGGATGGGGCGCGGGAATGGATCAGGCCCTTAATGGCAACGGGGAATGATGCATTGAAGGGTCTTAAGAAATTCTACCAGGCAATGGATGTGATGTTCTCCAGTGAGGTTGAGCAAAGCGTGACACGGAGGGAGCTGATGGGGTGCAAGCAGGGGAGCCTGTCCGTCAGAAACTACTGGTCACGTTTTGCGATGTTAGTCCACAAGCTCGGGTGGGATCTGGACTCTGAACCAGTACAAATGCTGTTTGAAGTGGGTTTGGACCCCGAAGTGAAAGACGAGCTGTCCAGAGCGCCCCGCCCGCGGCCGATGGATGAACTCACAAAGACTGTGCTTGTGATTGGTGTACGCCAGGAAGTGCGGGCTCAGGAGAAGCGGGAGATAAGGGCGGAACGTTTCCATGGCAACCGCATTCCTGAGATGCCGAGGGAGCCTTCCCAGGCGGCAGAGCCGTTGGAAATTGATGGAGCGCGCGCGCACGAAGTTTCAAACGCTAGTGAAGGCCGGAAAAAGGGAGGGGAAGGAGTGGAAAACTACCAAGAAGTGTTTCCTCTGTCAGCGGCCAGGACATTTTGCAAAGGTCTGTCCTCAACGAAAAGCCTGGCAAGGCATGATGGGGGCTGCAGGCCACGACGAGAAGGGGGAGGAAGGGCCGGTGCAGGGAAACGACAAAGCCTGGCTGCCAACCAGCAGGGGCAGCAGCCAGGCCAGCAACCAATAGAAGTGCCCCAGCCTGACCCTCCCAAGGTAGCTATAGCCATAGAAGTGGTGCTAGAACTCCCAAATGGGCACAGAGTCAAAGTGGTGGGGCTGCTGGATTCTGGCAGCTCGTGTAATTTCTTCAGCAGAGACTTTGCTCTGGAGCACCAGCTCCACCTGTTGCCACTAGATTTTCCCTTGCAGGTGACCACCATCGATGGCAGGGAACTACTGGGAGGGGAAGTGACACACCAGACACTGCCAATGCGGATGAGTGTTTCCAGGCACACAGAAACCATTGCCTTTCATGTGGCCACGCTGGCAGGACCCCCAATAATACTGGGAATGAGCTGGCTGGCAACACATGACCCAGTGGTGTCATGGCATCAGTGGTCGGTCACCTTTGGGTCAGCTTACTGCTTAGAACACTGTCTGGGAGGGAAGGAACCAAGAATGACGGTGGCCCGGGTGGCTGGGGTGGCCCTGGAGGAAAAAGGGCAGGTGCCACCACAATATGCTGATTTGAAGGAGGTCTTCAGCGAGAGGGAGGCAGACAGACTGCCCCCCCCACAGGCCATTTGACTGCCAAATCAACCTGCTTCCAGGGGCTCAGTTACCGGTGGGTAAGCTGTTTGCCATGTTCGACCGGGAGATGCAGGAGTTGCGGCAGTTTATTGACAAGAAGCTGAAGAGAGGTTTCATAAGGGAATCAAAGGCGGTGGGGGGCAGTCCAGTGTTCTTAGTGGACAAAAAAGAGACTAATCAGTCCAGATTAGTCGTGGATTACAGGGCCGTAAACCTGGTGTCAGAACACGTGACTTTCCCAATGCCCAGGATTGACGATATTTTGACACGTGTGAGGCAGGGGAAGATTTTTACCAAGCTGGACCTCAGGGGGGCATACAATCTGATTAGGATAAGGGAGGGGGATGAATGGAAAACGACCATGTTCACCCCCCTGGGGGCTTTTGAGTACTTAGTCATGCCATTTGGATTATAATCGGGGTCCGCCTGCTTTTAAGCCTTCATGCACCATGTGTTGGGGCCCCTGCTGTACAAGAATTGCGTAACCTTTTTGGATGATGTCTTAATCTATTCGGACAATGAAACGCAACACGTCAGAGACGTCAGGGAGGTGCTACAGAGATTGAAGAAGCATCAGTTGTGGGTCAAGCTGGAAAAATGCAAATTCCACGCCAGGGAGGTCGAGTTCCTGGGGTACAAGTTGTCAAACAAAGGACTGGCCATGGATCCAGGCAAGGTGAAGGCAGTGCTGGAATGGAAGGCCCCCCAAAACAGAAAGGATGTGCAGAGGTTCCTAGGCTTCAGCAACTTCTACAGGAAGTTCATAAAGAACTTCGCTCACTTGACAGCGCCCATAACGGATTGTCTTAGTAGCAAAAAGAAGTTCGCATGGACAGAGGATGCACAGCAATCCTTTGAAAAACTGAAGAAGGCGTTCACCTCGGAAGAGCAGCTCCTGCACGTGGATCTGGAGAAGCCCATGAGACTGGAGATGGACGCATCTGACCGCGCGATTGGATTGGTACTTTTGCAACCCGGGCCCAAGGAGAACTGGAGACCATGTGTCTTTTTCTCTAGGAAGCTGAGCAAGTCGGAGTAAAACTACACGGTGTATGACCGAGAACTGCTTGCGATCTATGTGGCATTTCAGCAATGGAGACATCTCTTGATAGGGGCGTGGCACAAGATCCAGGTCCGAACTGACCACAAGAACTTGGAATACTGGCGGACCGCACGAGTGCTCAACCAGAGACAGATCAGATGGTCCCAGGAGTTCGCCAAGTTTTTCTTCAAGATACGATACGTGCCGAGAGGGGAAAACATAAGGGCAGATGCACTCTCCAGGAAACCGGAGTACATGGGAGGAGAGGGGCCACCAGAGACCAGGCACGTGTTCCCCAAGGACCGGTGGGTGTGGGGGGGAGCGTTGGTTGGGAAACGAGAACTGGCAGGGCTCACCAGAGACGATGAGTTTGCTCAGACAAAAATCAGGGAGCTCAGGGACGGAAAGGAAGACAATGGAGGGTTTGAGGAAAAGGAAGGGCTACTGTACTATAAGGGGGCGCTGTATGTACCAGGGGAGATTTTGAGGGGTAAGGTACTTAGACAGCTCCATGACAACCCAACAGCTGGGCACTTTGGACAGCACAAGACCATGCTACTTGTCACCAGGCAGTTCTGGTGGCCAAAGGTGAGGGAAGACGTGCGAGAATATGTACGAGGGTGCGACCAATGCCAGACGGCAAAGGGGGAAAGGACTGCCCCCGCGGGGTTACTGGAACCCTTACCTACACCGGAAAGGCCCTGGGAGGTGGTGTCCATTGATTTTATGACAGATCTGCCCAAGTCAAGGGGAAAGACAGCAGTCATGGTAGTGGTCGATCTACTGACTAAAATGTGCCATTTCGTAGCTTGCTCGCATGCAGCAACGGCAGAGGAGACAGCCAGGCTGTTTGTGGACCACATTTTTAGACTGCATGGGGCCCCATTGAGGGTAATCTCGGATCGCGGGAAACAATTTACCTCCTGGTTCTTGCGGAGACTCATGAGCTTGCTACAGGTCGAGGTGAGCTTCTCGACGGCGAGGCACCCAGAAACTAACGGACAAGCCGAAAGAGCGAACGGTATACTCCAGCAGTACCTACGCTGCTATGTCAGCGAGAGGCAGAATGATTGGGTAGAGAAATTAGCTTTGGCTGAATTTGCATACAATAACGCTGAACACATGTCCATGGGAATGAGCCCTTTCATGGCCAATTACGGGTGTCACCCCAGGGCCTTCCCGGGGCGGGGGGATGGAGTGTACCTGCAGCTGAGCAATTTGTGGAGGAAATGGAGGCCTTACACCAGCAACTCAGGCTGAACTTGGAGCAGGCCAAGGAAGTTTACAAGAGGCAGGCAGACAGGCACCGTGGGGAGGGGGAGGCCATACGGGTGTGTGACCGGGTGTGGTTGTCATCCCAAGGGTTGCCCCTAAAGGGAGGGTGCAAGAAGTTGCAGCCTAGGCAGCTGGGGCCTTTTGAGGTAATACAGCAGGTCAACCCAGAGGCATTTAAACTCAAGTTGCCTGACAGCATGAAGATACATCTGGTGTTCCATAAAAGTAGGGTCCTACTTTCACCTTACAGGGAGGGGCGGGAATTCCCGGGACGGGAGGGAGGGGTTACCATCCACCCACGGGTAGAGGAGAGGGAACACTGTAACGAAGCTACGGAAATACTTGATTCGAGGTGGCGAGGTAGCCAGGTAGAGTACTTGGTAGCCTGGGAGGGGGAACCTAGGTCTGAAAACACTTGGGTCCCTGCAGAATCAATCACTGACGGGTATCTGGTGGAAGAGTTTCATGGTTTGTTCCCAGGTAAGCCCAAACCATTAGCTAGATTCTGGTAGGAAGAATTTGGACCCACAGACGACGAAGGGGACTTTGTGGGTTTTCCTGCCTCTGAAGAGGAGGGAGGGAAGGTGTCTGAGGGAGAAGAATCAGACTGGGATCAGAGCGGGAAGAGATCCGAGCAGATGGGAGGCTGGTTTTGAATCCTCTGAAGATGATGATGACAGTTCTTTCAGGGGATTCCCCGCATCGTCAGTCGAGGAGAGAGAGGAGGATGTATCGGAAGATCGCACCAGGGGTGGGGGGTGGGGGTCCTGAGGAGGAGGTGGATGTCAGGGAACTGCCATCAGTGCCGGAGGGAGAGAGCAAAAGCCAGAGGGATTCCAGAGAGCATCCAGGGATCGGGAGGAGCAGCCCATCTTCTGGGGAAGAGAATCAGCGTAGCACCAGTGGAGAAGGGGGGCAGATGGGGGAAGCGGTGAGGCAGTCCCATGACTTCTTGCCTGGGACCAGCGGGGAGAGTAGGGGTCCTCCGCTGCCTACGCCCTCCTTGCGCAGAAGGCTTTCGCGCAGAAAGAGTAGGAGGAGACTAGGCATCAAAGAGCTTCTTTGCTGGAAGAAGTTTAAGAAACGCCCACTGACGGATTCTGCCAGCGATTGAGTCAGTCATGGGTGAGTGGCTGTCCGGAAAGAAAAGGTTCACTTAGGCAACCCAGCCAGGTGTTTGCACCCAGCTGGGGAGATAAGCACCGGCTTACGCACGAGCAACCCCTAGAACCATTACAGGAAGGGTTAGTGCTGCAAACTTCCTCTTCTTTCTGAATTTGAGTATTATCAATGGTTTAAACACCAGAATGGATAACTTTTCTAGAGGACTGCATGGAAATATGTGAGAAAATAGTGCAGCTAATTTGCATATCTTAGTCACATGTTATTCATGAGTAAGACATGTCTCTCCTCCCATACAGTTCACACAGTTCACAAAACATGTTATGTATCATATATAACTTGATACCCAACTGATATCCAACTTAAGAGGTCAGATCTCCTTAGCCTCACCAGTAGTTATGCATAACTCAACTTCAAAGCAATCCCAGGACCAGATGACAGGACTGCAATACCTTTCACACTTACTTGAAATAAGTTCTAGTGAACTCAATCGGACATTGTTCAGTGAATAAGAGTAGACCTGCATAGGATTGCACTGTAAGGCACTTAACAAGCTCCAGCACAATTTGCTTTTCTTTCTTTTAAGATGAGAATGGGAGATGAGCATAAGATGACAAAGAGGCCAAAAGTGACACTTGTATTCAACAAATAGCTCCCCCAAATATATTGAAACTGCCACTGAAGCCCCACAAGAAATGATGGGCATAACCTCAAGTAGAAATGGAGGGACCTGGTCCACATACAGTGTCATTTTCTTTTAGATTCAAGACTCTGTTCTTAAGTTCCCAGATGCCAATTCTTAAGGACTTCAGGAAAAACTACTTAAGTAATGATACATTATTATTAGGGATCAGTTTCTCTTTTTTCCCAATCTTCAATTCAGTTCTTCACATTTCCACATCTGGTTGTGATTTATTTATTTTTTAAGTTGTCATGAAAATTCATCAGCATTTTAATGGAATTTCTCCATACCCAGTTGTGTATGCAGTTTCCCATAATATACATACAGTATTCCGGAAAGCTATTTAATACAACACTTTTTATGTTATTTTCACTAATATATGCATTTATATGGACACTTTATGCATATTTTGTACACATCACTCAGCTAAAGAACCGTACTACAAAGACAGGAGAAGTATGGATATCTGAAGAGGGCTGTGTTTTGCTTCACATCTTGTTTCAGAAAGTGTGAACTAGTTAGGTTTGCCTTTAAATGAGAACTGAATCAAATTTATCTCCCATCCCTATTTATCATATGCGATTTCTGCCATCTACAAAAATGATTTTCTACAAACAAGTTCAAATGGAACAGAAAGAATGCAAAACTTTTTGTGTGTGAATTAGATGCCATTTCATCAGAGACATTTCATGAAGTGGACTCCAGTCCACAAAAGCTTACACTGAAATAAATTGGTCAGTCTTTAAGACATTTTGCTGTTTATGGTAACATATATATTCCATATAACATTGATAGATACAAAACAGCAAATAGTGTGGGAGGTCTTCACTAATTTGACTTCATCTGTTTTGAAGGCCATCTGCCATGATTACCTTTATTAAACCTTTATTACATAGTCTGAAACGGAATAACTGTGAATAGCTCATCTGGAAAGAATTTGTCCCTTTAGCCACCACAATGCCTTTCCATGGGCCTGAAATCTTATGACTGAAAGAAAGTGGCTGTTTCTCAGCAGCACACAGTTCATTCAACACAGAGCTCCCAATACTCACTTGCTCCTATCTATATTGGAAAAAAAATGCTCTTCAGAAAAAGAAAAAGGTGGAACTGAGGTCCAAGAAAGTTATTATCACTTTCCTTCCAAGAAAAATGTGAATTTCTCTGTACTGACCTACTATTTTCTTCCATTGTATCCGTATGGTTCAAAGGTCTTGTTATTTTATTCTCCCTCCCCTTGTTGCTGTAGAAAGGTTTAGTGATTTTTTCTTTTACACTTTCATATAGATGCTGATATTATTTATCCAGCCATGTAAAGATAAAGGACTGCAGCCACTGACCTGATGTACAACCTCTGATAGCCATGATGTATCAGCTTGCAGCAAAAGGACATGGCTAGCCCCCTGGGTCATCTTATTCTCCAGGCTTCAGGCTCCCTCCCTCTCTCTGCAGCACTCTCTTTTTAACCGACTGGAGCTCTTTTTTGAGCATTTCTATACCTGTGTCACACCGTATATTTTATGTTAATTTTATTATTTAAATCTACAAAGCCAGGAAATTTATAAGGCCATGGGCATGCATTTGAATTAATCTGTGCACATAAGATTTTTCATGTATTCAACAGCTACTGATACAGTACCTGTGCATCAACTCAGCTATAAAGGTCAAAGGAAACTAGTGTCAAGTGTGCTGCCCCATGTTCACTACAGATTAACTATTCCACGTCTTAAAAAAAATTATATGGATCTTATATCATTTCTTAGAGCGAACCCAAAAGCTTCGGAAAATCCCCCTGCCCATTCCCATCAGTTCTTGACATTTCAGAAGCCCTCCCATCCAGTCCAATGCCTTCAAAATACACTTCCCTTACTCCTTTCTTACCTTTCATGCAGCTGGAGAAGACCAGGATATTTTCCCCTTCTCTTTCTCCTTCTTGATGCTCTGGGTGACAGTACTTCAGGGCACAAACATACATGTGTGATGCAGTTTGTACAAGATTTCTTGCAATTGCAGGGGATAGCTTTTGCAGAAATGAGGGCTGGTAAAAATAGGTGTGTATGAGTATGGGGCTGGGCGGGAGGCAGACAAGGCTTCTTCTCTGGCTCAGATTTTAGTTTGAGCCAGAGAATAATCTTAGGGCTTCATTCAACTCCAGACTGGTGCTGCAATCCTGCTTCATGCCTTGTGCTGGGATCGGAAACAGCCAGTGGTGTTGCTGTGCTGCTGGAGCTCTAGGAAACTGTTGTGTTGCACAGTGTCCCATTCAAAAGGAAGAGACAAAAAGACTGATGCTGCTTCATGCTGCATAAGGCTGAGGCCGAGGCATCCCTCCAGTTCCGTTGCAATGTTGTGCCAATGGTTTATCACAGCAAGGTAGTTTTAGCCCTGGTTTGCAAGATGTTATGGAGGTCTGGAACTAGATTGGGATTTTGTCAGGAGGGGAGGAAGCACCAAAGACATTCTTATTTAGACAAGCCTACTCAGATGTTTAGAAAGCTTGTAGGAGTTTTAATTTGCTTTAGTCTGTTTTACTGCAGTTTTAACCCACTGTATATTTTACATTGTGGTTGCAAATGTTTTAGTGACAATTTTATATTTTTATCTTTTTTTGTAAACTGCTTTGAGGTTTTTTTAAAAAAACAATCAAGCAGTATGTAAATTTTATGAAATAGATAAACAACTAAACAATAAATAGCAAGCATGGGCAGTGATTCCAATCAGAGCCTCAGCACAGCAGTGGGTGGAAGACTTCCTCTGACCTGTCTCTGGCTACAGTACTGATCTAGGTCCCCAGCCCTGAAAGAATCAGCTATTCATGGTTTGTTTTTGTTTTTTTTAAAAAGTCTCATGCCAGGGCTATCCATGTGACAAATGTCACATCACATTCTCAAATGTGTCTTTTTCTTTTTCTTTCTATTTTTTTAAATTTTGATTCCAACATACAAAAACAGCCAACCAATAAAATACGAAAATATAAAAATGAGTTACCTCATGTAATAACTAACAGAAGGTGATGTGTTTAACATGCTTTCCTTCTGTTGTAAGATCTGGCAACTTGGAGATTTTCAGTATGCTTCATCATAGTATTACAATTTGTTCTTAATCTCTGTTCTGTAATCTGGGGAAAGGCTTTGAAAAATGTTGCTGTATAGATCCCTGATTTATGTATGAAATAAAACCATACCGCACTATATAAAAATCAAATATTTTAGCTTTATTTTCAGCTAGTTTAAGTTGGTAAGTCCATTTTTCCTGCCATGGCCACTTGCCACAGCTTGCTGTGCCAAGAATTCAATGTCAAACATTCTGCAGTTTTCCACTTTTAAGTTATTACCCTGCCAGGAGCCATCAAATTAAATACTATTAGTTCCATAAATACCACTTCATCATGTTGTTCTTCCCAGATTGTTAAAATACCCAATTCTAGTGTGACATATATGTGTAATGTTTGTCATTTCCACCAATATCACATTCAAAAACTGTAGTACAACAGGATATGACCAACACAAATGTATATATGTATCTTGTTAGTTGCAATTTCTCCCCAAAAAATTGTTATGTGTATGCCTGCCAGAGATGCCAGCATTTTGTACCATCAGTGTAACACTTTTAAGGAATTCTCCCTAAGGATCTTACATAGTTTTCTTTGATTGATACATCCATATTTTGTTCTTTTGTTACCCCAATAGCAACCCGTATTTTTAATCCACTTGATAATCTTATAACTATTTCAATAAGATGTAAATAAATTTTGGGAATGATTTCTTTTGTATTGGTGATTGGTTCCAAAAGCACCCATTCAAATTTTGTCATGTTTCTAAGTGTCTTATTCTGGTTAACTTTGTCAATATATTCTTGAGAAAACAAGGAAAACTGACTAATATTTTCTGACAGGAGAGAGAAAGGAACCTCCTATTCGTAATTCAAGGACCATTGCACAAAGATAATTTTAATCTACATTTTTCTTCTCAGGAACTACCTCCAGTGTGATGAACTCTAGAGCTGATCCCAGGCTCTCAGCTTAGCCTCATAATAGCCATGGTATGCCTAGACATGCTAAATGAAGAAAAAGGTTCACAAGGATCTCCTATATACCCTTTAAGTTTTCAATAACATTCAGGTTACAGAGTGTATTTCAGTTGCTTGGGGGAGCAGCTGCTAACACTGTCGTATCTTCAGGCAGTTCCTAAGAGATGACTTGCACACTTTATAGCACATAAAGCAAGCTTCTTCAAATATGAAAGGAGGAGGTTGGAATGATGCAGATCCCCCAAACCGTGAGACTGGAACAAGCAACCCAAGAACTAAGAAAATGGCTTCAGGATCTGAGAAAAGGTGTGCGAGAGAGATCATGGGCATAGAAGGCTTCTAATGGTTGATATGGTAAGATGACCCATGCATTTGTATAAAATGTAAGGCAATGGAGTAAGAAGAGCGTTACTTGTTTGTGGTTAAATAGGTCAAGGAAACAACTTCAGTTCTCCTACATGTAATACCTTGGGAAATAGGGAGCCCAACACTTCTTGATGTTCTGGCTAATGAAAAAAGAGAGAGAGGTGGGGGAGCCATGCTTGGGGCAACATATTGAAGATGCAAAAATAAATTGGAAGGATGATTCTTGAAGCACACAATATGGCTAGACCTGCCCTGATGCCATACTTAGGCCACTTAGAAAAAATGTCTTGGTTTGTACACATTTCTGTTGGTTGTATGCAGTGCTATTTTTTTAGAAAAAAAAGGTGCTGGAACTCACCATGACTGCCTCTCTTGTTCTCTTATAATGGCAATGGCACCCACCTGAGAGGTGCCAGAACTGAGTTCCGGTGAGTTTCAGCTGAAACAAAAAAAGCCCTGGTTGGATAGGACCTTTTGCCTATAGGAACCAGCCTGGAATGAGCCAGGTCAGAGAGCCAGAGAAGAACTAATTGTCCATGAAGCCCAAGTATTTCCATGAGTACTTGGCTAGAGGCTCCTCATCAGAGAGTGCTGCAAAACCAAAAAGTGAACAAGCCCTTAGGTGTCTGAGGAGGCTTGACCCATATTTGTCCTCTGCTACTAGTGTAAAAGAACTGATCATCAGCCTAACCCAGAGGAGTAACACATAATCTACAAAGGAGAGATGTAATTTGCTTTATATATGCTTTTATTAGCCACTTGCTGCTAAATGTATTGTCCTTCTGTGCTTACATAAACAGTAAAATTTGTGAACTCTTGACCTGGTGTGGCTTGCTGTTCTCTCTGTTCAGCTGGAATCTGAATGGAGCAATGACCACTGTAATTTGCTTAAGGGTGGGAATACAATAGTGGGCAGACAAATGCTCCAGCTTTTCAGAAAGCCAGCAGAAACGGCCGCCCTGCAGATAAGCAGGAACAGGATTCCATGATGGAACAGAAAGACAGAACCAGAGAAAATACAGCAGCAGAGAGAATGTAATACACAATATAGAGAACTGGACAGGAAGCGGAGCCTGAGCTCAAAGGGGGATTCACTGTTTATCACTACGAGGGGAGCTCTGAGCTTATATCTCCAGGTAGTCTCCAAAGATTTAACTAAGGACAGGGCCACACAAGGAGGTTAAGTTATATAGAGGCAGTGGAAGTGGAAAAAGACAAGAGTAATGCAAGTCCTTGAGAAGGCATAGAAATGTGGCCTCCACAGAGTGTGTGCACAGTTGTTGATAAGAAGCCTGCAATTTCCCAGAAGGTCTCTTTTAGATTCCTAGTTATCAATCAAACTACACTATGGCTCACTAGTCTGTGACAAGGTAGCAATTCTCTCAAGTATTGAAGCTCGGGACAGGAACCAAACCAAGAGGATAAGCACATCCATCCATTCAAAATGATTCAGGGCTATTCTATGCAAGAAACAACGTGTGTGCCTGGATTCACTGCCAATGTGTGGAAATGAAAATTATATGAATTCTTATTTTCTCATGCTGATATGCACTTGCAGGCTGCATTGTGGAGTGATTTCCAAAGGACTATAATAGCAACAATGTAGATACCCTTTTTCACACTTATCTAGTGAACAACCCACTTTCTCCTCTCAGATGATGAAAGAAGGTACCATTCAAATCACTTCAAGGACTTTCCAATTTTTCAAAAGTTTTATTGTTAAGTTTGAAGACTAGACGAGGTCATACTGTTTTAACATCATTCTACATAATTTAAATATATACAAAAACATTGGAACTTTACACAGGTCGCCAAGGTTGCAAAAGTCATTGTGTCTGAGATACTTCTGTACTTACTGACACATCTGAAGCCAGCTTTGAATATTATATTTCATATGTTGTTGTATAGCACAGATACACTCATTAGTATCCTTAGTCTTCAAAACTCACACAAATTTGTATCTGTTCATTCTGAAAGAGAAAGTCAACCTAAAAATCAGAACCAGGGGTGAGTGGGTTTTTTGTTTTGTTTATGTGAGAAGCCCTTAATAGAACATAGATTATCCTAAGCCTTGTGCATTATGTTTTACTTTCCAGGCTATAAAAGTAGTAAATTAGGGAGCTATAGAAATGGGAAATCTGCCTAGAAATGACTAACAACTCTGGGGTAAACACAGATGATTTTTTTTTCACTCCTTCAGTTTTGCTGTTAGAATTAATACAAAAGTTAAGGACTGTTTCGTAATGTTTTCTCAAGAAGTTTAAAGGCTACACATCTCAAACTATTTAATTCAATAGAGATCACTCAAGCTGAGGGTTGCAGCTTTAAATAAACCAACATGCTGATCCTAAATACATTGTAGTAAATCTCAAAGCGCCTACTTCTGGAAATGTTCCATTAGTTTCAACATAACTATTTCAGACTAAGAAAACTGAAAATTTCTCCTTAACTGGATGTTCACTCAAACCTCATCATGTATGCATTGCAAGTAGTCTCAGGCTTGCACATACACATCCAACTCATAGAATGTTTTCTATAGCCCTTTTAGACATCCAGTGAACATACAGAGGGGGAGAATCACTATCACACAAGCTGTCCCAACTTCTACACATTTATCCAAAGGTCTGAGTACATATACATATTTGATGAATGTATGCTCCCTTCACATGACTGAGCTCTGCAAAAAGCAGGGTCCCCTATTGCATGTATTGAGCCTGTGAATGTATCATTATATGCATTTGTGTTCAGACTTTGGGATGAACACCTAGACTCTAGGGCATAGAGATCAGGAGAAGACAGCAAGACAGCAAATGTGACCTTGTTCCCTTCCATGGATTACTGAATGTCTGAAAAGGCCTATGAGCCACATGCGTTCATATAAAATACTCATACAAAAGGGTGTACGGATCACATGAACAAAGCAAACTCAGGCTCATGTTCACATTCAAATGAGGGGAGAATGTGGGCCCATGACTTGCTTCTGAGTTCATGACTTGCGAAGAGCACACATGTTAGGGCAATTTGTGAACCTGCCCCATTTATTTTTCAATCAAAACATACAATTATGATCCACAAATCGCTTGGCCTGGAGCACTTCCTCCTGAGTTTAAAACCTAGGCAATTTGTAGATCACAACGACATCCAACATATGTACAATTGTGTGGTGTTGTTCCATTTTTATTAATAAGATGTAATACCTAGACTCAGGGCAAACCAAAACATGTATGTATACCACACTGTGCTTTAGTACACAATTAACCAACAGCTGGTGACTCACAGCCGAATGTGTGAACTCCCTGCATTGAAAAGTGTTGTGGTCGAGGTGCACAGGTAATCTGAAAATGCTGTCTGAGGTGCTTGATCAGTGATGGCTTTCACACATGCCAGTCACTGAGTGACCATGAATATGTACGTGTGAGCTCATTCTTACTACAGAACACACTATACACATTGTGCACAATGACAAACAGAACAAAAAGTGTTCTATATGGGACACATTTAGAGGTCAACTGTTACCTTTAATCCAAAAGACACAATCCACTGGGAAGTTCTTCCTTTGCAAGAGGGCAAAACTAGACCTGCATATATTTTTTGTTATGTAAACAGGAGCTGTGGAGAAGCCAGAGCAGCTTTAGGGCAATGAGGTGCATGTGAAGAGGGGAGTTTAACTCTTTTTCTCCTGCCATGGTTTAGAAAAAAACCATCGGAGCTGCCATTTGCATTCCAAGGAAAGGTCCTATTGCATTCCAAGGGAAGGTCCTATTGATTTCCCTTGAAATACAAATAGCAGCTTTTGAGAGGTGATTCTCATTCAGGACTGTGGAAAAGAGAGGAAGATTTCAACATAGGCTTCAATCAAGCTTCCAGAAAAATGCAACCATTGTATCCGCTTGGTTAATGTGATGTCCAGCAGTGGCGGCTGGTGGGGTAAATGGCAGGCCAACAGTAGGTGGACCAGGTGGTGCTACAGCCAATGACAAGCAGAGTCAACTAATTCTAGTTTTGTCCCCATCCTCTTCCCTGTTGAGTTATATGAAGACATACACAAATTGAAAAAACAGGAGTTCATGCCAGCATACAAAGGCACAATATATGGAAAATGCTCTGCCACTCTCAAGAATACCCTTGCATCGGAGATAATGAAAATATATTATTAATTCTAATGTTGTACTTATTTTGATGGTTCTGCAGTACCGCCTGCATGTACTGTGTGCCCTGTAATAGTGGGTACATTGTGACAAATGCATTCATTGTACTTTGCTTGCCATATATTTTGTCTTTGTATGCTGGCCTGAACCCCTTTTTTCCAATTTGTGTATGCTCCTCTACAGCGGGTTCCTTTTGTGCAAGTTATATGAAGGCAACACTGAGAGCAGGAGGAGGAATCTGACAGGCAATGGTACCCTCTGGGCTGGTAATAGGAAGGCAGGCAGGTGGGGGATGGCTGAAGGCAAAGTGAGGCTGGTGGGGGAGTGCGCCATTTGCCCAAATGGAATAGCTTCTGTTATTTTGGCCATGGCATGAAATACAGGGTCAGATTGTTATGCAGGCCCCATTCATTCCAGTGAGAAGAATTTCTCAGTAAATTGTGTCCATAGTTACTGAATAGATGTCAAAGGCATTTTTTTTTAGTTTAATAATGTTGTGACAGGTGCAAAATGTGGCAAAATGCCTCAAGGTGTATCTTGAAAAAGAAAGAAAGGAAAGCTTTCAGGCTCCTCTGAATAACATTGTAAAGGCCGACAGAACCGAGCAGCAGAAGGAAAAAATGCAACCCTTTCAAATAGAAGACTGAGTGACCACATTTTCAATAAGATGCTCTTTTTCGAACTATAAACTATATTACATATAAGTTAATTGCAAATCCAAGAAATATTCATTTAAATGCATTTTCTTTTTTAAAAAAGGAAAAAAATACTAATAAACACAGAAACATTTTATCAGAACATTCTGACTAGCAGCTCAAAGTGCTCCATTGGTGACAGCTATAGTCACTGACATGGTGTTAGCAGTAGCTGGAGTTCAAGATGGAGCCCAAACGTTACAGACCTGACGTGTCTTATTTGCAGGAACCACCTCTTATTCAGGGAAGCTGCATCCCCAAAGCATTTCTTTCAGTAATATATTCTGCAGAGGACCAATTGCTGACCATTACCCCGAGCCATCAAAGGTGGCCTGCATTCTTTGGGGCTTTCATGTGCAAAAGGGCACTGTGTATGCAGTTTCCCTTGCTTGACAGTCATTCCGTAAGAAGTGCCATATAGATGCAGCACCAATCACCTGTTTAATCCCCCATCTTTCACACACCCCCAGTATGACACTGCCACTACTCTTTCTGGGTGGACCACAGGTAGACCTTGGGATTGGTACCAGTGTTTACTGTGGTGGTGCCAGGCCTCATATTATTAGGCATGCTATTCATTGAACCAGCTAAGGACTGCAAGTGCAAAATTTGGCCCCATCAAATAGATGTATAAAAATGAGGCCCCATTGAAGTCTCGACCCACTAAAATGTCAGACAACCCACAGTTCTTTTCTCCAGCATAGGCCAATACAATTAAGAAAAACTACTCTGGAGTAAGTAGGCTGTGAATCACAGGATCTTCATAAGAGCTTAAAAGTGCAGGATTTGGGCCATATGTAGTTAAATGCCATTTCAGTTACCATCCTTATTCTTTTAGCCATTTGCATCTTAAAGCACAGTTATGATTGACTTTCTCTTTAAAATTATTCACTACAATTGAAGACCACTCCATAGATAACATTGTTAAGAAATGTTAACACAGTTACAGACAAGACAGTAACAGTCTAGTGGCTTTTGTAATGCAGCACAAATCCAACTAAAAAACAAAGAAACTCCATAAACTTAACAGTGTTGCACAGGACCTTAACATTTCTTACACATAACTTGCTTTACCTTGATCAGATTCTCAAACTAAGGATCTCAGAATAGCCATGTCTAAGCCTTACAAAAAAAAAAAGTGAACAAATACACCTTAAGAATTAGGTGCTCTTTATCGACAGATCTCATTATTCTACTAGTTCGATGTTTTTGAGAGGCGCTTTCAAGATAGCATCCCCTGATCATTAAAGGTTTTTGTTTTTAAGCAAAGCAGATGTAATGACCATGTCCAAATGTCATGCTAAATCATTGTTTAGTGTGATGTGCACAAACAGGAATAAGCTGCAGTGAGCTTTGGGTTTTCACCCTCTCCCCTATCCTATCCTCTTTCCATGTGGTCAGAAGGAGGAATTTTGAAGCTTTCACTTCTACTTGTGATTAACCACAGCTTGCTGTAACATCTAGACCTGAGGGTATGTCTTAAAATTAGCCATAGTTAATGTTAAAACAGGTTTGTTGCTCTAGATGACATGGCAAACCATGATTACGCAAAAGTGGATGTGAGAACTTCTAAACTCTTCCCCTCGGGATGAAGAGAGGAGAGAAGAGGGGAGGAACATGTGAGTTCACGTTGCACAGTATTATGTGATGTGCCAACGTGGCCATTATCTCCTGTTGCAGAGTAGGAGTTTATGTGAAGGTTGTGATGACCCTTAAAAAATATATCAGACTTTTAAATCTTTTTCTTTTCTTTTTAAACAAGCGTATCGATTCCTTACTGTAAAATTATAGGATGACTAAGTATTTATAAAGGTCATAGAGCCCATCTTTATATCTCCATTTTTTTCCCTTTTAATGATAATGGAATTTCATAAAAAAATACTTAGCATGATGTGTTAATGAGACACAACCAAGAAAAAAAATCTACCACAGTATGTTATGAAATTAAAAATGAAAATGAGCACAACTAGAAGGTTTTAAGTAATAAGAAGACACTCAAGAATTATAAAAGAAATGGACAGAATACTAATACCTTATTAAAATAAAAGTGCTTTGCAATATTTGTTAGGACTACCATTTACCAGGAACTCCTTCTGCACAACGAAGGAGTTTTATACAAGATAAATTCCATCTATTAAATCCTGGCTGTGTTTTCATACACATTTGTCACAGCTTGGGTTGCATTGACCCAGATGGTGGTTGGGCAGAGTCAGAAATGGAGAGCCATTTGCACAGTGCTCTGCCAGCACCTTTGTGTACTAATTCCAATGGCAACAGCATCTCATATCTTGCTTGGCCAGGGATTGGCATGGGCTACTGTTTCTCTGGGAATACTGCATACATGGCTTTCTAGCATTGACTGATGTGCGGCTGCATCCTAGGTCCATTCAAATGAAGCTACAGCCATCTTGACAATTTCAAATGGAAGATCTTAGTCACAGAGGTCAATGCGCAAGAGAACTGGATTTATGGCTAATTCAGGTTATCAACTGAAGAGGGTGTTATTAGGTAATAGGCTAATCACTAACGATGAGTAATAAGGTCACCTCTTGAGATATTTGCTTCCTCTGAAGGGATCTGTTCTGATGTATAAGCAAGACCCATTAGCGATAGTTGACCTGTGATAAACAGTTCACACGACAGCTATGATGCAGCAGCTGCGGTTGCCACATGACCCCATGGAGTTACTTGGGAAAACACTTCAGAAACCATTTTACCCCATTCAGTAATCCCAGCTCTTCCTTCAATAGTGATAGCAAGCTCTACCAGCACTGAGGCTGCAAATGATAAGAAAACTGAATGCCTGAAGTAGGAATACTGTGGTGTTTGACTGACTCCTGTATGTGGCTTATCTTTCTGAATGCATGCACACTGCTTGATCCATCAGGGCAGTATGTACTCCATTCTCTGTTATCAGGGCACTGCATGATCCACATTTTAAAAAAATAATTAAAATTCTACAATCCAACTTCTATACCCTTTCCAGTCACAGGGAGGCGATGGAACTATGGTGGGCACTGAAATCCCAACCTCTGGAGATTACAGCAGCTGCTGGCAAGATACTTTCAATCATATTTTTTGCAGTCTTAAGAGCTATAAACTTTCTCATTTTGAAATGAAGGCTGCTATTCCCAGAAAGTTGAATTCATCACCCAATAATGAGTTCTTTGCTCTCCCTCCAATTTCTTTCCTGAAGGCTCATAGCATACACTCAGCCCTGCTTATTATCGCTGATGATTGGCACCAGCCCCGTATCTGAATCCAATTCCCCCACTTCCTTCCTCTCTCTGTTTTTGCAACACTGCCACTTGTGTATCCTACAAGACTTGTCTTCTCCAGTCAGAGGGCCTGAAGAATCCTTGCAGAGCTGATGGTTAAAATAATGTTAAGATATATGACCACTCAGCCTCAGGTTTCATCCTTCCACCCATATTTCTGAAGCTTGGGGACAGTGCTGTAGTTGAGTTGCTCCTCAGAACGAGGATACACAGTCCATATGTTTCGGCATGCACCTCTAGATCTCACAATGACCCTTGCCCATTGAGTCATAGGAAGCATCTCAGAGAAGTCATCTCCTAGGCAGCTCCATGAGGCAACTACCATGTATGAAAATGCAGGATCAAATGAATGCCCGCTTTGTAGCATTCATGTGTGCCTCCCTCCCGGCTACAGTTACTTAAGCTTTGAATTTGGTCCATGATCTTTCATCTCAGCATCCCTTAGAAAGAAAATGCAAGCTGAATTCACTGACAAAATCATTAAATTCATAATATACTGATAGCAGATTTTGTTCCATAAAATTCAGGTTGGCTCATTGAAAAGAAACAGAAGCAGTTAATGTGATCAAACATAAAAGACAGTGACGATTCCCACAGTGTGCTAAATGGGAAGCAAAACATGTGGAAATGAAACCCTAGGGTGGGTGGACTCGGCTGTTTGTAAAGGAAATTACAAAAGGTAGTTTGACACCAGGAGGACTGCAGACCACAGAGATCACTTCCAAAAAAAGTGTCATTAATCTTGACAATGCTTGATAGGCACAAGGGAAACAATCAAATGCAGTCATCCCCGAGAAAAACTTATTGCTAAAGCTGCAGTATCACTTTTTGCAAGTGAGATGACCATGTGGGTTTGGAAACAATGAATCAGCCTGTTCCTTCTCAAGTCACAAGTGAACTCTGTCACACCACTTTCATCTTCCTTGTAAAAAGGATGCTGCTTCTTACTCCTAACGATATTTCAGCCAGCATGAAATAACTCAGAAAAAAAAAACCTTAAAAGGTAAATTCCACATCAAAACAGAGTAATAACTGGAACTAAGATTTAAAAGAACCCAAAGAAAACCCCCAACTCAGATTTGGACCATTTTAAGGGCAGGCTTAGACCTCCTTACAAAAGACAGTTAGCGGCCTACCAGAAAGTGAGCACTTGTTCATGAAAAACCCATTCAACTTCCTACAGGTTTTGCACAGTTTCTTCTATGGAGATATTTTTTTTAGGAATATCAAGAGTTGTGCGGAAAAGTGAAGATCCTCGTCAGTCCTCCTCTGTACAGCCCAAGAGCTCTGACCGTAAAGTGATCCTGCCGTACCATGACCAAGGGAGGATCCTTATGTGCCGTGCATAGATTGGGGGGTCAATGACGTTCTTTCTGTGGGTGTCGTTATCAAAGTTGCCCTGGAAAACCTGAAAAGTGACCAAGAAGAACCAGTGATAGCAAAATAATACAAAAGAAACCAGGCAGAGTGGGGAGATAGAGGCAAGAGAGCACCGAGAAAAACAGCAAAGATAGACAGATATGTGCTGCCATCAGAAAGTCAGGTTGCCTGACTCAGGAATGAATTATGTTTTATATATGGATATTACTAGGAATGCTTGGTGTTCCAGAAAAAAACCTCACCAATGGCTACAATTCCTAAATCCAGTTCCTCGTGAGTAAGCCCTTTTGAACTTAGGACTCAACTATATTCATAAAGATAAAGCGCTTTATATGCATTATAACTGTGGCACCAGATGTTGCTATGGAGTCCCGTCTTTTGCCAACGGGATTTCCCTGTAAGAAGTTTACAATGCATTTAACTGAATCGTTGGTTGTTGTTTTTTATGTGTCTAAATTCAGCCTTAGGGTGGCTTCCTTCTCTGTAAACAGGCTTTAGGATCAAACTACAATATGATCCATCATTACCCAATACAGGGTTTCCAAAATGTCAGAGCTCATGAACCCCTTGATGAGTTTATAAAGGTACTGACCCAAAACCAAATTATTAGGAATGTAAATGAAATAAAGTCAAGAATATCGACCTATAATCAGGATTTGTTAATCATCAATCACCATTACTAGAAGTCATAACAGGTAAAAAAACCAGTAAAACCAAAGGAAAATAACACCATACCACTCTGCACATGCCCATGCCCTTTATTTCTGAAGCTCATAGCTCCCAATTAAATTTTCTTCCATGATACCCTATTAACTTCTTTTTCCACTCTAAGACCTTTCTGACCTCTTTCAACCCCTAGGACTTTATTCATCCCCTGCACAATCCCATCAACCCAGGGGATCAATACTGACCACTCTGGGAGACCCTGACCTAAAAATGATGCCATTAATTTCATTGATAGCAGTGGCTTTCCAACCATATTGGTCAAAACATTCACTAACAAGGTACAGGCTATTTAAAGGAGTGCACCATTGTGTTTTGCTCTTATGAGCTATCAAGCACTGCTCCTGTTAAGGGTATTGTTGAAACTAACATAATCATTTAGTCTAGTAATACCAGGGTTGGGGAGGATGAGAAGAAGTGAGAGGTGAGAGGGAAAGCAAGACACACACCTAGAAAATACTTCAATTGTACAATGTGCACCTCCCTGCTGCAAAAAGCATTACTATTGATGGCATTAAAATATCTAAACAAAACAAATTCCTTCCAGTAGCACCTTAAAGACCAACTAAGTCAGTTCTTGGTATGAGCTTTCGTGTGCATGCACACTTCTTCAGAAGAAGTGTGCATGCACACGAAAGCTCATACCAAGAACTGACTTAGTTGGTCTTTAAGGTGCTACTGGAAGGAATTTGTTTTGTTTTGACTATGGCAGACCAACACGGCTACCTATCTGTAATTAAAATATCTGTTATTGATATGTTTGTGTACCATTTGGCAGACCAGAAAATACGGAGAAAATTCATTAAAGCACTTTTAAAATGCCAAGATTATTTGGAATGCAGGATTTTTTTTAAAAAAAATCTCACACATGCAGCTTGGAGATACATCATTTTTGGATTTGGATTTGATATCCCGCCTTTCACTCCCTTTAAGGAGTCTCAAAGCGGCTAACATTCTCCTTTCCCTTCCTCCCCCACAACAAACACTCTGTGAGGTGAGCGAGGCTGAGAGACTTCAAGGAAGTGTGACTGGCCCAAGGTCACCCAGCAGCTGCATGTGGAGGAGCGGAGACGCGAACCCGGTTCCCCAGATTACAAGACTACCGCTCTCAACCACTACACCACACTGGCTCTGACTGGCAATGACTAAAATGCCACCTGTACCAAGCAAACTGTCAGCTACCAAGGTAACAGTTCCGAGTAAGCCTGCCTAAATGCAGAAGTTAAAATGATGTGCAAGGCATATTTGTTTTAGGATTCATTTCCTTGGGGTAAGTGTTTGTTTGATGCTTGCCAGATGCATGTTTATTTTATAGTGCATGTAGAGCAGTGTTGTGGCACCATAAGGCCATTTTGGCCAAGCCACACCCAGCCTGCCCTACACTTGATGTCATATATGATATCAGGTGTGGGGAAGATCAAGGCAAGGCTTGGACAAAAGAAGCTTTGCAGGCATTACTGGCCACCTGATTGGCGGTGCCCGCAAAGCCACTTTCCAGCATTTTCCAAGAGCCAACCAACAGGTGATTGTTGGCGCTTGGGAAGCAACTAGGCTCAGGGGCTCAGGGATTCCCCAGTGTCAACAACGCCTTCCCCCCAGTTTGTGTCACCTACTGCTGGCAAGCAGTATTCTCTTAAGACTGAAATTGCAATGTGTTTGTCATCAGGAAAATGAAAGTGACTGTTGTAACACATCTATAGCAGGCTACAGCCCTGTGCTCCAGGCTGCCATGCCCTTGCATTGCAAAGCAGCACATTATAAGCTTTTACATAGCACCTTGTTACTCAGTTGCTTGATCTGGAAACAGCATGTAACAGCAGTGATTTTTTTATTTTACAGGGAAACAAATTAAGAGAACAAGGAGAGAGAGCTGGCTGCAAATCACCCCATAGGGCAACCATACCATCAGCCTGTTCAAAGTGGCAGGTACAAAGACTGCTTCTCATTCGACTTGAGTAAGAAAAAAATAATAGCAATAGTGAAATCTAAAGTATTGCATTGAATATAACAAAACACAGCTCTAACAGTATGGGGCACAAGAATGTAGGAAGAGCTCAGCTGGATCAAGCCAAAGGCTTATTCAGTCCAATATCCTGTTCTCACAGCAACCAACCAGATGGACCCGAGGAAAGCAGTGCTTGTCCCACTTTTGGGATCTCTACCATGTTGAGCTGTACAATTGGTGTAGCACCTCAGTGGTTCTAGTGTGTACATTTATGTTTTAATTCTATTTTTGTCTCTGTCATTTAAAGCTAAGGAGTATGCAGCAGCTAGGAAGAAGTGGGAGGGAGGGAAACAAAAAACTGTTTTTTTAAAAAACAACATTTTCTTTATAGACAGATTCTCCTCAATTGACAAGGAAATCCTGGGGAACTCAGTCTTTTTAATCCTCTTGCCATAAGATTTTTTTAAAAAACTGTTTTTGAACAATAGCTGTGGGATGCAATTAAGCTGTCTTCTTTGCAGTATTTACCAGGAATTCCAACAGAGCAGAGACCATTTTTTTCCTAGACAACATATGTGAAAAATCCTGCAAACACAACATTATTAATATCCTCAAGGTAAATAACTTCTCCTTAGCAACTGGCTAGTGCAAGCCTGAGCCATTGTTTTCCCCATCTTCAAGGTTGCATGGTAGACTAGAGAAAAAACAGTTTTTTCATCAGCCTACTTTGAAGTAAAGCAAAATTTGTAATTATTCTTTATATAGTAGTAAGGAATGGATAGATCAATCAATCTATTTTTGGTCTGTGTCAGTTTCACATGTGTTCATCCAGCCCATCATGTTTCCACATTAAAGTACAATTTCACCCTGAAAAATTATCTATGTGAATTAATATTTAAATATGCATAATTTTATACCAATGCACACATTTCTAAATTGTTCTTATCCCCAAATATGGATTCTGGTACATTTCTTGAACTGAGAACTGTTATCACAAAATCCAGGAAAGTATCTGAAGCATTATTCCATTCCAATATTGTCTTATTAGTCCAGGAAGTGCAAATTAGGTTGCTTCACTTAAAAGAGTAGCAACACACTCGGTGAGGCAGATTTGCAGAACTGCTCTCCTGACCTGGTATTTCTACTGCTTATGGATATACAGGTATTGTTATGCATGCTTTCTCCTAATGTGTACATTTGTTGGTTGAAAAGCTACTCTGCTAAATTCACAGAAGTGTTTATTTTGAAAGATAGCTATGCTTCTGTTTGCATAATGTTTTGGGAAGGGAGAATTAGGTGGGTTCCCACTGGATTGCAAACCAAACCAAATTTCTCATCCATTCCCTTCTTTCTACATGCAAAGAATGCAGAAAAGTGGAGCTACTCTTGTTTCCTGCACTTTGCAAGATACTGTAGAACAGGGTATTCTCACAAAGCACATCTGCTCCATGCATGCAACATCCCAAGTGCATGTGGGAAAGGATTTTGCAGATCATGGCATTCATTTCTAATTTTACATGGCAATTCCTTTCATATGACCCACAGTTATTCCTTTCCCCATAACAGACTCCACCAAGTATGGTATTCATTACTACGGCACTGAAAGTACAGTGATCTACTGACCTCTAGTTGAGGAAAACATGATTACCATTTAGTCCAGAGAGATTTCCCCCCCAAAATGTATTTTTCTCAACATGCTCCAATTTCAGTGATTTCCAGCTCAGTCCAAACACAGAGATGGTGTTCGTGCATATCTTTCAAACCATTTAAAATGAACCCAAAGAGAGAGAGAAAGAAAGAGAATGTATGGTATAGTTTTGCAGCTCTCCTGGGCTGCATCCCTAGAGAAACTTGGTGTCGATTTAAACTCAGATAACTGGCAGTTAAAGTGGCAAGCACCAGAAAGAAACAGCAGGAGCAACTGTTCTTTTTCATATCCTCTCCATTTGAAAGTTCTATGAGACCTGAGCCAAAACAGTCTTTTTACTTCTGTTGCTGCTTTCATTAATGTTAAAAAGAAAACTCTGATAAGTGTGTGTGTGTGTGTGTGTGTGTGTGTGTGTGCACGCGCGCACCTGCCCTTCCAGCTACCCTGATTGGCCTTGGATGAAAAGCAAAGAAATATACAGTATTAGATTTTCATGCCATTTGCTTAGTGCCTAATCAAACATGCAAATTTTGTCATGAATATCAAAAATATTGGTTCAACTACATAAGTGGCAGACATACACACACTGCTAGAAAGCTGCTTTTTCACACTTCAAAGCAATCCCAGAAACCTTTAACTACATACTAAGCATACAGTGGCTGTGTGTCCTATTGTCCAGAGGGCAGTCCTCTATTTGGAGAGGCCAACATTTGCAAGGGCTATCCAAGCCTGGTTTAAAGATGAAGTACTATCAGGAGAGAAAGAAGCAAAAGTGGCCCCACCTTTAGGTAGAGTGAGGTGGAATGAAAAAATACATGCTATTAAAAGGTCTTAGAGAACAAAAGGGGTCATAGCCTGGTGCTGAAAGGACAACAACATGGGCACCAGGTGAGCTTACATAGGAAGAGCATTCCAGAGCCACTACCAAAAAGGCCCCCTCTCTCTTGTCATAGCCAACCTCCAAGTTTCAGATTAAGAAAGCACTTGGAAAAGGGTCTCTGTAGATGGCCTTGCTGTACACAGGTAGATAAATACAAGAGGAGGGGCTCCATCAAGTACAGAGGACCCACACTGTGTAGGGCTTTATAAGTCTGAACCAGCATTTTGAATTGGACAGCGAAGGCAAAAAAGAACTGATGTAATCTGTTCATAATGCCTACTCTTACTTAAAATACTTTATTTATTTATTTTTTTTATTTATTTTTTTTTATTTTTTGGCTATTGATGCATTTTTATTAACACATTCATATAACTGTTATTTCCTTGTATTCTATCTCCTTGGAGAAAATGATGAGAAACAAATTCAATAAATAAAGTATTTTTTCAGCTGATAAAATACTTTATTTATTGAATTTGTTTCTCATCATTTTCTCCAAGGAGCTCATGGTTTGCATGGTTCACTCCTCATTATTTCATCCCCACAACAACCCTGTGAGGTAGGTTAAGATGAGAAGCAGCGACTGGTCCAAGGTCACCTAACGAGATTCATCACCAAGTGGGGATACCTTCCACCAGCTGAAGTTTCTGGATAGTATTTGAAAGCAGCACCATGTGCAATGCTTCACCAGCTATCCTGTAGAGGCCTGCATTTAGGAAACTGGCAATGTCCCCTCTTCTTCACAATGAAGCCTGCAAGGGGAAAGATGGCTGGGGAAAAGGAAGAGGTAGCTCTCTGCAGCTTCTTTCTGTGAGGTTTTGGACCTAAACCACTTGAGTTGGGTCTTGGGATTTTGGTCCCCACCTCTTGCAAGAGAGGAGAGGCTATGAAAGGCAGAAATACCAGTGTATGTTGCAAATGTGGTGAGAATGGAGCTTGCTCTAAAGTGAGCTTGCTATGTAGGGCTGTGAAGTTATGGTAGAACTTGTGGGCAGATTACTTCATACATGCCCTCTCTGTCCACAAAGCGGCTTACACAACATCAGGTGGGGCTGAACCTTGAAACTAGTTTGATGCCAGTTCATGAACATTGTGATACTAGAGTATTGGGGTGGAGTATTGTTTTTGTTTGTTACTGTAAGTCACCCTGTGATCCTCAGACAAAAAGCAGTATAGAAATTTAAGAAATAACAGAGTGGTAGCAAACAAGAGAGTAGGAAGAAGGTTAGTTGTGGATTCATGGATGAAGGGAAGGGAGGTGCTCTTCCTCAGGACAGATTAAAATCCAAACCAGAAAAAGGGGGTCACAATGCTTGCTTTGTTTCTAAGATGTGCATTACACATCACTGATGTGTGTATTCCAAGTCAAAGAACTAACTATGGATCAGGAAGAACCTAAAGATGTGCTCAAAGCCGTAAGAAGGATATATATTTTTGGATTCTAGAGTTTCTTATAAAGTTGCCTCCCAGCTGTCGGGCATCAGATTCCCTCTTCAAATGAATGTGTGTGCTTAGAATAACAATGAAGATGTATCTATCGAACTGTGAATGCAGAATGTTTTAAAGTAGACGTTTTCATTGTTCCCCAAGGTCTACCAATACTGCAATCAGCCATTCAGTTGAGGAAGAGGGAAAAATGAGCAGCAGTCCCTAGGAAAACCCTGTAAACTACAATTAATGATACAGCTGAGTGAGATTAACAGTGGAAATAAGTCAATTTATTTTCTGAGTAAACTTGGCATTTGGAAAATAAGCCCTTGCCTCCCTCCCAGACTCCCTGATCCCACAAAGCACCATCTTTACCAGACACTCCATCACCATGCTCCAAATATCTTATCTCTTGTGTGGGAGCAGTGGTGGTGCACAGGGAGAGTGATGAAATCTGACTCTGCCCTCCTTATCTGGTGTCCCAGCACACTTTGCAAAGTGCCAAACATGCATTTCAGCCCTTGAGATATGTAGTTCTGCTAAGGTCTGTTCCAGGGATGGAGTTCCCATGGCCCTTCAGATGTTGCTGGTCTACAATTCCCATCATTCCCATGCCAGCTTGTGCTGATGGGAGCTGGATTTTAATGGAATCTGGAGGGCCACAAGTTGTCCATCCCTAGGTTCTACTCCCCTTATTAGACACTGGAGATGGCAGGGAGGGGCTGACTTCTTTCTTTCCATGTGACAGGAAAGGTGGTTCAGGGACTGGGAATCTGGAAGGCAGGGAGGAAAACTGGGAATTTTCATTTGGCTTAGGCTTTAATTCAAACTAGATAACTCAGGGGCATGTAAAGCCACTATTATAGGCCTTCAAATCTTGTATCCATATATAGAAAGGTTATCTGCCATCTCTAACAACATGTTGTTGTTGTTGTTGTTGTTGTTGTTGTTGTTGTTGTTGTTGTTGTTGTTGTTGTTGTATTTATATGCCAACCATCTGACTGGGTTGTCCCGGCCACTCTGGGCGGCTACCAACAAAACATTAATCTTAACGATACCCCCACTACTTACATTGCAATGTTAACCTTTCTTCTAGCCCATGGCTAGAATGCTAAGTCTGAATCCATGCTCAAATGCCTGCTCAGGTGTGATGCTCAGCTGGCTACCTTGGACTAGCCTAACGTAGTTCACAGGATGCTAAGTAAAGAAAAAATTGTGAGGAGCATCTTGGAGAAAAGATGGGACACACATGAAATCAATTCATGGTAGGGAGTCATGCTATGGTCAATATTAGACTTGTGTTTGTATAGCTGGCCAGACTGTCTGAAATCCTGTAGGAATTCTCAGAAGATAATGGTAGATGAAAACTGTATTTGATTGCTGCTCACCATCATTGCAGGGGGTAGACTATTTGAAGGTCAATTCTACTACACAGCTTGCTCCAGCTGAGTGCTATCTGGGAAGAATGGCTAACTGGCAGTGCTGCTATAATACAAGACAGCGTCCATTGCTCGAGAAGGAAGAGAACTGCTTCCTCTTTAGAAAAACAGTTGCATACCAGGCTAGTTTGAATAGAATTCAAAAGTCTTCAGAGATGTTCATGAATACCAGTTTTCCGCCTATGAATTTTCATTGCTTATAACATATAAAAATAATATGGATTATAACAGAACTATTTTGTGATTGACTCAATTTGATATAGTTAAAAAGTTAACCTAATTACTCATACCCAACTTTGAGAAAAAATGTGTCTTTATTGAGACAGATGCATGCTGTCAGTTTCTACATCCACATTTTGCCCTAGATTTTACAGATCCACTCTGAAATTTGGGGTAGGACCAATTTTTTCTGTGCTCCAGTGACTGTTATTTTAGATTATGCATTTTTGTGTTTTTATATCGTAAACTGCCCTGTGATCTTCACATGAAGGGTGGTATGGAAATTTAATATAAATAAATAAATAGATTCTGGGAAAAGCTTTTTCCAGAAAGTTATTGCTTTCAGCTTGGTAGTGTCACTTAAATATCCTAGCATGATTCCAGTGGAATTGCGGGTCATGACATTTCTTATTAGATCTCAACCACATGTGCAAACAGACGACATTTTTATGATGGCATTTGCACTAGTAATTCCCCTCTGACTGATAAACTTCCTTCAATCTAGTCAGTACTGAACACCAATGAAGCAATATAGTGGTTATCAAGCTTATGTGACTTAGAAATGTGTACTCTCATCAGGCGATTTCTAACCCTGTGTTGGGATTTCTATTATATGTTTAGCTCAGATCTCCCACAGTTTTGAGAGCTAAGTGCATTTCCTTGCTGTTTGAAGTATAAATAGGCTAGGCAGGAACTATACAGTATGTCCTGAAGGCAGAGTATTGTATTGATTATTTTGCATATAATAAAAATGTAAGTGTGCCTTCACACAATAGTTCATGTGGCTACCAACAGAGGCTGCTAAAAACTACAGTATGATGACACAATCCTTTTCACTTGCTGCTGGGCCATCACAGCTGTGTTGGGAGGGTGATGAAGAGACAGAGACAGGCAGGGGGGTGGCCCAGGTGAATGAGTGTGTGGGCAGCAGCCCAGGGAAGTTGTGTAGGTGGGCAGGTGGCCCAAGTGTGGTGTGTGTGTGGTACCCACAACAGTTTCTCAAGTTTGCAAATGTGCCAAGGGGGCCCAGGAAGCCAGGTGACTCCTGCATATTTTATGAACCATTTAACCATGGATAAAAGTGAATTTAAAAATCAGAAAATGAAACGTTTTCCATTAAGTGCATTTGATGATATACATATAAAAATATATTCTCCATTTAACAGCTTTAAATTTGACACATTTCTGCAACTAAAACTGAAGTATCTATAAATGTTGGTGCATAACGACATCGATTCTTTCTGTTCACCTTGACTTTTAGCCATAGACCCTTTGGCATGAACATCCTATAAAGCAGACAGCAGACATTAACCTGCAGGCTACTAGCTCTGTGATTACCAGGGATGTAGCAGCTTTCTATAAAAAAAAATGCTTTCCAAATATCAATTGCCTCATTACCTCACCTTATCCTTTTTTTGCTTTTCATCCTGATATATGGTCCAGTGCTCTCCATTGTTGCTGTAGGCAAGTTTATAGGAGCCCACAAATTGTACATGACCAAAATCTTTGGCTCCTTGAGTAATTATGCCAGTCACCTTTGTAGGAACAAGAAGATCAATCTAAAAAACAAAAAAAACAAAAAAGTAAATACAAAATGGTAACGTTACAATGTTTTGCGTTCTCAAATTCATTTTCAAAAAAGGTTTAGAGTTTCTTTCTTGGCCAGGTCACAGAAGATCTAATACAAATGGGCAAAATAATACTGAAAGTAATGTGTGAAATTCATTGGCACGTTTGATATAGTAAATGAATGCAGTTTTTATTAGAATTATTATCAATCACATTGATTTGCACAAAACTTCCAACATTTAGTCACAGAATAAGGCACACTGAAATAAATAGCTTGGAATGAATTTGCCACCCCACCCAATGCTAAATCATTTTCCTAATCCTGGATGAGAACTTCCATGAACTTCAGATTGCTTTTCTGACTTATTTCCATAATGTCATTTTCAGCATTTTTGCCGTGCTTTCTGGTGCATAAATGTTTTACAATATTTATGTAATTCATTCCTACAAGATGAAGTATTATGCCCATCTGATTGCAGGGATTTGATTGCAAGGATTTAGTAAAGCAAAGCCACCTACAGACAGTGTTTCCCATTGTGGACTATAAATGTTTCTGAAGCAAATGTTCCTTGTGTGCACGTAGCTGGCAAGACACACACTGGCAGTCTTGTGAACAGCTAGCAGGGACTAAAGGCGCATTCCTATAAACAATATTCTCATGTAACTGCAATTTTCTCAATGATACTTGCATGGCCATAGTGACTGCTGAATTCATTGACCCATGGCTAGTCAGCTAGTCAGAAGGAGGCTTCCCTGCAGCTCAGTCACCTTGACCATGCAGAGGAGGATGGAGATGGAAGGGAAGAACTACCACGTGCATGCATGCGTTCTCCTCCTTGTTTTTTAAATTTAACCTGCATATATATATTTGCAGGAAAGGGAATCTGTTTGAAGAATGGCTGAAGCTTTAAAAGCTCCCCTTACAGTACATTTATATAGTGCACATCCATGCCCAAATACTACAGGACATTTCCATATATTTTCTCCACTACACTAAGGATGAGGTACTTTCTGTCACTTTGGTGCCAATTCATCAAAACACACACACACACACACACACACACACACACACACACACACAGCTGTTTTTTATTTATCAAAGCTCACTATCCTGAAATTTTGCAGGGAACCTACCTACCTACCTACCTACCTAGGGGCACCTCTACAATCTTTGTAATGCTCATAAAATTGGGCTACAAAACAATGGGAGGAGAGAAACAAGTCCTTAAAAAAAAAAACAACCCAGCTCCATAAATATGAAGGGATCCACTTACACAAAAATATCTTCCCCTACATTTGGCACTCTTCATTCGCTCAGGGGGGAAAGTTGTACTTATGTATTTCATCCAATTCTGCAAGTAATAAAAAGTTGTCACCTGTACTTTTTTAAACTTTGAAATTTAAAGCTGCCCAGTACAGGCCCCACCACACCTATTTGTCTACAATCTGGCAGGCCTCATCCTCTGGCAAAGCATAAAGAAATTATAGCCATTTCTTGATTTCCCTATTGTAGTTAATGGGGAGAAAAGTGTTGCCTCAGATTTCCTGAAGCTGAGCATCTGAACTAAGGTGAGCAGAAGTGATGCACCTGGTGGGCATAGCTGCAATGCTAGCTTCCCCAAAGTGGTGCCACTGACATGGCACTGTTGCCTTTGCAGGAGCAACTGACTGGTTCTGCTGGTGTGCCCGCAGAGCTCCATCCTCTTCCCTGCCTCCGTCCGGGCAAGTGGTAGTAGCACTGCTGTCAGAAAGCTGGAATTGCAGGTGAGCCACTTCTGAAAGTGGGAAAGGAAGCCCCAAACTAAAGTGACTCACTAATCCAAGTGCTAAAGCAGAGCTCGGAAGCAGTTTTATTTTGGTATCGCCAGTCTTATCAAGGAACTGGGGGTGGGTGGAGGGAGAGAGATGATTTCCTTCTTAGCATTCACTATGGCTTTAATGGGTTGCAGTTGACTTTCCTTTATCCATATGTCTCTCATCAGCAAATTAGCATTTTTATTAGCTGCTAAAATAATGATAAAATAATCATGGTGTTATTTCTGGGTGCTTGATTCCTTGGTAAATAATGCTAATAAAAATGGATTCTATGTTTAAGCTACTTTGCAATTATTTTAAGGTTTATAATTTTTTTTGCTTAGTTTGTTTTAGAGTTGCATCTGGAACATGCACTGAATTTTTTTGGAAGTGGGTGGTTGTTGTTGCTGCTGTAGATGGACTGATATGACAACTATACCTAGACTTTCCCCCCCATCAGTAGCAATATGAAAATAATGATGTTAGCTTAGGATGAACTTGGAGAATGAGGCTACAATCCTAACCATGTCAACCCAGATAAAGTGTTGCTAAGTTCAACAGGGATCATTAGGAAAGGAACTAAAAATAAAAACTGCTATCATAACACTGTTAACACAAATCTATGGTGCAACCACATTTGGAATATTGTATGCTGTGTACAGTATTGTGGAGTTTGCAAAGAGTCAGAAAAGTTGCTGGAAATTGCAGGTGGGCAGAGTGATGATGCACATATGTCTAGCTTGCAGGCTTCATACAGGCATCTGGCTGGCTGCTGTGAGAACAGGATGCTGAACTAGATGGGCTATTGGCCTGATTCACAGGCTCTTCATACATTCTTATAGATATTAAGCAGAGCTTCCTCCTAGGTAACTATGCCTAAGATTGCAGTTGTTAGGAACATGATGCAATCGAGTGCAGGGGGAGAGTCAGACTCGGAAATTGAGCTAAGTGAGAGAGAGGCAGAAGAAAGTGAGCTAGCAGAGACAAGAAAGGGTAGCTCGAAGCCCCTTCACAAAGAGTACACAAATAGCCCTCAAGAAGCAGGAGAGTTAGGAGGCAGTCAGAGAGTTGCTAGGCAACCAGCAGAGGAGCAGAGGACAGACAGTGTATCTAGTGGAAGTGGGGAGGGGGCAGGCCAGCCTCTCAGTCCCTGTGCTCGCAGACTAGACAAGGTCAGAGTGGAACGGAAGGGCAAGAGGGGAAGGGTGGGAATCTGGTATCCTCCCTGTTGTGAGCGGGGTGGAGTTTCAGACTGACCAACTCCCTTCAATGCAAGCAGGTGAGAAGCCGGGCTCTGGATGTGTTTTTGTAAATAAACATAACATGAAACTGCCAGAGAGTCATTAATTCTTATCGGGGCTTGCTTGCCTGCCTGAGATCATTACAGCAGTCATGCCATAGGACTGATAAGGGATATGAATCCAGGTCTCCCTAATCAAAATCCAGTATGCAAGCTGCTTTACCACACTTTACCAGCTCACTATCCTATGATTGTTAGTTGATCCTCATAAATTGGGTATTATCCTATGTACTGTTGTTCAATGTTTATTATTTTTACTATATAGATAAACATTAGACACTCCTTGAGGGTGTGGCTATGGGGCTCATAATGCTTTGCCTCTGCACTTCGAAATGTACACCACTGAGCACTTGCACAAACATTGCCCAAAGCACACAGGAAAAGGCATCTGCATTTTATAACAACAAGGAGATGAAAGCCACATAGGAAGGTGGACAGATAACACAGTTCCTGAACTGCTAAAGTGCTCACAAATAACTGTTCAGGTGCTCACAAGGTTAAATCTGCCCTTTGAGATATTTATACTAGGGTTAGGCTGGGAAGAGCCTGTTATTATATACAGAGGTGTTAGACACGCACACCCTTCACGCATGCACACAACAATAGCTTGTACAGAGGCAGCTTCATTCAGCCAATCTTATGCAGAATGACTTCTACCGTCTGTCAGCTAAGATTATTATGCACTGCTTAACCTACTTCCATAGCTACGTTTCTGTTGCTCTAAAGCAAGAGTGACAAAATCACATTAGAACCACAAACAAGCTTACAAGAAGCACTTGCCGAAATGGAAGAATTAGTTTATTTCCCTTAAGAAACATAATGGCCAACTGAGTTACGGAAAGTAGGCTGGCTGGGAAAAGGCAATTAAAGGTGGGTTGTTCATTTGCTGTGCCCACTGGCCTGTGCATGCTGTTGTTTAACACCTGATCAGTACATAATGATACCATGCCCAGCCATTATTTGATTTGATTTGATCGTGGATGAGGGTGCCAGTCTGGAGTGTATTATTGAGATCTGGGTGGGTGAGTTGGGAGGAGTTCATCTGACACAGTTATGTCAACCTGGATTATCAGCACTGCATCAGCACAGGCTGCATGGATCGGAGAGATGAGAGAGTTGCTGTGGTCCATAGAGCTTTCATTTCCATCACCAGGCTGGAATACACCAATGCACTCTATGTGGAGTTGTCTTAGGCAATCTTGGCCTCTACAGGCCTCCCATCCTTGGGCAGGTGGATCTGAAGTCCTCCAGATATTGCTGGAGCACAACTCCGATCATCCCTGCCCATTTGCCATGACAATGGTTTTGTGAGTCAAGGACCCGCAACCCGCTTAGAGATAAATAAGACACAAGGACACGTGTATTTTAGGTTAATGGGCTAAATAAGGCCACAACTTTATTGGTTACAGCATGTGAGTGGTATTGGCTTAGGCATTGGATCAAATCTCTACATGACTCCACCCCGCTCAGTGGGTAGTGATTTGAGGGTTAACAACCAGTGGGAGGAGATTGATGTAAATACAACTGGAAGCTTCCCCTGACGTGACTGGGGGTTGTGCCATGGCCCTAGCCACCAGCAGGGCATCAGACAGGATCCACGACCGCCGGATCCCTTTAACAGAATACCCAACAAGGAGAGGGGTAGGTGATGGCCACCACCTGCCCTCCGACACACGACACATATTCCAATGCCTAACTGCCAATATCCGATTTGCTACGAGGCAGGCGAAAAACCAAGAGGCTGGTGCCAATTTGCCAAATGGATAAAAATTCCTACCAGGCCCCCTGGGCAAGCAAGGCAACTGACCAAAGTCCATAGCAAGGTCAAAAGCATAGATATGACCTAAAGGGACGGTGGGCGGGTGATCCTTCGAATTCAGGAAGCAGAATGGGGCACGGCACTGCTGTGGCCGCTTAACTGCAGCTAAACCCCACCCCCAATCCAGCCCTATTGGTTGGCTAAAGGGCGCAGCACAGCAGTTGGGATAACTGATGCAGGGGGCCGAATATGCCTCCCTGCTGAAGCGGGAACTGGCTCCTGCTCACAACCCCTCCCCTCTGGTAGGAGGAGAGGTCTTGCCATCAACCATTGGCTCATGGGAACACAGAGATTCTCCATCGATATGATTTTGCTGTACCCTCTAGAAGAAGTTTTACAGGAATGTTTGGTGTATAATCAACTGCCACTAACCCATGGGTAAAATAAATGGGAAGGAAAAGAAATCAAAATCAAGGCAAGTTTAAAACAACTCCAACTGCTTCTATCACAATTCACTTCAGGGAAAGTGGATTAAAACAACAACAACATAAAGTCCCCCAGAGACAAAATTATATATATCACGGCTATAAAATTATAGGGAGTGTGGGAATGGAAACAACTAAGCCAGAGCACTCATATAATTTAATTTTGCTCTACTGTAAACAACCACATAGACTATGATTCATCTTGGTACTCACTGCTGCTTACCTGGTCTACATCCAGCATTTAACAAAGTGTCTGCCCTAAGCTATTAGTACTTTTCTGATACTCTTTTTGATCTCTTGGGCTACAGGGAAATATAAATCAAAGCCTTGCAATACTGCTTAAGGATTAAAATATCAACCTGCTTTTGTATTAGAGATGTACACTCCTCTAATACATCGCTACACAAAGTTGAATCAAATCTAAAATACAACAACGAAAGAACAAATGAGGACTATATAGGCATTTCCCACAGCTACATGTTGTCTCGAGGCCACAGAGAAGATAGTGGGGTTAAGCTCTTCGTTGTGCAGGCTGCCTGCAAGCTGAGTTTTCTTCTCTCCAGACTAAGCTTCCTCATTGGGGTCCTCACAAGTAACAGACTGTATAGCTCCCACTTTCCTGTGTTTTCCAAGGCCTTAAAATCTACTTGAAGGTGACTCATTGCTGCTTGGTATAGGGGCATATATTCTGCCCCAGATATTCCTTTCTTCCTAATTTTTGGTAAATGTCCTCTTCATAATAATAATAATAAATAATTAAAAATTGTCCAGTAGCACCTTAGAGACCAACTAAGTTTGTTCTGGGTATAAGCTTTTGTGTGCAGGCACACTTCTTCAGATACACTGAAACAGAAGTCACCAGACCCTTATATATAGTGTGTGTGTGGGGGGGGGGGTAAGGTGGGTTTTTTCTCAGAAGGGCAGTAGGAGATGGGTGATTGACTTAATGGGTATGGTAAACTCATACCCTTCTGTCCAAAGCCATAGCAATGGCCAAATCATCCTGGGCATCAACAGAACTGGGCTGAACTTAGGCAGGGGCAAGCTATTTTTGACATGGCAGATCCATAATTATGTTTCCTAGTGCTGGAGTACAGAGCTGCATTGTGCCACATTGCCTACCCTATGCTCACCTGCTGGTCTCAGGTGTGGTGGAGGATGCCATCCTATTGTCAGTGTTGATGTAATAATCAACATCCAAAAAAACTAAAGTGCTGCTCCATCAAGCAAAAAACAACCCCTCTGCAGCTCCACAAATCCTACTTAACAGTGTAACATTGGAAAATGTTGATCACTTTTCATACCAGGGCAGTTATCTTTCCACGACACTGATGCCGAAATACAGCATCACTTGAGTGTAGCTTTCTTTTGATTGAAGTGCAGAGTGTTTGAGGACTGGGAAATTCACAGGGAAATAAAAATTCTTGTTTACAAAGCTATTATACTACCAACCTTCTTGTATGCTTGTGAAACATGTACCACTTATAAACACCACCTCTAACTCCTTGAAAGATTCCAGCAATGGTGTCTCCGAAAATTTTTACATATCACTTGGGAAGACAGGCAAACTAATGTCAGTGTACTGGAAGAAGCAAAGATCACCAGTGTTGAAGCAATGGTTCTTCAACATCAACTTCGTTGGACTGGTCATGTTGTTTGGATGCCTGATTATAGTTTTCCAAAGCAACTACACTCTTTCGAACTTAAAAATGAAAAGCATAATGCTGGTGGTCAACAAAAGAGGTTTAAAGACTCTCTCAAGGCAAATCTAAAATAATGTAGTATAAACACCAACAATTGGGAATTGTTGGTCTGCGAACGCTCCAATTGGAGAACAACCTTTACCAAAGTTGTCATGAACTTTGAAGACACTCGATTTCAGGACGCAAGGGAGAATCAAGCTAAAAGGAAGGCACATTTGGCAAACTCCTGCCTGGAAACCTATGTGGAAGGACGTGTGGAAGGACGTGTGGATCCAGAATTGGCCTCCACAGTCACCTACGGACAGACCATTAAGACCGTATTCATGGAAGACAATCTTACTCAGCTACGAGTGATTGCCAAACAACAACAAGAAGAAGACCCTATGCTCACCTGCTGGTCTCGGGTGTGGTGGAGGATATTATCCCATTGCCAGTGTTGGTGTAATAATCAACTGCCAATCAAGTTGGGTTCCTTACATGGAGCTGGCAGTGGGAAGGTGCCATCTTGTCCTTCAGTTCAGGCAGAATAATGCATTGGGATGCCCCTGCCGGCATATCAAGGAACTCTCATACTTGGTATTAGTGACTCAGTCCTGTCACCATATGTTATGCATTGAGCACCAGCTTTCAAAACTAAATTGCTCTAGAAATAGCTCATTATACCAATCAAACAATTGAGGTTGCTTTGAAAATGAATATAAGCATGAATGCAACATAGCAACCTTATTGAAATGACAATATAAACCCATGCTCAGGGACTGAAAATACATTTCTGTTGATGACTTGTGCAGTATTATTCTTAATATAACTTACACCACCTTCACTTACACCACCCAGAAAGTTAGAACCCCACTTTACAAATTATTTATTGAACAAAGGCCTAAACCTCTAAAAAGTTAAGCTTATTTAAATACTGTGGTTGATGTACAGGGATCCTTGAGGACTAAAGCAAAAGACTCTTGACATTTTGGAAAGAAAACTTAGCGAGTTTCGTTATGTTTCTTCCTTAATATAACACTATGCAGTCTATTTCATGAGTTGCAGACACATCAGTAAGTGCTATCAAAGGAAAATTAAAGCAAGGAATGCAAAGTAAAATGTTGCCTCTCTTGAAAGTTGACACTTACACTCCTACTAACATCATCAACTCAGGCAATATTTCCATAAATTATGTTCATTTTATGCACTTTAAATGTATTTACAGAAGCAGATGCCCCAGTTACATATTATGAATTCATTGCTGTGCCATTGGATCAAAATAAAAACATCTCCCACACACCTTTCCTAAGAAAGGTGTGTCGAATCATATCACATCAGCCCAAGGGGAAGCTGACACACTTTTACCCCACAACCTGTCTGCCTAACAGTTTTTTATTTCTTTCTGAGGGTCTGTAATACAGTTCACCCATTTGCTAGCCCTCTTCATGAACCCCTTTTGGAACCTCCACCCCCAGCTTTACCTTGATCTCTTTGAAAAGATTGCAGCTGACATAATATAAAAAAACAGGCAGATTTATGTTTTTACTTGGTGAAAAAGAATGCACTAGGATTTTGTGAAGAATTCATCATCATGCTACAACAAAAGTTCTATCAGCACAAGCTTTTCTGCTTGCCGGAAGAAACGACCTTCCTTCCCCTCCTCTTTTATGCTGTTCTGGAGTTCTCCAGACTCCCCCAGAGCAAATTTGGGGAAAGCATAGGAGGCATGAAGGGAGGGTAAGTACCATTGCACAACAAGAGCCCATGCTCTCACTAATGGAATTGCTTACTTGAATTCAGCCAAGAAACTTGTATACTGTCCTTGAGATATGTCACTTTAAAAGAGAATCTTTTAAATCTCCCATCTCTTAATAATAGCGGTTTGTAGCACTTGTCTAGTTATTCACAGTGTTCAAAGCAAAGGTTAACAATAATCCCTTTGATTGCCCTGTGAAGTAGATCAGTATTATTGCACATGTGACAAATCATAGTGCACATGGGCGACTGATCATAAGAGAGAGTGCTATGTTTAAGATGACACTTGAACTGGAGAACTCTTGATTCATAGTGCTATTTCTAAGCCACTACTCTAAAATGAGATCTTAAATGTTGCCTTGTCTCAAATTGTTTGCATTTAGTCCCCAAGAAAAGCACACATTTTAAATGCCTGCAATGTATATTTGTCATATAGGTAAAGGGACCCCTGACCGATATGTCCAGTCGTGGATGACTCTGGGGTTGCGGCACTCCTCGCTTTATTGGCCGAGGGAGGCAGCGTACAGTTTCTGGGTCATGTGGCCAGCATGACTAAGCCGCTTCTGGCGAACCAGAGCAGCGCATGGAAATGCCATTTACCTTCCTGCCGGAGTGGCACCTATTTATCTCCACCCCCATCGTTCTGCCCGGACGCTGAGGTCCAGCGCCGAGGGCCTTCTGGTGGTTCCCTCATTACGAGAAGCAAAGCTACAGGGAACCAGGCAGCGGGCCTTCTCGGTAGTGGCACCCGCCTTGTGGAACGCCCTCCCATCAGATGTCAAAGCGATAAATAACTACCTGACATTCAGAAGACATCTTAAGGCAGCCCTGTTCAGGGAAGTTTTTAATCTGTGATATTTTAGTGTATTTCTGGTTTTTATGGAAGCCGCCCAGAGTGGCTGGGGAAACCCAGCCAGATGGGCGGGGTACAAATAATAAATTATTATTATTATTATTATTATTATTATTATTATTATTATTATTATCTAATTGCACTTTGATGTGCTTTCAAACTGCTAGGTTTGCAGGAGCAGGAACCGAGCAATGGGAGCTCACCCCGTCATGGGGGTTCAAACCACCGACCTTCTGATTGGCAAGTCCTAGGCTCTGTGGTTTAACCCACAGCGCCACCCACGTCCCCTAGAGCACATATACTAGCAGGTAAATCCCTGCTTCCTCTGCTCATCAACCCCCCATCTCCCAGTGTTTCCTTCTCCAGGTCCATATCTCTGCCTGCCTCATTTCCCTCTCAGAAACAAAATATCCCCTCTCCCTGTGCTCCATTCACATAGAAAGAAAGGGTGGGCCCAGTTTTAAAATAAAAAGGGCATATGGCTAAGGAGCGAAAAACATCTGTCAGAGGCAGATTTCGGGGAGCACTATGGGTTGGCTGCATGGGCATGGGGCTTCAGGGGTGCCACCAGGGATGGCACAACTCTTAATAAAAATGGAGTGAGAGAGCTCTCCCCCCCCCCATTTTGACATCACACAGGACACCACTGAAATTTGAGACCCCGAGGTCTGCAACTGCACCTGTCACCTTAAACCTATCTCCCTAAAGCTCCTCCTTTCAGGCACCTGCCTTTCAGCTGGGCTCCAGAATCAGATGTCTTCTTGGCTATTGGACATTGATTGGTTTGGGGTGAGTGACTGTAGGAAGGCAAGCCATAGGCCAGAGGTGGGGGAGTCCATTTGCCTTCACCCGTGTAGCCTCATTTAGCCTTTAAGATAATATCTATTATGTCCTCTTCTACATTACCAGGGAAGTTCCATGTTCAAATAAATGGAAGAGGAGCCAGAACCAGCAACAGTAGCTATAGCTAGTGATAGGTTTCCACCTCTCTAAGGCTGCTGCCTTAAATACAGCTTTCCATAATCATTTTAGCAAAACTGCGGAATGGTTTTCCTATGCATTTTCCTATAAAAATGGTCACCTGCAACTATCCGCATGCTGTGGAACTTTAAGTTACCAAGGACAAAGGGGGGCGGGGCTAGAAGGTTGCCTTGTGAATTGGCTCTTACTTTGAAATATGTTGCATTGAACTCAGAGGCTCTTATTTTCAGCCAAATGTGTTTAGGATTGGGATGCCAGACTTCTGGCTGATCTGTACTCTATAAATTCTGAATGAACCTTATGTTGCTGGCACATTGAAGATTGCTTTGCTAATTGCAGTGATAAATAGTGATTAGCAAGGAATGACTCATAGTCATGGCACACTGTTTCTAGGCAAATATGGCCCATGTATTGTAGACAGGCAGCGTCACTAGCCTTTAACATGGAAATACGATTCCAATAATGGAGAAGAAGCAATAACTTTCCTTTTTTCTATGGCCATAGTTAAATCTTTGACTGTGCTATTATGTTGCTACAATATATTTATATGGTTATAGTGGTTAAGTTCAATTGGAAGGCATTTCTATCAGCGACATAAAACCATTAGCAGAATAGAAAGAGAGAGACGGAGCTGGAGGAAGACAATGAATGTGGTCACTGCAGACCAACATCATCTCAAAAAACACGACCAGTTTATTCTGCATGCAACATTAACGTCTCACTTCAAATGTAAAAAAAGAAAGAAAGAAAAGATTCTACAACCTGAAAAAAGAGACAAGGCATGGACTTTTGTAAACCAAGAAAATCTTTAATAAAAATTATTTTTTTAAATATATATATATATATATATATATATATATATATATATATATATATGACTAGTGATAACCAATGTGGTGCCTTCCAGACATTGTGGGCTACAGCTCCAATCAACCTCAGCCACTCAGGCCATTGGTCAGAGGGGAAGGGAGTTGTCTAAAACATCTGGAGAGAACAACACTGACCACTCCTGCCCTAGAATACTCTGGTCCAGAGATATTCCAATCAACATTTTGAATTGCTATCAAGCACAGGAAGACGGACACCACCCACTCACGACAACTGTGGTGCAGATATGCTTTGGCAATGCCCAAGTTCTGGAACATGAATTAATTTATTTTTCTACATTAGCTGATAGTAAGACATGAAATGGATCATGGTTATTTGGCAAGGCTAGACCATCGACACAAGACTACGCTCATCCTAGAAATAAACTTAGAAAAAAATAGCTACTAGGCACACAAATACATGATATCCTTGTAAATATCATGCATATGGCATTATTTCTATGTTTATGCTCACAATCGCTATCCAACTCTACACTCTCAGTTTCATGTTTCCTGCCACCGAAATAGATACTCTGTTTCAGTGATTTTGTTCAGGCACTTAATTGAATCAATCACTCTTCTCAAAAATGGCATCTGCTAGTTGATGTATCTTCATGACTAATTTATCAAATGCTTTCCTGCCTCATCGCTTTCATCTTTTAGACTGCAGTGGGTAGATTGGGATCTCCTGGTAGATTTGTGGATCACTTACAGTAGATCAGCAAGAGTTTCTGGCTCTAATGGTTTAACAATAGCAACATCAATGTTATCTCCCTAAATTAGGCTGCTAAAATGACGAAAGGCTAGGGTTTTAGTGTGAAAAGTCTGTGAGCTCTCTTCTGGCAATGAAAATAAATTCCTAGGCTTGGAATGTTTTCAGAGGCACCTTATTGTTTAATACTATGTCTTTCCCATCTTGGTCTAAGACATATTTGTCTAGGAACAAGACTTTTGCTTTGGAAGAGAAGGAGCCAGGACAATCATGCAAAAGTGAGAAGATGAAAGCATCTTTGCAGGGAATGCTGCCATAGCTCAGCAGCAGAGTGCATGCTTAGTTTGCAAAAGGTTCCAAGTTCAATGCCTGCCATCTTCAGTAAAAAAAGATCAGGCAGTAGGGAAATATTTCTGCATGTGACCTTGGAGCATTGCTATAGGTGGGCAAACAGTCTGGCCTCATGTAAGATCACTTCCTCAACATTAGCAAAAGTAGATGGATATGCTACCATGCTTGCTTGGAAACGTACATAGGTACCTGGCATTCTGAACTTGATTCTATGTTCTGTGAGTTGTTCCTTGATTAGGGACTATAGGGAAGCTATGGGTGGTAATAGGAGAACCATTTCCTCTGTAGTTCCTGACTCTGTTCCTGCCAAAGGACAGACTAGTATTCATTTGGCAGAGCTAGCTTAGCAAACTAACATGTTGGTGAAATTAATATCAGCTACCGTGAGTTACTTAGGATTTTTGTTCCAGATAATGGAATATCACAGCAAGGTTTTCTGAAAGGGGCTGCACAGTTAAGGCTTTAGGACTTCACCAAGAAAAGAGAGTCTTTTAAGAGTGAAGCAAAGCATCAACCTAACCTCACTTCATGGCAAGGCACATGTACAAAAGCTATTCCAGAAGTGGAAGGGGTGGAGAGAATGATGAGGGGGAGATGATGAGCCAAAGAGGAAGAAGAGAGGAAAAGGGAACTGAAGTCCTTTCTTTAACATGATCTGATCAATAAACAAGGGAAACCCTTGTCAGTTAACTAAAAAGGAAGAAATATGCATTTTCATGCTGTGGTAGAGCTCCACTGGGCAGATGGTGAAGGGGCTGGGGTTGTTACAGGCACTGCATTTGGGGATGTTGCTATGAGAACTCAACAGAACAAGCTGCATTCTCATTAAAAAGCTCTGACACCATCACCCAGGTGAATGATTGGCAGTTGTTGCAAAAAGCAGCAACAGTGCCATGCCATGGGTGGCAGGGGGAACTGGCCCCAGTGATTCTGATGGGTTGGCAGGATCAGTGGTGGGCCTTCTGAGTTTTCAGGCTCTCTGAAGGTACCTGACTATGCTGAGCCCTGCACTGGGCCTGATCTGGTAGGCAAGGAAGCTGAAAGGGATGCAAAGAGGTGGGGAAAGCATCTAGAGAAAAAGACTCAGATCCATGTGGTCTAGTCCAAAATCTTGGTTGTTGCTCAATACCTGGAAATATTCAGGAGGAATCAATGGACTACTTAGCTTAGTGGTGTCATGCTGGGATCTGAGAGGACAGTTCTGCCCTTGTCTTCTCCACTCTGTATGTTTTAGTGGCACCCTACAAAGGGCAGTGCTTCAAGTTCCACCTGATTCTGACAACAGCAAGAAAGAGTCTAGTTTGTCGCTGGATCTCACTACTATTTTTTTTGCCAATATGCTTCAGTTTACCACCTTACTACAAAGCTGTCATGGAATTGCCATTATGTGGACTTCTATTGATCAAATCTAGTCAACAGAACCCACATGCCAACTCCTGCTATATTCAGAATAATTTAGGTTATTTTGCTTGATTCCAAACATGCCAACAATTACCTTTTATTCCTTAAAGCAGATACATACAGCACTAGGTTTCCCTAGGACCCAGTTCATGTTAATTACATAATATGAAAGTCTTCACGTACTTATTGTTTATCTTGGATACTAAGCATCCTGTTAAAAACATTTAAATGAGTTTAATGGGGATAGTTAATGGCAGTTTGTGAGCTGTAAAATCCCAGCAGACAGCTACAACCAAGTTTGTCAGGCTATGTGACACTAAGTTTTAAGCTATAAAATAATTAATATTCAAATAACAGGAATGCAAGGCAGCCATTTATACCCGTTCCACATTCTGATTAATTTAATACACTGCTGTGCTCAAAACAACAAATTTTACAAGCAGTGTTTGGGCAATGCTTTTATTGGCCTGTCTTATGATGTTTTCTTTCTTGAGTCTGTTGCACAATATGGAGCCAGTCACGTAAAAATACATAACACCAAATTACCCAACAAATACTCACCTCAAGGCTGAGTTTCTTTTTTTCTCTTTTTTAAAGAAATCAAATTGCTTTGATGGTGAAAATGCTATGCTGGGACTCTTTCTGTAAAATTGGATTACAGATTGAATTTGAATAATTAATTTTAATGTTTTGGGTAGTGTTCTGCTGTATTAAAATTTAATTTGCTTATATACTTTAATGCAGGGCAAAGAATATAGTTTGCAGAATAAAGAGTTTAAAGGAAAATTGTAGAGAAAGGTTCTTAATTTGTAGAAACCACCTCTATTTCCTGCCCCCCCACCTTCTCAATAAGTCTAGCTCATTCACACTATGGCCCATTTGGCATATCTTTATTATTTATTACATTAACTACATGTGTATACCAGGCAATAACTAATGTCATGAGGGTGGTGAACACAAAATTGTAACAATCACAATGAAAAGAAGAGGAAGAAGATATAAAACCACCAGAAGCAAGCCATATAAAACAGCATTTGAAAAAGCGCTGAAATTTCTTCAGAGTTTAAAACACCTGAGAAAATAAAAGGGCATTTCACCTGGTGGTCTACAGGATCATCATGTGGGCACCAAGCAAGCCTCTCTGGAGAGGGCATCCCATAGCAACACAGAAAATTATATCAATTAACCACCTGCCACAGTTCATTTGGCAGGGGCACCCAGAGATGAACTTAAGTTCCTCTGAAATCAATAGGGTCCAGAATATTGTTTGAGACTCACAGTGCAAGGCCTACTCAGAATTAAACCTTGCTGAGCTCAGTAGGACTTACTCCCAGGTAACTGTGTGCAGGATTTCAGTGGGGAGGATTGGAAGACACCATTGTCACAATATGGGAAAGTGGGGTGCAGTATTAGGACTGTTATAGCTTTGTTGTCAACTTCAAGAAATGCCATTACCAAAAGCCCTGTAACTACCAGCACACCTTCAGCCTAAAGAATTGTAAATTTTTGATCTTGCCTAGAGAGCTATAAGAGCTAGTGTGCTCTGATGATGATCATGGGTGAAGAATCTCAAGCCTGGGGACCAAACGTGACCCTCTACGTCCTACTAGAAATTTCTCAGCGTATACTGATAGGAAATTGCCCACTTTTCCTTAGCATTTCAAGGTGTACATCCATGTGACACTGTTCAGAAAAAAGCAATCGATTCATACAAGTTGTGGGCAGAGTCAGAAAGCAAGGTTTAAATTTCTTCCTCTATGTATTGATTTCTTTACACTTTCCCCAATAGGGCCTCGAATAATAACATAATTATTTACATGTTGTAGAGGCTGGTGGTGGTGTGAGAGGTTATCTCTGATGAAGTTATCTTCTGTGATCACTCAGGTTCACAACCTGAGATTAGATCCTTAATTTATCACTATGCCTAGAATATCAAGTTGCTATAGTGGACAGGATGGCTACCTGGTGAGATTGCCCATACAAGGACTGTTTGACTGCCAGTCACAGACTGGGTGACTGTTCCGTTGAGACTAGATTACTATTACCTAGTAGTAGAAACTTCAGATGGTGTGAATTAAAGCAGCCTATTTTCTAACGAATTATCAGACTAGTGCTCCAGCGTCTTTACTGCCAGCAGAGAACACAATGTTAGCTTCGACCTAAAGAGTCCTAAAGAGATTATATACAACATACTCCATGCCTAAGGTTGCTAAGGCTAGATGCTGCAGAACACACATAGCTTGGGTAGCCTCTTACTCTTTTCCCTGGTAATGTCTAATATAATCATCACATTGCAATTGACAGGCTACAAATAGCAGCCAGAGTAGAAAACTCACCCTATAATGGCAGTATGCCTTCTGGTTTGTATTACTAGGCATTACAGGGAAGATCATAAGAAGAAGCGCAGGGCGACTACTTTTGGTGGCAGCCTTATGTATGCTTAGTGGCCTGTAGACTCTTCCTTAATACTACCATCTATGCAGCATGTTCAAACAGCAAAAGCACACATGAATTGTATTTCCAGCAGAAACTTGCCAATATCAGCATGAACATCTGAACCATGGAACCATTGTAAAGCCTTTATTTGAGTCCTGTTTTTTTCTTTGGGTGGGACAGGGTTGAGTTAGCCTGGCAGAAAGAGAAATGATTTAATGTCTTTTGTCTGATTTTATTCTATTCTATTTCATTCTGATCTAATGGAGATGAGTTTTCATTTTTTAAAAAAGAAAATAAATCCTCTTATTTCTGCTCCTTCAAAGTGGGTTGAGCTGAACATTTAAAGCAATCAATCAGTTTTCTGTGCTGAGTTTGCAAAAATGATGATGCTCCATGTTATCCTGGAGAAATAATTGGATAACTGCTGGATTTCGTATTTTCAAAAATGAGGAATAGGTCATTGTGCGCTTCTTCAGCCACCATCTCTCGGTTTAACCTCAAACTTGCAAAGGACCTAGGAGGGCGTAATCCAGTTAGGCTTTCTACTTTTTCCTACACCAATGTATTATTTATGGCAGGATAGGGAATATATGGCCCTTCAGATGCTGTTGGACTCCAATTCCTATCAGTCACAGACAGCTTGGCCAATGGTCAGGGATAATGGGAGTTGAAGTTCAACAACAGCTGGAGCCCTAGAAGTTTCCCATCCCTGGTTTAAATGATGGCCTGTTAGTTCACAAAAAAATTACCCTCTGATCTCCCCCCACTCCCACATTTTAATATCCACAACACTATTCCAAGAATCTTCACCTCCTCACAGAGAACATTCTGTGTACAGTAAGTAACCAGATAGCCTTATGCTGGGTCTCAATTTCACTATTTTACTACAGGTTCTGCACAACACAACACCAATATTGAGCTGAATCTGATAACTCAGTCATTCACTTTGCAAACTGTGGGCATCTGGGGTCTGTATAAGGAACAAACTTAAAGAAATAAATATATGGGATGTACTCAACTACTTTTTACTCTTATCTTATTCATATGAAATACATCAAAAGAATAGTCTTAAAGGTTCTGGCCTGTTTTTAAATCCTATACATGTAGTTGTTGGGAAAGATGATTAAAAAGGGGAATATTCTTTGTTTTCATTGTTTTGTGACAGATGCCTTTGGAAAACAACATGCCAACAGTAAAAACGACAAGCAGCTGTTTTAAAACTGCTCAGGGATTTCAAAAGAGGGGACCATCAGGAAGAGTCAGAATATAAGCAGAAAGCAGGCTTGGTTGTCTTAAGCAAAAATGATTTAGGTGCCCCCTGCTTCATTCTATCAGTGCACAAACAAAGGCACACAATATGTGCTTCTTTACAAGGCAATCTGCTTTTTTAAACTGCACATAACATATTGCGTACATGTAAACAAATGAAGCTATTTTGATATATGAAAAATGAAAAGGGGGAATGATAATCCATTGGGAAGAGGAAAGGACGATACATTTGAACTCTCAAAGTAATGTGGATGGAGTGCATTTTTATTTTCTGCCAAAACTCCCTCTCTGTCTTGCTTCAGTTTTGGCTATTACCATCTACCAGAATCTCTGTTCTACCTTGAAGAGTCATGCAATGTACCTCAGGGTAGCCACAGTAGTAAAGACTATAATGGTGGCCTAAGTACCGGTAGTCTCATATATTTTCATGAAGGTGGGGTACATAAGTAATTGGTGTGGAAAATGAATGGTAACAGACAGGTGTCTGTCTAATGAAGGTTAGTGTATCGGAGATAGTCTTTTGATATACATCTATGGCACAGGAGCCAAAGAAATTACCATATATGGGCCCAAGTACTGAACAACAGATTCTCATGCCAAAACAACGTGCAGACCCTCCAAGTGTCCCTATTTTCCAGGGACAGTTCCAGATTTACAGAAGCTGTCCGGGCTTCTGATTTGATCCTGGAATGTCCTGCTTTTCCTTAGTACGTTCCTATTTTCATTGGAGAAGTATTGGAGGATATGGAATTATCTGACCCCCACAAGCCATCTGAAGGCAACCCTGTTATATTATGTTTTTATATATGTTGGAAGTCACCCAGAGTGGCTGGGACAACCTAGTCAGATTGGCTGGGGATTATTATTATTATTATTATTATTATTATTATTGAATAGGATGTCCCTATTTTCATCAGAGAAAAGTTGGAGGGTATGAAAGTGTGCCTCTCAATATGCTCCTCACCTTTAAAAACAGTTTACCACAATGACATGTGGAATCTGGATCCCTACATAAGGACAATGTACAGTACAATCCTCTATATGTCTACTCAAAAATTAGTACTATTGAATTAATTAGGGCTTTCTCATCTCAGATAAGCTGGTATAGGATTGCAAGCTGAATGACTTAATTTTACTGAATAGAAGAAGCTACCAAAACCAAATACAAGAAAAAGTTATAAATGATCAGTCTATAATAAATGATGGCCGAGGTTTAGAGGGGAAAACAATGTTTATTTATTATGCCCATATCCTGCAGACTGTATGGAAATAACAATACAGTAAAATATCATATTGACTTTTGTACTCTAATATGCAAATATGTGGCCCTCTTGTCCCCATCCCCAGCCCACCACTGTATCAGATTATAGCATCAACATAATTTATATTATTTCCCCTATTGGCTTCTGGGGAAGGCTCTGATGCAGTAGTCCTATAATTAAGATTAATTGGATGGGGATTTGTCACCACTAACCTCTTCCCAATAAGTGTCCACCTTTATTTTATTGGTAATGCAAGAAGAAAAAGACGAATGTATTCTATTTATAATTTGCCAGCTTGGCACAGAATTAGTCTATGTGTACTTTATCTAATCCATGCCTAGGAACCATACTAGAAAAAAGTAAGATGAAATCTAGAGGTTTAGGCAGAGTTCTTAAATGAGCCAGAGTCTCATAATACAGCTTTGTTGTGCTGGTTAAAGATTTATAGTAGAATGGTGATATGAATAAATGCATGAGCCCTTGCACATACGTTCAGAACTCATTCCCAATAAATGAAACTCGTGCTTCTTTTGCACTTCTTTATGCTTAGTTGTATAGTGGAGCTGCAAAGCTGACTTGCCCTGACAATGAGGTAACTTGAGTTGCCATACTACATTTTAAAAATAAATCCTGGATTTGTCAAATACTGTATTACATTAAATTCCAGTAGCCTTACATGAGTCAGTTTTGTTCAGAGACCAATATGTCATTACTGATTTGGGCTTATTTGCTTGACCTTACCTAAACCTGTTGATGCAATTTCCATTTCATATATGTAGCTTCTAATGCAATTCCATCAAACCATCTGATTTCCACCCCGCAAACCTCATGATCATATATTAAAGAACCTTGCTCTTTTCTTGTAATGTATGGATACTTTGTTCATACAACAGACTTTTCAGGAGGGTCAGGTGGCCCTTCTGAACAATGGGTGGGCTGCTGGGGAAAATGTTGTTCAAAACTGGCCTTGGACCTTAAGGTCAGCTAACTTACAGAAGTCAGCAGGAGGAAAGTTTCTCATCTACAGCCTTTAGTGCCAAGGATCAGACAAAGGCTGTCCACCCCTCAGCAGTCTTTGATTGTTCAAGGATTTGGTTGGAAGACAGCAACGCTAAAAGTGCCAAGCATACCATGTCCAGGGCTTTCAGCATAACTGAACACTATAAAACTATATATTTTATTTTATTTTTGGTTGGTAATCTACAAAATGTAGTCGTTTATGCTCAGAGGGATTTGTGGATGACTGCTGGAAACCTGAAACTGGCATTCTTCTTTTTCCTAAAATTTGCAGTTATGCAAGTCAAAGTTTATGCTGAATACAGCTGTACTGTGAAACATTAAAATAACACAGTACAATTGCCTGCTTTTTTAAAAAAGAGGTTCTTTTAGATGAGGGGGTAGTGCCTAAGGAATACCTTTTATAGCTTTTATATCAACTTAATGGAATGCAGAAATTTGTGCAATAAAAATTTATAGTAGATCAAACATTTACAGTGAGCACAAACTATATACACATGAAATTGAGTACTAGTGAAATTGAACAGCAAAGCAGTTTACTATTCTAGGTTGCAAGTCTGCTCATTCTCCTCCCAGAAACCTCTCCTCCTCTAAACCAGACAATTCAGATTGACACTGGGACAGACAGGAGCAAAGAAGAGGAATGTCTTCAAGAGTCTCCAGTGCATGTTTTGACGTGTTCTGGAAGTGTGTGATGCAATCTGTTTTGGGTTACTTGGGAGTATCTATAGATACTGTTTCAGGTGTGCGTGTTTGTCTGAGTGAGAACCTGTTCTGAGTAACTACGAACTGTCCACATCTCATGTTTGTGTTTTCCTCCAGGACATCAAAATATGTACATGAACATGGTTTGGGATAGCTGAGATCAACATTAGTATACACTTGCACATCTAGAGTGACACTAAAATCAAGACCATGTAGAATTATGTGATATATTAATAATACTTGCATATCATAAGACATGGGTTCAAGGGCACAGGTGGCACTGCCAAGCAGCCTCAAGTGATAATTCTTCTCTTTCCAGAAGTAAACTAACAAATACTGCAGATTCTGAAATACTGTGGTGCTGGTCCAGTTCTCTGCCTTTACTTCATACCCTCCATGCGTCCTGATTTTCCAGAAACTGTCCCAGAATTTTGAAAGCCATCCTGGGTTCTGATGTAGGGTTACCAGATGTTCCCGGTTCCTGGGGACAGTCCCCAGATTTATGAATCTGTCCCTGGACAAATTCTGTCCCCGGGATGTCCCCAGATTTGCAAATCTGTCACTGGGAAACATGGCAGCGGCAGCCTCAGCAGCCCAGAGCCAGCCTGGTAGCACAGTTGGCTCTGGCTGGCTTCAGGAGCTGCTTGCTGCCATTTGATGCCCACCATTTTTCCTCGCTGGAAGTCCCCATATGATGTGTCTTGTGCGCAACACAAAAAAGGAAGAAAAATGGTGGGCACCACGGCAGCGGACAGCAAGCAGCTCCTGAAGCCAGCCAGAGCCAACTGCGCTACTAGGCTGGCTCCAGGCTGCTGACTGCCGCTGCTGCCACCACTGCTGAAGGGGAACCAGGGATGTCCAGCGGTACAGATCTCCCACCCCCTTCTCCCTGAGGGCAGGCTCAGGAGTCATGGGAAGGCGGCCGTTGTCCAGTTTTTTAAAAACTCTGCATATTTATGTTTCACAGGGTGTGAAAGAAGGGCTTTGCACCTTTATACAACATGTGGGTGGTGCTGTGGTCTAAACCACAGAGCCTAGGGCTTGCTGATCAGAAGGTTGGCGATTCGAATCCCCGCGACAGGGTGAGCTCCTGTTGCTCGGTTCCAGCTCCTGCCAACCTAGCAGTTCGAAAGCACGTCAAAGTGCAAGTAGATAAATAGGTTCCACTCCGGCAGGAAGGTAAACGGCATTTCTGTGCACTGCTCTGGTTTGTCAGAAGTGGCTTAGTCATGCTGGCCACATGACCCGGAAGCTGTATGCCGGCTCCCTCGGCCAATAAAGCAAGATGAGTGCTGCAACCCCAGAGTCGTCCACGACTGGACCTAATGGTCAGGGGTCCCTTTAGCCTTTACCTTTACAACATGCATGTGTGCTTGGGCCCAGGGTCTTTTGCCTCACCATCCCCACTACTGACTCCCTGTTGCTACTCAGCTTCAAAAAAAAGAAGAAAAAAAAGAAGTGTCCCCGGATTCATTGAAATAAATCTGGTCCCTATTTCCTCTGCCAGTGCTGTCACAAGACCACCCTGGGCAGGAAGAAAGGTGGAGCAGAGCACAAGAAGTCTTAATTATTATTTTTTAATGCTATGTGTGTCTGTATATAATCTTGCCCCTTTCTAAAATTTATTTATTGTTGTATGTTTGTAAATCTACCAGAAAATAAGATAAAACAAAACTAGGATAAAGGGGTTTTTTCAAAATGGTGGAGGGCATATGTACTGTGTCCCACTGGTGTAGCAGTGGTGGCGGCACTCACCCTTCTTCTGAAAGAAAATGCTCTGCAACGAGGGCAGGGGGACAAAAATGGGGAGTTGGGGAGGGTCAGTTGTGGGGAGGGGAGTAAGAAATGAACCCATTTTCATCTGAGGTATGTTGGAGGCTATGCTACCCTCAATGTTTGGAAAAGGAAAGAGAAAGTTCAAATGTTGAAGATTATGGATAGATCAAATATGCCAAGTGATATCCAGGTTTAAGAATCTCAGGAAACAAAACAGTTTCATTCCAGACTGAGGAAAGGAAAGTGCTGTGAAGTCCTACTTCCTACTTCCTTTGCTTCGATCAAAGCAAATGTACACCTTAGTCCTTCATTAGGACAAAGAGTTGTGTGGTCTAGAAGCAAATTCTTTGCTGCCCTTTTTTGTGGGAACATAGTGTCAATGCAAGCCTATAGGACAAGGTGATTAACCTTTCCCATGTTACTATCATGTTTTCTTGATGAGATTCGAAACAACCTCTCTCTGGAGCCAATCCACCCACCCCCCTCTCCCACATATTTTTCCTTCAGTGGCCATAATGACCAAGACTAGTGGTGCACAGGTCATTTGGTCAGACAAAGCAATATTTCAGCTCTTCTCTTTGCTATTTCCAGTGATAATATCTGTGATCAGTTTAAAAGACTGGAATGAAAAACAGTGGCTGCCATCATTTTCTTTGTCTATGTAAATTCGTTTTTTATTATATTCCACACCACTCAAAACCAGTCCCCTAGCTATTCATAATGTAACATAGCTGATATTCTGGCTATAAACTGTAAACTAATATCTGAAGTCTGTCTATAAGATAAAGTACACACTTCAATGATTACTTGGCAAAAGAGAAGCAGAATCCATTGACATTCAAAGATATATTTAAATACTGTCAAATGGGACTGACATGTACCTGTACTGCAGAAGCAGAGAGGTTTGACAAGTGGGACAATTTATAATTTATATCTTGTGCTAAGCATTCTGGGAGGATAGTGAACTTTAAGTGGGGAACTAATAATGTTTGCTGCTTAAATATAATGCCTTCTCTATCCTTTTTGATCACACCTATAAGGTATCAACATTTTGTAAAGGATCACCTTTAAAGAAAACATGCACATATCCAAATTAATATGCCTTGAGGTTCTCAACTTTCTATTCTTATTTCTTCCTAAATATAATCAATTATAGTTAATTATAAAGAATGCTGCTGGCCAATTTCATTTCATGTCTCTAAGGCTTGCATGTGAATTTTGTGACACCCCATTAAAATAAACGGCACTTTGCAATGCCTTTCCTTCAGCCGTAGGTGAAACATCTTCAATGATTTGCTTCAGGCATCTTGGAAAGATTTATCGACCTTGACAGATTAGAGAACTGGGCCAAAACAAACAAGATGATTTTTAATAGGGAGAAATGTAAAGTATTGCACTTGGGCAAAAAAAATGAGAGGCACAAATACAAGATGGGTGACACCTGGCTTGAGAGCAGTACATGTGAAAAGGATCTAGGAGTCTTGGTTGACCACAAACTTGACATGAGCCAACAGTGTGACGCGGCAGCTAAAAAAGCCAATGCAATTCTGGGCTGCATCAATAGGCGTATTGCATCTAGATCAAGGGAAGTAATAGTGCCACTGTATTCTGCTCTGGTCAGACCTCACCTGGAGTACTGTGTCCAGTTCTGGGCACCACAGTTCAAGAAGGACACTGACAAACTGGAACGTGTCCAGAGGAGGGCAACCAAAATGGTCAAAGGCCTGGAAACAATGCCTTATGAGGAACGGCTAAGGGAGCTGGGCATGTTTAGCCTGGAGAAGAGGAGGTTAAGGGGTGATATGATAGCCATGTTCAAATATATAAAAGGATGTCACATAGAGGAGGGAGAAAGGTTGTTTTCTGCTGCTCCAGAGAAGCGGACACGGAGCAATGGTTCCAAACTACAAGAAAGAAGATTCCACCTAAACATTAGGAAGAACTTCCTGACAGTAAGAGCTGTTCGACAGTGGAATTTGCTGCCAAGGAGTGTGGTGGAGTCTCCTTCTTTGGAGGTCTTTAAGCAGAGGCTTGACAACCATATGTCAGGAGTGCTCTGATGGTGTTTCCTGCTTGGCAGGGGGTTGGACTCGATTGCCCTTGTGGTCTCTTCCAACTCTATGATTCTATGATTCTATGATCTTCTGGAGGAGACTTTTGCTGATCTGTAAGTGTCTTAACTGATTTTTTTTTGGGGGGGGCAGGAATTGCCCACAAATTATTATGATTGTGAATATGTTATTTTAAAAACAACAACACAATATTGATAATAATAAACTGCACTCATATGGGGGGGGGGGTTAAGCCCTGCACCACATAATCGATCACAAGACACGGCGCATGGACACCATTTGAATGGCAATTGAATGGGGGGCGGGTTGGCCCTCTCAAATATTTTATGGAGGGGGGGGGGGGCTGAAGGGACCTTGGCCCCTAGGAGTTGTCTCCTATGTGACTCACTATTGTCTGGATTAATTGACAGTGGCTTTCTAAGGTTTTAGACAGGAGTCTCTCCCAATCTAACCTAGAGGTTCCTGAGACCTTCTACATGTAAAGTGTAGGCTCTCCAATATGAATACCTGTCAGGAGTCCATGTTCCCGTCTTCCTACAGAAGATACTGAACCTTCACCCCTTACATCTCTTGTTTTGCTTCCTGTCCAGCAGCCCTCCCTTTCACCAACTCTACGGACTTATTGGATCAGCTCCAACCTCTTCCTGTTCTGAAAGCCTCTGTGTCTGTTTGCACCTGTTGAGCGTCCTGAGAGCTTTGGCTTTGTTCCAGCCCATTTTCAGTTGTTCCCCTGACAAGCAGCCATTGAAGGTCAGAGGGAGTTGGCATAGGCAGCTGTAGCCCCTGCCCAGTCTGCGTCAAATCTAAACCTTTCTGTTTCTGCCCATATTCTGCAACTGGCTGTAAAATTCCACTTGGAACTGGCTCATTCCTGACAATACCATAAAAAGGACTTCAGCACCTGAAACTTATATAAGCCTCCTTGAGAAGAATTTTATAGCAACATAGGGATAATCCAGCCACCGGCTGGCATGACCAAAATGACATTTCCGCTTAAGCAGCATTGCCCCTCTGCTACAGCAAAGCAACAGTGAAGCTATGAGTAGAGTCCTTGACTACTTCAATTTTGGGACCTGGTGGGAAAGTCTCAATAAAGACTGGAGAAATTCTAACGTCTGCATAAGCAGGACAAATGCTCAATTAACAGGCAATCTGGAGGAGCCCCTAAAGTTTAAGCTTTTTTTCAGGTTTAGCTAAGAATAGAAACACAAATTAATACGCCAGATTATTGTTTATCAGTTCCCTATCACAAAAACTAGGCACCTTCATTATTTCTGAATGTCATACATTTTGCAGTGGAGATTTATTATTATTATTAATAGCAACATACCATCTTTTTATAGCTACTTATCATGCCATTAAATGAAAATGGAACCTAAGGGGGCAAAACCAAACAAACATACACACCCTCAAATGTCCCTACCACTTACCCCTGTTTATTTCGTGGACTCTTGATTGTAAAATAAACTTCTGGAAAACTTTTTCTGCCCTGCCTTCTTAATAATGTCCTTATAGGTGGCTGACCAGAATAAATTCAATTTCTTTCCAGAGGTTTATAGCCTAAATGCTGCATTTTAAAAAAGTTTCTAAAAATTGAAATAAAATAAACTGAAATGGAATGCCTAAATTCTATTGTAGCCATAAACATTTTCATAAAATGAATGGTGAATGGAAGCTTTGCAAAGTTAAAAGCAATTTTCAAAAGGGCAATGCCACAGTGTACACTTTAACAACACTATTAATATGAATAATGGATTCAGCCTGAAATCATATGCAGGGCAAAGTGGGTAAGGCGATGACCTCCAGAAACTGTGTCAAGTGCATTGCTCAGGTAATGCCCTTGGATGCTGTGGAGTCCATTTTATCACTAATCAGCATAATTAATGGGAATTAATACCACGTAAAGAACGCAAAGTTTAATGTTTTTTCCAGCATGACAAGTAGAGACAAAGACAAAGTCAGAGAGTAGGCTGTATGCCAGGGGACAAAATGACTATTTCAATTGGTACTTTATGTTTTCAATTTTTTAAAAGCTTTTACAGATTGAATCATCTGCTTTGGTCATGTGAGTTTCTCCATTACCCTTCTGAAATTTGCAAGGCAAGTTACTGCAATCAGGAAATAAAAGCACATTTTTTACCAATGTTTGAGAGGAAGAGATATATCAAATTGAGTCACAAGTATTTTCAAGAACTGATGTATAGCATGTCTGGATTGGACTCTCAAGTATATCTTTGTATTTTTAAGCACTCACTAAGATTGTGAAGCCTATGGTTGGTTGATGAGGTACTTTTGGGAAATCAATAAATTAGGAATTCATGTGAGGCCTTTATGTATTTTCCTCACCCCACCCCACTTATGTTTAGGCAGTCAGTAATGACAGTGAGTGTCTTTACAGCTGTGGCACCCTGCCTTTGGAATGTTCCTATGTACTGTATCTATGAATACTTTCCTGAGGCAGCACACTTGGTGCCTTATTTTTAACAAATGTGTGGAAATATTTCTACTTGTCCACCTTCTTCTTTTTAGACAATGCTAGTCTGATACTGCCTTTGGTTGAGCTCAAAAAGTTTACCTGCAATTTTATTCGCCAATATACTGTCTTTTAAATTTATATTATGGAGATTATTTTAATGTTATTTTCATTTCAAATTGCCTTGAAAACTTGTTCAGTTATAACCTGGGATTCTGAGGGGACATACAGACATGAAAAGGATTATGCTATCAATCCGCTTCTTTATCTTTATCTTTATCCCATATTGATGGCCTTTCAGCTGATTCCCTGGTGGCCTGCTGGACCGTGGAGTTAACCAGGCTATTGACCGTTTGGCTACGAAGCACCCTCTCCGATTGCATGGAGCCCGGACAGCCCCATGGTTTTCCATGGATCTGAGGTAGATGAAACAATTGCTGAGATGGCTAGAGCGCTGGTGGCGGATAACTCATTCTGAAGCTGACCAGATACAGGTTAGAGCTCAGTGTAGAGCCTACCAAGTGGTGACAGCGACGAAGACTTTCTTCACCGCCTCTGTTACATCTGCAGAAAACAGCAGCAGGAGACTCTTTCAGGTGGTTTGCAATTCAGCAGAACCACCTGCTCCACCGGGGCCCAGTATGGGCCACATGATCTCCTGCAATGATTTTGAAAAGTTTTTTTGCAGATAAAGTCACTCAGATTTGGGAAGAGGTAGACTTCACCATGGGAACAGGGCCAGGGTGGGAGAGTGCTAGTCCTGTCTAGCCAAGTTGCGTGGTATCAATTCCAATCCGTTACCCCCGAGGATGTGGACAGGCTGCTTGGACGAGTGAAACCAACCACCTGTCTCCTTGATCCTTGCCCATCCTGGCTTATAAAAGCTAGCCAGGAAGGGCTGGGCAATGGGCTTTGCGGAGTAGTGAATGCTTCTCTCTGTGAGGGAGCCTTCCCAGACCCACTGAAAGAGGTGGTTATCAAATTGCTTCTTAAAAAACCATCTTTAGATGCGGCCAATATGGCCAACTATTGCCCAGTCTCAAATATTCCATTCCTGGGCAAGGTGATTGAGCGAGTGGTTGCTGAACAACTCCAGGCACGCCTGGAAGAAGCAGACCATTTGGATCCCTTTCAGTTGGGATTCAGGTCTCATCATAGGACTGAAACTGCCTTGGTTGCAGTGATCAATGATCTCCGGCGGGCTAGGGACAAAGGTGAGAGCTGTTTTCTAGTTCTGCTGGATCTCTCAGCGGCTTTTGACACCATTGACCATAACATCCTTCTGGACCATCTAGAGGGGCTGGGAGCTGGGGCACTGTTATACAGTGGTTCCGCTCCTTCCTCCTGGGCCATGTTCAGAAAGTGGTGGTGGGCGATGAGTGTTCAGACCCCTGGGCTCTCACTTGTGGGGTACCTCAGGGTTCTGTCCTCTCCCCCATGCTTTTCAACATCTACATGCAGCCGCTGGGAGAGATCATCAGGGGGTTTGGGCTGGGTGTTCATCAGTATATGGATGATACCCAGCTCTACCTCTCGTTCAAATCAGAACCAGTGAAGGCAGTGAAGGTCCTGTGTCAGTGTTTAGAGGTGGTTGGAGGGTGGATGGCAGCTAACAGATTGAGGTTGAATCCTGACAAGATGACAAGACAGAAGTACTGTTTTGGGGGGACAGGAGGCGGGCAGGTGTGGAGGACTCCCTGTTCCTGAATGGGGTAACTGTGCCCCTGAAGGACCAGGTGCGCAGCCTGGGAGTCATTTTGGACTCACAGCTGTCTATGGAGACACAGGTCAATTCTGTGCCCAGGGCAGCTGTTTACCAGCTCCATCTGATATGCAGGCTGAGACCCTATGTGCCTGTGAATTGTCTCACCAGAGTGGTGCATGCTCTAGTTATCTCTCGCTTGGATTATTGCAAAGTACTCTATGTGGGGCTACCTTTGAAGGTGACCCAGAAACTACAACTATTCCAGAATGTGGCAGCTAGAATGGTGACTGGGAGCGGCTGCCGAGACCACATAACACTGGTGTTGAAAGACCTACATTGGCTCCCAGTACGTTTCTGAGCACAATTCAAAGTGTTGGTGCTGACCTTTAAAGCCCTAAACGGCCTCGGCCCAGTATACCTGAAGGAGCATCTCCAGCCCCATCATTCTGCCCAGACACTGAGGTCCAGTGCTGAGGATCTTCTGGTGGTTCCCTCACTGCGAGAAGCCATGTTACATGGACCCAGGCAGAGCGCCTTCTTGATAGTGGCACCCGCCCTGTGGAACGCTCTCCGACCAGATGTCGAAGAGAAAAACAACTAGCAGACACCTGAACGCAACCCTGTTTAGTGAAGTTTTTAATGTTTAATAGACTATTGTCTTTTAATATTTTGTTGGAAGCTGCCCAGAGTGGCTGGGGAAACCCAGCCAGATGGGCAGGGTATTATTATTATTATTATTATTATTATTATTATTATTATTATTATTCCTTAAAATTGAGATGTCTGGGAATAATCTTGGATGCATATTTCCAGCATATGCACACAGGGGGCTGCAGAGGGCAGGGGAAGAAACTGGAAGTACAGTTGTGCAAGTAGCTTTTTGTTACAGAAGTGCACAGACATCAGTGGGTGTCATCCATAAATGCTGAGATGGAATGTATTCAGAAATGCAAAGCACAGGTACAATGCAACTAGTATCATATTAATGGCAAAAGTATAATTCCTTCAGTCCTTTCATATGGTCCATTTCACACTTCCTTGTGACAGACGTATTTGCCTTCTGTAGTGTTTGTCGTAGGCACACATTTGCTGTAGCTGTTACCTCCACCTTCTGACATTAAAATTACATTGCCAAATAATTTTTTGCCCTCATTATCTTTGGCTCTCTCTCTCTCTCTCTCTCTCTCTCTCTCTCTCTCTCTCTCTCTCTGTGTGTGTGTGTGTGTGTGTGTGTCAAATGGGAATAATTTCTCTTCAGAAACCATAACTTGCCTTACAGGGTTTTTGTATAGTTTGAAGAGGGGGTGGGGGGGAAAAAGGCATTACTCTTCTCAGACTGACAGAAAATCTGCCAGCAGCCACCTGGATGCAGAATGAATCAATTTGTATACTCAATCAGGTACAACAGGAGAAAGCGTTTGGAACATAACATAAATTGTTAGAGAAAATAATAAGGGCTGTCATTGCCTCGCCTCCTCACTTCCCTAATTCCCTGCCCATCTGCATACAACCACATATTCATTGTCGCCAGAAGTGGAATAATGTACCTCAAAGTAATACCACATTGTCCCTGAATGAATTTGGTTTTTTGAGATCAGCAGGAGACAGAAAAGCGGCCTGTCTGCATGCATTTCCTACTTTCTCATTTGCCACCCAATTTCTCTCTCTCTCTCTCTCTCTCTCTCTCTCTCTCTCTCTCTCTCTCTCGTGTGTGTGTGTGTGTGTGTGTGTGTGAGAGAGAGAGAGAGAGAGAGAGAGAGAGTGTGTGTGTGTCTGTGTCAGGCAAAGGGAGGAGCATTTTGGATTGGCACAAATCCTTCCCCCAGACTCTGAAGAGGTTTACAAGGGTTCTTTATAGAATGCAATAAAAACAAACAGATCCTTAAAGAGATCCTAGGGGCAAGGAACTTTTTTTTAAGTCCTCTTGGAAATTCACCAGCATTTTTGTATGAATTTCTCTTAATATATACATATTTGTATGCAGTTTTGCCTAACATACACATTTCTGCAAAGCACTTTCCCTTTAAAGAATCCATCTATAATGATGATGATGATGATGATAATTTATTTCTACCCTGCCCATCTGGCTGGGTATCCCCAGCCATTCTGGGCAGCTTTCAACAGAACATTAAAAACAGAATAAAACTTCAAACATTAAAAAGTTCCCTAAACAGGGCTGCCTTCAGATGTCTTCTAAAAGTCAGGTAGTTGTTTATTTCCTTGATATCTGATGGGAGAGCGTTCCACAGGGCAGGCACCACTACTGAGAAGGCCCTCTGCCTGGTTCCCTGTAGCCTCACTTGTCGCAGGGAGGGAACTGCCAGAAGGCCCTCGGTGCTGGACCTCAGTGTCCGAGCAGAAAGATGCGGGTGGAGACGCTCCTTCAGGTATACAGGACCGAGGCCGTTTAGGGCTTTAAAGGTCAGCACCAACACTTTGAGATGTGGTTGGAAACTCAGTGGGAGAAATAACATCTCTGTATGTTATTTCACTAAGATATGAAACTATACACACACCATACACTAATGTATGCATTTTTGTGCACGTTACTTGCTTGTAGAACTGCAAGTACAGAATTTCGTATGATGGTTGTGTTTTGGTTCACAAATTAGGTAATTAAAAGTGAACTGAATCAAATTTCCTTCCCATCTCTACCTCTAAAAAGCTTTTCTGGTATGTGTGCTGGGGGGGCACCTTCTTATGTTAGCCTAGATCAGGGGCCGGCAACATTTTTTGAGGCTGGTCCGGTCCACTTTCTGAGAGACCTCTCGGTGGGCTGGAGCGTGCGCACCCGTGTCTGAATTCAAGCTATTTCCTGTGCTCTTCCGGGTCGGAAGCACGGAATCCCCACGCCGATCCTCTCCTGTCTCTGTACCACAAGTGGAAAGGCTCAGTTCTGGGAACATAATGCAGCCCACCAGACCTCTATCTGGCTTCCTCTCCCCAGGCCACACCTCTCACGGCCTGCTTTACACCCTGAGTGTTATTACCCAGCTGAAATATCTACTGGAACTCTGATAATGCACCCTGCTTGTCTAGAGAGCAGTATGCAAGTGTGTGTAGAAACTAGCCTATAGTAAAAATATAAACTTTACATCCCTTGTTTCACACATTTTTTTCTTCTGGCTAACTCACCACTGCAATGTGGCCCTCTGAAGCTTTCTTGGAAAGGAATGTGCCCCTCAGCGGAAAAGGAATCCTTGACCTGCTCTATCAAGTGCCTTCCCAAATAGCAGAAGTTTTATAAAGCAGAGTGAGATGTCTGCAATGTGGGCACCTCCTGGTGACTTGAGGGGTGGCTTGGTGACCCTGACTTCTTCCCAGTCATAGTGCCTTATTGCTTTCCTCACTGGCTTGCTTATATAGTTGAGGTAGCAGCATGTTCCATGTAGTAAATCCATATTCCTCTTTGCTATGGCTTGGGATATCACAGTGCATTAATGACTTGATTGAATATACCCATCTTCAATTACTGAGATAATAAATAGACATGGAAGTTCTACAAGTTCTGTCTGTCCCCTTCCCCCTCCATGTGTGAGTTCAGAGCAAATATGTTTATCGCTCTGTTGAATTGCTTAGCAACAGCAGGTAAAGAAATTGAAGAAGGAAAAGCTAATAAGTTATAATTTATATGTGAAAAGATTGCAGGAGGCTAGTAGCACACTTCTGGCACCGTTAAGGGTTCATGCTGAGAATTCCATTCTCCCCTGGCAGCGGTTTCAAAACAATGCAATCTACAATGTTTCTAATATGTAAATTGAGCAGTGACTGGTCAAATAGTCTTCTGCTTGGTGATTTGTTGCTCTTTTGCATATTAGCCTTCCGAGGAACTTTTGTAAATCACCCCAACGCTGAAAACAAGCAATGTGTACAGCTTCTTAATGAATTTATAGTGCAGAATCAATCTTACTAGAGCCAAATACGTTAAAAGGAAGGCAAATTTTGGAGTAGTAGCCTAATGCATTTTTTGCAGCCACCCGTCCCCCTCAAAAAAACCCCAAAAAACAAAAAAAACCTCCTTCACCAAAACCCGAAACACCAGGAGACGGGAGAAATGATGCTTTTTTCAGAAGTCATTAATCAAATTCAAACATTCATTTGCTTTGACAAATAATCAATTGCAATTCTATGGCTCTGGAGAATTTCCAACTGAATGATTTAATATGGTTCAATGAATCTGATTTTGTAAATTTGATCCAAAAATATCCAATTAAAATCAGCCACTTTTCTTCCATTGCTGTAGCACAGACATGACACAGCCAACCAATCACATATAAAACCTTTCCAGCTGGGATTTAAGATTGTCTGTTCAAAGATTCAGTTCACTTGAAAGATTCTTCTAACAGCATGAACTATAATGAAGTTAGGCATAAGTACCTGGATTTAAAAAGATTTGTTCCCACTAGTACCTCAGCTTGGGTTGCGTATATGTGGATGTTCAAAGAATTATTGTGTAGAATCCGTATCAGCAATTTATGTCATTTAAACCCTCTGAGACAAATTTGAAACTTGGAGTTTAATGTTCAAATGCGTAAAAGCACTGGTCATGTCTTTATGACAGAAGTTCACATGGTCTTGTATCTAAAGGGATTCTGTGATTTTGATAAAAGGAATTCAATTATTCCCTATAGATTTTTGGGCTCAGGCTTCTTGATATTCCATCCATTAAACTGTATTTCAGCAATTTCTGGATTGATCCTATCACTCTGTGGGGAGAGTCAACAGACACATCATAACATGGTTTTCTTGGTGTCCCGTCTGTTATATTTCCACTTGCCTATTTGCATCTATTGAACCACAATCAATCAAATAAAAAATATGATGAATTAAAGGACCACACACTCAGATATGCCTTTGCAGTATTATTCACTCAGTACAGCCAACTCATTCATACATGATAGCATATGTCCTTCCATAAAAATATTATTTAGAAAAATGGATCCCAATAATTACTACAAATTATTTACCTGCAGCCACTGTGACTGGTCACTATGCCCCGATGTCCAGGCATTCACTTTGCCTTGTTTGTCCAGACGAGCTTTTCTAGGTTCCCATGTAAACATATCCATATTGAGTGTTCTGAAGACACTGGAAGCAGTAATCTGATAATCCTGTATATGTCCCGATTTCATCCCCAGAGGTTCAGAGCAACCTACAGAATTTAAATAACTTATTTGAGGATATCTATTTAGGCAGTCTATAAATCCAGATGTTGCTTCTCTTATACATATTTATTCAAAGTGTACAAATCTTACTGCCAGCAATTTGGAAACCTTAATCATTTAAAACTGTAGTTCAACAATGCATGAGTAAATACTACTTAAGAGCATTTGAAAGAACATTTAAAAACCTTTTTTTTTTTTTTTTTTACATACACCTTATAAAATGGTAAAGTGGTTGTATGTTTAGCTTCCTGCTTTAGGCAGAATTTGGTGGCATTCCAATGCATCCCTGGAAATGACTGGATATGAAGAATTAATTTCAGATTGTATAAATAGCAAACAGCTTGTCTAAACCACTTAGCCAAGGCAATTCTGTATTGTCAGCCAGTAGTCATAGTTCATACTGCAGTGCTATATTAAATTTTCCATTAATTTGTTAGTTGATGAACAGTATTAGTATCCATCAGCAAATGATTTAACTGATTTACAGCCTCCCCATTCTAATGTCAAAATCTGGAAAATAAAGCAAGTTATATTTATCTACTATGGGTATTCATTTGTCACCATGATACTCTTTTGCCATGCTACCTACCCATTAAGGAAAAGTTGTTTTCCAGTGTACTATATTTATACCACTCTGCATTCTTTCATAAATCCCATGTCTCTATTTTTCTCAAAGCATCTAAACTTTTGTTCAGGTATATTTAGTTAGAAATGGCATTTTTCAGCAGGATTGTGCAGATTATAGATATTATACCAAAAGAAAGAAAGTCACAGGGAGTCATCTGTTAAAGCAGTCTTGCCAACTCACTATCATGTCCTCCTCTGCAAGCAGATGTTCTTTGAAGGTTTTTGCATCTTGATCTGACCTTGACCTGACCACTAGTTGGAGACCTCTAGCGGAATGATAGCACAGTGTGATCATCACTATAGAATTGACTTCTTTTGATGCCTTTATAAAACACTCTAACTGAACCCAATGATTTGTTGCTCCAGTTTTTATCTCTTGATGCCTTTTTTAAAAAACGTGAAATTCAGAGTCTTGCATTATGCATCAGCCAAACATGGTTGTGCGCATTGCCCTGGTTCTTACTGCACAGCTGTAATTAGTTGGGGCCAGAAGTTGTGGGATTTTATGGTGAAATTATTTTCATTCTTGTATGCTCTGTTTTATATGTGTTTTATGTAACCTAAGTAACTTGTGATATCTGACAACTGACAAATGCAAATGATAAAATATGAACAAACAAATATACGTATGCAATTCTAAACAGGAAGCTGTTTTAATACATACTAGATTATATCTCAGCATCTTAAAAAGCAGAGACATCACCTTGCCAACAAAGGTCTGTATAATTAAAGCTATGGTTTTCCCAGTAGTGATGTATGGAAGTGAGAGCTGGACCATAAAGAAGTCTGATTGCTGAAGAATTGATGCATTTGAATTATGGTGCTGGAGGAGAATCTTGAGAGTCCCATGGACTGCAAGAAGATCAAACCTATCCATTCTTAAGGAAATCAGCCCTGAGTGCCCACTGGAAGGACAGATCATGAAGCTGAGGCTCCAATACTTTGGCCACCTCATGAGAAGAGAAGACTCCCTGGAAAAGACCCTGATGTTGGGAAAGATGGAGGGCACAAGGAGAAGGGGACGACAGAGGACGAGATGGTTGGACAGTGTTCTCAAAGCTACCAGCATGAGTTTGACCAAACTGTGGGAGGCAGTGGAAGACAGGAGTGCCTGGCATGCTCTGGTCCATGGGGTCACGAAGAGTCGGACAAGACTAAACGACTAAACAACAACAACAACAACAGATTATGTGTTTATGTATTGTTTCATAGTTTTTGCTATGGTGATAATAAAATTAACTGCAACTGTTACTTATTTCAAATATTTATATTCTGCTCATCACCTGAAGATCCAAGAGCTGAAACACATACTGATTAACAGGACTAAGTATAAACATTACACTGTTGTAGTTTATGCTCTGGAGATTTCGAGCAAGCAGAACTGAATCAAAATTCTTTTCATGCATCAGATTAGTTGATAGAACCTTGCACAGGAAATGGGCATACCAGTCAAGGAAGCTGGCAGCAGTCCCTAATAGGTCAGAATGGTTAAGCCGATACTCTCCAATCCCTATCCATTCTATTTAATTTATTGGTTAATTGAAAGATTTTTAAACTGGGTAGACAACTTTGATAAGCCAGGGATGGGAAATCTGCAGTCCTACAGAGTTGGACTCTAGCTGGTCTCAGTTCCAGCCAGCATGGGAAATTGTCAAGGATGATGGGAATTGTACTTCAGCATCATCTGAAGGTTGACAGGTAGACCATCGATTACTTGTTGATCTAAGCAAGTATAAGGCCTGTTCCTGTGGATTATCAGCCACCATTTCTTGCAATCCCTGTTTGAATGCTAAGCAACACTCAGTTCTTTGGTTCCTTATCAATGATCCTTGGGCTTGTCAAAACTTTGACTGACTTGTCAAAATTCTGATTTGATCTATTGCTGGGAAATCGGGTCCTCACTTCAAAAAGGCACGTATTGCGGTTAGACACCCTGTGTTGTGGGTGGGTACAACTGGTAAGCCACAACATCTGATTGGTAGATCCAATCTGGCCAATGTGACGCAGTTCAAATGGTTTGAGAGACCTATTTATGCCCAGAGCTTCCTATTTCAGCACATGCATTTGGAACACCTGCCCATCTCTCCCTACTTATAGGGCTTGTTGTGCTTGACCTTGCTATGCCGTCGTGTGTCGTCTGTTGTTGGGACAGGGGCACGGCAGGAATTTTCCCCACTTGGCTGATTGGCTGTTGCCATTTGGGTTTTGCCTGCCACGTAGCAAATCGTCACAACTTGTAAGGTTGTGGATAGGTTCTGGTTCAGGTGATAGGGATGGGCAAACACTCTCGCCATCCCTATGTGTAGGGTATTCCATTAAAGGAATCCAGGGACTCGTTGGTTTGGTCAACCACTGTGAGGGGGTTGTGCCCGTGCCTGAGTCCAGGGGGACATTTGGGTGGCAGAGTTAGCCTGTTCCCAGCTTTCTGCTTATCCAGGTGTTCACCCTTGGCTGACCTATGCTGGAACCCTGGGTCAGTGCTACCTGCATGGCAGGGAACTAGTCGAACCAGAGCCTATGCAACCAGTCACTTTCAGGAATCAATAAAGTTGTGGCCTAAATTCTGCCAAAAACCAAACCAAAAATTTGAGTCAAGTGTGGATTTATTTAGTGGGGAGGTTTCTGGGTCTGAACATGCAAATGAGTCACTGCTTGGATGGCTGTGTACACACCACCACTTACTCTGGCTCTAGTGCCCTCCCACCTCTGGCTTTTGAAACAGTGTGCATACGATGTTACCCACAATGCTGAGCTATCTTGTAGTTTATTGAGACATACTACTGTTTGATTGCTCTACCCTCAAACTAAGCTTTAATCTTCAAATTGAGCTGAGGTGTGTACATTTGAGACAGCCATTGGTGACGTTTCATGAATGTGTGGTGCTGGGACGTGGAAACAAAGCAGGTAATGTGCATCGGATGAAGACCCCCCCACCCCCTCTGTGGTGTGTATAACAGCATGCAAACACAACCTGCAACACAGCAGGGGAAAAAGGCCTACCTGCGTTTTAAGCCACTGTTGTGTCTATAGCCTAATATGCCCCCGTTTTATGGCATCTCTCTTCCCCCACCCTACACTTGCTTTCCCCACAGGATGTGAGTGGTGAAGCAACATCTTTTTGTATTTCTGAAGTCTGTTATTTGTAGATTTTCTAAGGACTGCTATTGATTTTCAAGGGCATTTCTCCTTGGGAACTGCATTTCATTTTTAGCATTTCTCCAGATTAAAAAAAAAAGCTGAGGCATTCTGAGACAGACTGAGACTAAAATGGTAGCAGTGATATACACAGACAGTAATATGTGAATTTAAAATGCTGAAACTCCTACACCACCTACAATTTAAGTGACTATGAAGCCAAGCTGAAATGGTAAAGGAAACTTAATTGAACTTTCTTTTTTTTAAGCCCTCCCTTGCCTAAGTCCAGGTAAACCACTGTAAAGATCCCCCAATCAGCAATTTATCATCCCTTTATACAATCAATTCAAGAGCCCAACAATAAATAACTTTAAACATAAGGGTTTATGATATTTTTAAAAAGATGGTAGTCCATTAATGACAAGAACCACTTGAAGCCAGCTATCCTACTTCTGAAATCAAAGTGTGTAGATATTTATGCATTCAAGGATGTACAAAGTGTAAGGACTATATTTTGACTGCAGCTCCATACTTTGGGGTTTATATTGCAATGGTATGGGATATAAGGAAATATCATTTAATTGCTTCAACTGTCCCACACCAGTAAATGGTATCTTATTCTGTCATACAAATGGCATTTTATTGAACCTGATGCCAGCTACGATGTTGCTGGCCTTCAGCTTCAATGAGCTCCAGACTGCATGGCAACGGACAGGGATGAGGGGACTGCAATAGTCTGACAGAAGCCTTGATTTAAGTGCTAGCCTGGTTCTTCTCAGTAATTCTGCTCTCTGGTGGTTGTTTTTTTGTATGTCTCTTCATTTAATGTTACATTTATATCCCATCTTCCTTCTAGTGAGCTCAAGGTGGCACAACCCCCCCCCCAACTCTTTTAATGTTATATTGTCACGGTCTGGTTCACAGGCGATCGAAGTCCCGGAAGGGGACGTCAGGACTGGGGGCAAGATGGCAGAGTGGGTGCAGAAACTGAAGTCCAGAAGCCAGGAGTCAAGAAGCCAAGAGTCTGAGGGTCAGGAAGCAAGGAGGCACGAAGTCAGGGGTCTGAGGATCAAGAAGCAGGGAGTCAAGAAGCCGAGGTTCAAGGATCAGAAAGCAAGAAGCCAAACGCAGCAAGGCAGGGAGCGTGTTGCTGTGGCAAAGAGCTGAAGGGAAATGCTGACCTTATATCCCTTCCTAGCTCTTGCCACCAGGTGCTGTGAGTTACCAATCAGCCTCACCTGTGAGGCCGCACCTTGACTATTCAGAACAAACTTAGGAAGGCCCCAGTCCTGCAAAGTCCTATTGGTCACAGGGCCTGGTTCCTGCATGCACACCTGACATATATTCACAACAACCAGTGCTTTTTTCTGGGGGGACACAGGGATACGCATACGCCTGAACATTTTGTGAATCTAAGTTTGGCCTCATTGAGGGGCAGTATTTCAATACGAATAGGAAACTGAGAGTGCCCTTAAACATTTTTTTAAAAGAAAAAAAGCACTGACAACAACCATGTGAAACAGTTTAGACCAGGGGTTGTTAACGTGGTCCCTACCGCCAGGGACCAGGTCCCTACTGCCAGTGGGCATTTCAGGATTCTAAGTGGGGGGTAGGGGTTTCTCCGGCACAAGCTGAATCCTCCTTCCATTGAGCACTGGTGGGCGGTAAGGAAATTTTACCATTAAGAAAGATGCATTAGTGGGCGGTAGGTATAAAAAAGTTGACTACCCCTGGTTTAGACCCAAGGTCACTCAGGAAGCTTCATAATCTGCATGGCCAATGTGAATCCTGTAATATGGTTTTTGGTGTAACTGATGTTTAGCTTTTTCGTTATTGTTGTTAATAGTGTTACATAGATGGTAATTGTTTTATTTGCGATTGTTTTACTGATGATTTGTTAAGTACTCTATACAATTTATGCTGTATTTGTGATGTTCCATTCTGTTATTTTTTATCTTTTGTTTGTAAGCCGCTTTGGGATTTATTTGAATAAAAAACAGCATAGAAATAGAATCAATCAATCAATCAATCAATCAATCAATAATAATAATAAAAATAACCAAGAGGGAATTTGATTCCTGGTCTCTCAGGTCCATCACTCTAACCCCTACAACACATTGGTGAGTCCACAATTCAAGACGTTCGCTCCACACTGAATGATGACTGTGTCATTACCCCCGCAACCCACATTAGCTTGAGCTATTTAGTCTGACTCAAGCATTGTGGGTTAAACCAGAGAGCCTAGGACTTGCCGATTAGAAGGTCAGCGGTTCGAATCCCTGCGACGGGGTGACCTCCCGTTGTTCGGTCCCTGCTCCTGCCAACCTAGCAGTTTGAAAGCACATCAAAGTGCAAGTAGATAAACAGGTACCGCTCCGGTGGGAAGGTAAACGGCGTTTCTGTGCACTGCTCTGGTTCGCCAGAAGCGGCTTAGTCATGCTGGCCACATGACCCGGAAGCTGTACGTCGGCTCCCTTGGCCAATAAAGCGAGATGAGCGCTGCAACCCCAGAGTCGGTCACAACTGGACCTAATGGTTAGGGGTCCCTTTACCTTTACCAAACACCCTTCAGGATGTACCACTCACAGATTATACTATCACATGCATGGGGCCACACCGACTAACCTTGCCTCTGACAACAATCCCTCTGGCTTGCCTGACCCTTGGCGACTGCATATACAGCTTGAATGCCTGCAACAGGGAAGCCTTTGTGATGGCAAGGGCAGAACTACTTGACTTGTCCCTACTAGCTGACAAATTATTACAATTTTTTGAGAAGTGCTTCTGAAAACGTCTTCAGCATGGAAACTTATTGTGTTTCTATTTAAATAAGCTTCCAGATGGTTTTCCAGAAAGATTTTTAATTTTCCTGCACATTCAGATGGGTTTGATGGAAGTCCTTTACTAGAAATATTTACAGCATTTTTATGATACCAAGTCTGCTGTGGTATTCCTTCCAAGAAGGGTCCACTAGACCTGTTCCCCTGAAATGGATCAGACAGCTTGTTCATACTTGTTCTGCAAGGCGTCGCCAATTCTTTGAGTAGCTTATCTTGGCAGTTGATTTGGAAATGTCAGTGCTGAACTGCTATAGTTTTCAGAATATTATTTTTCTTAAATAGTTATGAAGTTTCATGATTTATGATTTTACTTATATTTTTACTTTAAATTGTTTGAAGACCATGTAGTAGAAAACAGCCCATGAATTTAAAATATAAGTAAAGAAGTAAATTGAATATAGTTAACCAAATGAATTTAAATGTAAGCTAATTGCATGGAGCAGGTTCCTGTCAAAGTAAAGAACTCTCGAGGAATACTTGATATATTATGCTTGTGGGTGTACACCTTAAACCTCTTACATGCATGTTTGTAAAAGTATGTCTTAAATTGAGTTATATAGTGATAAGGGGAAATATATATACTAGGAAGCCAGAAATGGCCATAGCTCCTTGCTATATATATTTACAATCGAAATTACAAGTTAACTGCCATGTAGTATTTGTTCCATGGAAATCAATAGCATGTAAAAGTTTTTAAAATTCCCATTGATCTTATTTTCCTTAGCTGTGTTGAGCACCTTTGTAGGATATAAATTTAGACAGGAAATAACTTTAGTAAGTAAATAAAGAGGCCCTATTATGAACTGAGACACTCTATTGCCTTTCATCCCAAACAAAGTTAGATCACCAGAAACTAAAGAACATTCATTTATCCTTAAGCATAATTGTACTTATGTTCCAGCAATTGTTCTAGAGAGCCTGAGCACCATGACAGTTCAGAGGTATAATGACCTTGAAACAAGATGAGGCCCCTGAAATGGATTCACTTAGAAGCTTTCACAGTTCTTTGAGCAAAGCAATTCCTAGTCATTCTGGCAAGGACTTATTCTAAATTGTGCTCCTATGGATGGGAGACGCCTCAAGAAGAAAATCTAATACACCAAAGCACCTGGACACAATTTTCTATTTACTTTCGAATCTATCTGTATTGGAAGAGGGCCACAGTGAGATTAATGCATTAACTTTTCATTTTGGAACTTGGTTTTGTTGTCACTCGAGGACCAGGAATTATGTAACATGGGCTGCTTTGATATATTACTAGTGCCCTGGCTGGCTGTTTGTACTGTAAGAAGGCAGTCATATAAAAATAATCTCCAAACAAATTTACTGTAGCAGTTGCCATATGAAAATAATGCTGGCACTTTGACCAAAAAAAGAAGAAGAGAATTTTATGTGTTTCATTGAATCTGTAAGGGAATGAAGCTTTTGTGCAAAAAGGAGCTGGGTCAGGCTTTACATTTTTGTGCTGTGACCCTTCCACACAAAAAAACTTTGAAAGGGTTGATATTGGCTCCACTAGTTCATTTACTTCTGCTACAAGGCACAATGAAGGATTCTGTTCGAAAGCAACAAAACAAAATCAAATCAAATCTCATCAAATGCAACCAGGCTCAGCAGCAGACCTAATTTCACCTGGAAAGTTCTGGGAATGCAGTTAGAAAACTCTTCCAAGCCTCAAGTTTCTTATAGCCTACAGTCTCAATAAGCTGCATAAAGTAGAAGTTACTGACTCGTGACCCAACAGAGAATTCTGTGACTGCAAATGCCAACATGGCAGGTGTGGTTTCCAAAGTGCTGCAGTATCAGAAGATGCACCTGATAAACCTCTCTATGCTACCCAGTTATTAAAAGTAGTAAAACACAAACAATTCAAAACCAGGTGTGTGTCTTCCAAAATGGTAATCAAATATAAATTTAGAGGGGAGGGGATGTAGATAAGGGGAGGCTACCATTTCAGGTGTATGTAAACATCTCAAACACCAGCTAATTCTAGTAAATAAACAAACAAATTTGGCATTTGAATTATGTACATAGTTGTAGATAAATTCATAATGTTTTTAGGTATTGCTTAAAGTGACCTTTCTTGTTATTATAAGTATTGCAGCAACATACCTGATAATTCACAGCCAAGAAGTTCCATTCGCAAAGTGCAATGCCTTCTACAAACCTGAGGATATAATCGTATGTACTGAGATTTTATTGGTGGGGTGAAAGAATTTGCGTAAGGCGTATTATTATCCACGTTCCCACGGAACACCTATGACAAAACACAACAGATTGTAAAATGCATTTGAATGGCAATATGGGTCAATAAAGTTCACGATTACATACAATTATTTAGTGTCAACAGAAGGTCTGCTGTCCTCATTTGATGGATGTGGCAGGAGTAAAACAAAATGCAACTGAAGATGGGTGAATACAGGCAACCTACCATTAAGAGGTAACTTTGAAGTCATGTGGAAGTGGGGAATATCCTGCCAAGTAGTGGTGAGAATTGTACCATTCCCTTGTTTCCCTGGATTTCTAATTGGTGGGACATTATGGATGGAGTTTCATGCATATTTAGATACAGTAGTACCTCAGGTTAAGAACTTAATTCATTCTAGAGGTCAGTTCTTAACCTGAAACTGTTCTAAACCTGAGGTACCACTTTAGCTAATGGGGCCTCCTGCTGCCGCCACACCGCCGGAGCACAATTTCTGTTCTCATCCTGAAGCAAAGTTCTTAACCCGAGGTACTATTTCTGGATTAGCGGAGTCTGTAACCTGAAGCGTCTGTAACCCAAGGTACCACTGTATCCACCTTGGTAAGTTCCACTCAGTAAATAGTTGTGTGCACACATCCATTGGTAAATACTGGAACTGGAGTAGGGATAATGTGTGGCATGGAAATAATAGCTCTTTGAGCAGCAGTAGTTTAGTTTGGATAAGGTCCTTAAGCAGGACTGGGTATCATTATAGTATATTAAGGATCTGAAACCTTTACAGGCACAGAGGTTAACATACCTCTGTGGTTCAAACTACACATGACATGAGACATTTGAGAATGGATATCCCAATAAACTTTTTAAATTTTAAAAAGTGGGGGAGAAATTTGGATGTGGGCCATGGTGCAAGGGGAGTACAACCCTTTCCTCTTGCACTACAGCCCTGATCCAAATTGCTCCTCCATCCCCACAACTGCTTTTAAAATATAGAGGGGAAAACATATTGGCAATATCTGGAGCACTAATAGTGCTCTGGGGGACTGGAGCAGTGGAATCTGGATTAGGTATCCTTGCTGCAGGGATGAAGGACTTTCTCCCTCTCCTCTCCCCCCTTGTGATAGCCCCAATCCAAATCACTCCCCCAAATGTTTCTACGAGAAGAGAAATTGTGTTGAGACATAATTTGTGTGTCTGCCCTTCTATACATCTCTTCTTAAGAGTTACGTGGAATGGGCTACTTTGCATTTAGGGTTTTTAATTTTTTAAAATTGTGTCTGCATTAGTTTTTGTAGTATGGTATGACTTGCTGCTGAAAGAATATTGTCCTTTCGAGGGTTAACCAATTGCCAACATAACAAAACTAAATGGAGAGCAGACAAGTAATTACTGGTCGGCTAATTAAAATGAAAACCATTTAAATATAAGACACAGAATTATTATAGCCTTGTAATGCTATATTTATAAAACAATCAAAGTAGAGGAAAGTCTTACTCAATGCAAAATGTCGATTTATTCCAGTATTTCCCAGAATAAAATCTATCAAAGAAAAAAGGTCTCAATAAACCCACTTTCTGCTATAAGGCAGTAAAATCCCTTCACTAAATTGCTATTTAAAATGCTTTTATACTGATGATAATGACTTACCATATCTTCAGTTGTGCCTTTCACTTTGTATGTTGCCCATAATTTCCCATCATTACTATATGCAATTTTGTATGATTTTATATATTCTGGGCTTCCGATTCTCTTGGCACCTTGAGTTATAACACCAGTGATTCTCATCTTCCTCTGCAGGTTTATCTGAAATTATAATAATGTGTTATCAGTGACCACCAATGGTGGGATGACTGGTATTATGATGCTTCATTTAGATTTTGGTAAAATGTCTGCTTTGGCTGCATTTCTTTAATATACTGAATTTCCATCTGTCTGAGGCTTCATTTGGGCTAGAGATTAGCCCTAAAAGATAGAACACTGTATTCATTTCAGAGGAGATTAGATACTAAAGCAGGGATGGGGAAACTGTGGCACTGCAGATGTTGCTGGAATTCAACTCCCATCAGCCCTAGCCAGCATGGCCAAGGGCCAGAGATGATGGGAAGACTAGTTCAGCAACATCTGCAGAGCCACCTGTACTAAAAAATAACAATCTTTCTTACAATGTTTTTCAGTTGCAAGTAAATAAATGCATGTATAGGAAATAATATAGAATAAAATCTCTTTCACAAGTTGATTTCCAGTCTGGCAATCAGGTTCATGTTGTGCTCACTGGTATTACTCCTGGAATTTACTGTTTAATCTCATTTCAAGAAAAAACCCCAAAACAAACAAACATAGCATGCACAAATGCATTATGTCCCCTACGAGGTGCAGGACGGCTAAAGAAACACAGCTCTCTGTGCAAATCATCATACACCAAGGATCCCAAAAGTGGTCAATACTGATTCCCTGGGTTCGATGAAACAATGCAGGGGGTGGGGGGTGGAATAAAGACCTAAGGGTTGAAAAGGGCCTGAGTTGGGAAATAAGTTTATGATGTACAGTATAGTGCAAAAAATAATAATCAGGAACTATGAGCCTCAAAAATGTAGCTCCAGCGTGTATTCTTATTTATTATTTATTAAACTTCTGTTCAAGGATCACATGATGGTTTACAATATAAAAACACAAAAATACACAGCATGATAGGAACCAAAACAATACTTCCCACAATATCTCCCCTGTACAGATTGTACCTCACTTGCCAATGAGGAATTTCTGTATTTAAGAGATATTTAACTTTTAACTAATTTATGAATTGATGATTAATACATTGAGATTATAGATAGATATTTCTTGACTACGAGCCTAAGGATTTGGATTGGCATCGATTACAACTTCATAAGCTCATCAAGCAGCCACTCAAGTGCTTAGGAAACCCTGCTTTGGTGCTGCATTGTGGCGTTCTCCCATTCAGGGCTCTCCTTAGTCAGCCATGCTTTCCTCCCTGATCACTGCCAAGCTTCAGGGGCCCTGAACAAGATGCCTTTTGGGGCAGGCAGCATGATACCCTGACTGTGGTGTAGTGGTTAAGAGCGGTAGACTCATACTTCCAGGTTGGCGCCCCCGGCAATGGCGGAGCTCATCCGATCGGGAGGAACTTGCTCCGTGAAAAGTTGGGTCTGAACCACCACAGCGAAGGCGGAGACCCATTGAAATCACAGGCGGAAGAAGCCTGTGAACCTGGGATTCGGCTGGCACCTTTTGCGCCTCCCCTACTCGCGGGGAAACCCTGTTTTGGGGATCCGGAGCAACGTGGGGTGAGCGGCGCGGTGCTTTGAATCGACCGCTTCTTCGCTGACTTTTTCTTGTGGACAATTGGATTTTAAATAACAACCCGTGAGTAAAAAGGAAAATTGGATCTTTAAATATCTTAATTTGGCATCGAACAGGGAAGGTTCAAAACAGGAAGTCCGCCTTCCCCTTTTGTAAATAGACTGAAGCAAAGAGCTTACAAGTTAAGGTCTTGGAAAGCCTTATGTAAAGGATTAAACTTCCATCGATTGAAATTATTAGACCCCCCTTGGAAGCAGGAGAAGAGGGGGGAAATTTTGGACTGTGTATCCTGCAGGAGAGAGTGATTAAAATTAAATTACCACTGCTCTGAACCTGGGAACGGGCTCCCAGTGACTGACGTTTCGGGAGAGTTCATTGACAGCGGAGAGAACGGATGTTGACAATTAGTTAAATAAGAGAAATATATTGTTTCCATTGTCCGCTTCTGTGTTTAAAAGGGAGGAAAAGTATCTGAAAATTGAAACTATCTTTACTTTCTGATCTGTGTCGGAAAAGATTGATACAAGTGGAGACTGTTCCCCTCTAGAGGGAGCTTTTGAAACTGTTACAAGAGTGGAGCTGGGAAATCTCCAGCTGTTTGATAAGAACTGTGGGAACTAGAGATTGACCTTGGATATTCAAGAATGTCGACAGGAGAAGCCTTATGGACTGCATTTTCTAAGATAAGCCACCTGTTGGAACAGCTTCATAAAAAGATGGATGCTATGACTACTAAAATTGACATTTTGGAATCAAAAGTGAGCACCAATACAGAAATTATTCAGGATTTGGCACAGGAATCTATTTCAACAGGACAAATTGCTGAGAAGGAGAAGGAGAAAGTTGCTCTTGTCGAACCCAAAGTAGCACAAGGGGGAGCCTTAGCCTTACAGAGGCAAATTGAGGACTACAAGTGGAGGCCCTTTATGATTGAGACTAGAAAAAGTCAGATTTTGATGATCGGAGCCTGGCCTGGACTAGAAAAGGAAAGTTGGAAAGATCCCTCTATGCAGGGATTAACTGACTTTTGGAATATGGACTTGGGTCAGGAGGAGATTGGAGTTCTGGGGGCCTTTGGATTTGGAGGAATTTTGAAACATGTCCTGAAATACTTTATGGATCCTAGCTTTAATTATGGAAATCTGGCTGACCTGTCGAGAAGGAATAAAAGTATCGTTGGATTGGAGTTTCCCCGAGATCTGCTCTTTAGCATCAAAGAATATGAAGAAGACTGGCAGAAGGGACGTGGAAAAGAGTTAAGAGCCTCGGACATAAGATCCCCAGGTTGATGGACTGTATGGAGTTGATGGAAGTGGCTGGCAGAGTCCGAGACTGGGTAGAGGAGATGGTGGAAGAAGATTGGAAATTTAAAGGCTATATATAGAAATATTGTAAAATTAATGAGTGATAGAAAAATGTTAGAAGGAAATTTTATGGTTTTAGCTGAAATGCTATAAGGAGTTAAGCTTAAATAAGTATATTAATTTTAATGGAAATAAGATTAAAAATATGTTAAGACATATGATAGAAAATAGAGAAAGATGGAAAGGAATTGCTGAAACAATTAATGGAAGTGGAATACAAAGAGGGAGGTGAGAGGAGGTCAATGATACAAGGGAATGAAAGATAGAATATGGAAAAGGATGATGTATGTTTTTAAATTGTTTTTGTTTGGTTTGGTTTAGTTTATTGTGTTAGTTTAATGTGTTAAGGTTGTGTTTTGTATTGTTTATGTATTGTATTGTTTTTTCTCTTTTTTGTTCTTTTTCCCCTTTTGTCTTCTTTTTTCCTTTTCTTTTTTGTAAGCTTTAAAAGTAATAAATATTATTTTTTATTTTTTATTTTTAAAAAAAGAGCAGTAGACTCATAATCTGGTGAACCGGGTTCACGTCCTCGTTCCTCCACATGCAGCTGCTGGGTGACCTTGGGCTAGTCACACTTCTCTGAAGTCTCTCAGCCTCACTCACCTCACAGAGTGTTTGTTGTGGGGGAGGAAGGCAAGGAGATTGTTAGCCGCTTTGAGTCTCCTTAGGGTTGTGATAAAGTGGGATATCAAATCCAAACTCTTCTTCTTCTTCTCTGCTGGCAGTTTCTCCCTTAACACCCCCCTGCTGTTGCCCTGGACACTCTGCTTCCTCCATTAGAGGAAAGAAACATTAGAAATGGCCCCTTTCTCTCCCCACACACATTTAAATATTTACAATTCGGGTCAGGCCGTCTGATGAATTGTTCAGAGAAGTGCCAAACAAACCTACAATCTTCGTTGTCTGAGAGTGCCAATGAGCTGCCCACCTAAGCCCTCATCTACTGCCACTGTCTCTGGCAATTTTGGGAGCCTCATGGTTTGGGGTCCTGAATTTATATCCCAGCCCTAACGGCACAAAATTGGATGCATCTGCATCATCATCATCATCATCATCATCAGAATACATTCCATTGGGAGGACAACTGTGCCTTACAAAGCTAGTATATCCCTCACTTAATAAATAAAACAAATATTCCATTCTATGACCTGTGAGCATGCTCAATACTCATTGGGCTGTACTGCCCAAAAATAAATAAATGTATGCATGTTTGCAAATCTTTGGGTTCTCCAATCCACTCCCTTTTGGGTGTGGATGTTGCCACTAACTGCAAAATGACCTATAGTAAGATCTGAACTTTGGAAATATAGTTATTTTCATGTTATTCACTGAGGAAAATACACTATCTATTAGTAATCCAGCTTCTGCTGATGTGTATAAGGTTCCATGTTACTCACAAACAGTGCTTTTTTCTGTTGGTACGCAGGGGTATGCATACCCCTAAACATTTTGTGAATCTAAGTTTGGCCGCATTGAGGGGCAGTATTTCAATATGAGTAGACAAATGAGAGTACCCCTAAATATTTTTTTTAAAAGAAAAAAAATCACCGGTCACAAAAGAAACAAAGCCGTGTTTTCCAGCTATGTGGAGAGCACAATTGGTTACTTGTCTACTTAAATACACATTTTTCTCTATGTAAATATGCTTGGGTCTCACTGCCTCACTGGCTGGGTGATATATGACAAAATAATAATGGTTCTTCATAAGTTCTATGCAATCAAAATTAGAAATTTCTTCTAGATTTTTTTTTATAATTCTGCAAAACAAAGTTGGTTAGGAATCAGGACTCCCTCTTATTTCCCTCCAATGAATAAATCTGTTCTGCACTACATTTTGGAGCAACCAAACAAGTAAAAATGTAAATAGACTCACAGGGTTAAAAAAAACCACATGGTTAAAAGTTTGTGTTTAGCTATTTCAGTGAAATGCCTTATTTTTCTCTGCAAGTGAAAAGAATGCAAATGGTGTATGTTTCATATTCACCAATACACAAAGGTTGTTTGATTTATGACCCATAAGAAATAGTACGTTAGATGATTGGTTATCCAAACAAAGCATAATTATTCCTAAATTCCCTGCCAGCTCCTTTGACTTCTGGGAATAAATTAACCTAAATTTACAACTTTATGAAGGAATGGAAAGGAGAAAATTCTGGTCATGCCTTTTTCAATATTGATTTTTAAAGAAGTAATACATTTTCAACTATGTTTATTGTTTGCTGCTTATTGTTTATATAGCTTATTTTCATCCTTGTAGCGTAATTGTTTTTAACATCCCTGCCACAAATAATTTGCATGGTAACAGTTAACAGAACCATGCAACTGTTTCAGAAACCCTGTTGTAGCAATGGGTTTTGAACAACATTCCTAGCAAAGTACTGTTGTATTAGAGCTCCTCTTCTTCTTTATTTATCGCCAAAAACAATAAAAGATAAGTGCCTGAACTGGATGGAAAATTAGGAGGAGGCATTTAATTTAATCCTCACTTCCCATCTCCTGATTTCTCTCAATTTTAGCCAAAGCAAACACCCACCCTTAAACAAGTAAATGTGTAATTCTATACATGACTACTCAGAAGCAAGCTCTGATGAGTTCAAATGGACTTACTTCCACGTAAGTGTACGGGATGGTACCTCAAATTCACCTAGAACAGTCCGATCCTGTTGAAATGAATATGGCTTACACTAGGGAACAATTTGCCCTTCCCTATTACCTTTGAACTTATTTCTGTGAAATCTTCTGTACAATTAACTATAGCTACACTTGTTGATTCTCTCCCTTCCCCACCACTGCCGAGCCAATTTAAGACATGAAGTCCCAAGGAAAGCAAGCTTACAATGCAACTTTAGACAGATCTGCTCAGAGGTTAAATGCCACTTATTCCAATGAATCTTTCTCCCTGGGCAAGTGTGTATAGGATTTATGCAGTAATGGAGCTTGATTTTAAGCATTTCAGGGATTACAAAATAGCTGACTTCGGGTGGGGTGTGGGGTGGGGAAAACAAGCTTGATTAAGTTTGCCATCCTATATCTACCTGTCTAGGAGTATGCCTCTTTGCAATCAGTGGGATTTACTTCTGACGACTGCACTGTAAGATAGTATAGGAAGTGCATTTAAGAAATTCTTTTGACTAATGTGAGCCTGGGAAAGTACTCAGGATATGCACATAGAGTTTGAAAAGGGGGGAAATAGGATGATGAAATATGAATATAACAATCCAACAACTGAGAATCCCAGTGGCTGCATATAGCACTGTTGTGTACCCACCAAGTCTTCTGAGGCCCTACTTCAAACTACACCTCTAAACCTCACTAGAAGTCTGTACAGTCATAGCTCGGGTTGAAGTAGCTTCTGGATAAGTATTTTTGGGTTGCGCACTGCGGCGACCCAGAAGTAACGGAGCGCGTTACTTCTGAGTTTTGCCGCTCGTGCATGCGCAGACGGTCAAAATGACATCATGCGCGGAAGCGGCGAATCACAACCTGTGCACGCGCAGGCACAAGCTGCATTCGCTTCTGGATGCGAACGGGGCTCCGGAACGGATCCCGTTCACATCCAGAGGTACGACTGTACATCAAAGTGAATGAACCTTTGGAGCAAGCAAGCAAGCATTGGTGTGTCATAAGAAGCTGTAGTCAGCAAATCTGGACAACACACGCAGAAGTACTTATAGGAACACATACAGAGTCAGACCTTTGTTCCATCTAGCTCAGTATTATCTGCACTGACAGACAGTGGCTTTTAGGGTTTTTGTCTAGGGCTTTCCCCAGCCCTAATTGGAGATGTTAGGGATTGAATCTGGACCTTCTACAAGCAAAGCAGATTCTCTACCAGAGACATACAGTCTTTCCCTTTATATTTGCTTTGGGTGGGGGCTGTTATTTTTGTGAATCACGTTGAAATCTGAATGACTCGCAGTGAGACAGTATAGCACTGCTATTGCAAAAATCTATTAGGCAGGGTAGTAGGACAATAATTCCCCGAAGATTAGAACAACAGATTTGAACAAAGAACCCCCAAGAATGAATATTAGGCTGGTGAAATTTTGGTCTTTGACACATGCACACAGAGGCAAAGTGTTTATAAGGAAGGTGGATATTCTGCAACCTTCATTATTTGGATGAAGAAGCCGTGCCACTTCAACAGCACTATGGGATGAGACTTAGTGCCGCATGTGAAAACAATGCTTTTACGTAACAAACTGTGTTCTACCACCCTTTATCTGTTGCTTTCCAGGCTTTAACAGCACTATCTGAGGAGTCAAATGGCTTAAGCAGAAGGTCCCTGACCTCTGCAAAAGCAATAATCGATTAATTAAATCCTTACCTTCCCATATACTTTCACAAATGTAAAGATTAACATACTAGGGCTGAAACAAATATTTGCAAATATTTGAAATGTGGTAAATCTTCCAATTTAACCTGGTTATTTCAAGCACGGGAATACTGTAACAGTACTATTTAAACTTTTTCCCCAAAATAATAATAAAAAAGAGTGGTTATCTTCTTATACACAGATGCCGAGTTTAGCCTGTAAGGTAGAGCTGGCTGCCAGTCAGACTATTAAGATCTGACTTGTAATTTTGGCCCTGGGATTTGGGAATCACAGGAGACTTGTTAGCTTGCTGAATAATTTATTCCAACAACCAGCAAATATGTAAAATATAGGAGTTAAACATTCACATGGAATCCTAAACATGGAATCCATTCTCTCCAGGTATTATTCACAGTCTGATTTTTTACCTGTTATGGACAGTGCAAATAGAGAAAAGTGTATATCACCTTTTCTTCCATTTTAAGAATTACATTCTCTCTGGGCAGTAGATTGCTATGGCTCTTTGTCCATTATATTTTTGTTTCACTTATCGTGGTCATATTTTTTTTCCCCCTTTTTACTAATGCTCCCCACAAATGTATAAACACAGGAACTGCAGACTTTAGGCATTTGTCTTCTGTGTTCAATGAACATGCAAGTGGGGAGAGCTTAACTTCTCCATCACCCTCCTTGCGTTGGTTGGAAGATATGCTGAAGACAGACAACAGAGTAAATAAATACAGTACATCATACAGAAGTCAGAGAAGAACCTTCACCAATATTTAAGAAAGAGTAGCTGTGCGTCCTTTGAAGATGGCATTAGACAGAGCAGGCACACATACACAGGTCCATATGGTCTTTCCCACTATGGTTAGAGGTATTATATTCCTGTCTAAATTATACTAATTTTACTGTGCCAACTTGATGTTGGCAAGGTAAGGGGAGGAAGCCACAATGTTGCGAAAGCATCAAACATGCCAACTGGACCCAAGTGAAGCAGCACATAGATCAGCACCAAACAATACGGAGACTCCATTTAAATTTCCCATGATGCTCTGAAATGATTCTACTTCAGAGCATTGTAAGAAATTAACATGGAGATACAAGCTTCCTGGCATGGGAGCTTCAAGTCAGGCCCCAGCCCTGTTGGGGCCCCAAGCAGCTGCCTGAGGATGCTACATTCTGACACCAGGGCTGATGCTCTACTGCAGGCATAGGCAATCTTGGCCCTCCAGATGTTTTGGGACTACAACTCCCATGATCCCTAGCTAACAGGACCAGTGGTCAGGGATGATGGGAATTGCAGTCCCAAAACATCTGGAGGGCCGAGGTTGCCCCTGCCTGCTCTACTGCTTCTGTTGGTACAGTGTTATCCTTTGCTGAATCTCAAAAATGCTGCTCTTTTCAATCATAGGCTGCTGTGTACACAGTAAATGTAGAGATATGCAGATGTACTGTTGTAGGCGTGTTTGCCAGCTTTGAGGAGACAGCTGCAGACATTCATAGACTGGGATAATTTGATCACAGTTGTCTATCCTCAAGGTTGGATTACTGCAATGTGCTCTATGTAGGCCTACCCTTGGGGTTGGTCCAGAGGCTGCAACTGGTGCAGAAGACAGAAGCTAGGTTGCTTGTAGGGTCACATGACCACCAGTATATAAACACCCTCTTCGTGGGATTTGCACTGACTGCCAGACTGCTATTGAGCCAAGTTCAAGGTCAAGATATAAGGCCCTCTGCAGTTCAGGAACAGGTTATTTGAGAGACTGACTATATTAACCCTGATATACCCAGTAGATCTCTGTGGTTTGAGTTTGTCCTGCAAGTTCCAAAGATCTCAGAAGCTCAGTCTGCAGTATCTTGGAGCAGGGCTGCCATATTCTGTGGAACAGAACTACTCTCAAGATAAAGCAGGCACCTACTATCTACAATTTTCAGAAAGAATTGAAGACATTTTTGTTCTGTCTGGCTATCCCAGCTGGATGAACTGATCAGTGTCATGAGTGCCTATTTTGCATGGCTTTAGTTTTCTTCATCCAGTGTGTTTGTGTGTGTGTTTTCAACTGTTTTTTTTTTTTTTTTTTTTGCTATGTTTATTGTACATCACATTGAGATGCCTGTTTAGCAGTAATAATAAACTAGTGGCTAGAACTGGATCAGTGCCTATATGTTTTATTCTGCTTCAGAATGAAAATATCACAAAATTCTGCTTTTTCTTTTTCTTCTCTTTTTCCTAAGGGCTCAACTCATTTGTTTTTCGCTGGGAAACATCACTTTATGCCTCCGAGAGTTTACAGAATTAGACAGACTGAAAACTTGCTTGGTTTGTTTCTTCTTCTTATTAAGTTATTATTTTAGTCCCAAAGGTAGTTGCTGTGAATGCTATTAATGGAAAGATATGAATTATTCAGCTACTGGCATGTTTAAACGTCAGCTTCCATACAAAGCCCACAATGAGCCTCCTGTTTTACAGAATTCTGCAGTCACTTAAATTGCATTTAATTTACAAAGTATTGATTATAAGCTTAACTATGTTTAGCAAAAGGATAATATTAATTACTTTATTCCTTGGCATATATTTTACATGATTAAGTTCCTCTATGCCATTTCCCAGCATTTGCAGGCTAAAAATGTGGGGTAGGGCAGATAGATATATACAACCAGGAAAGAAAAATGTGAGCAGTACAAATATTTCAGATTAAGCTATTAAAAAGGATTGCTTTGTTCCAGTGAGGAGACAGGCTCAGAGAAGTAATACACAGGAACATTTGGTTCTTTCCAATTTCTTTTTGCTTTTTACTTGTTTTCAACCTTTTTTGATTTTCTTATTTGGTTTTGTGTTTATATATTCAGAGTAGGGGGGTATATTTCAAGGTTCTGGGATAACTATACATCAACTTTTTATATACAAGCCACCAAATATATATTGTCGAGCAATTTCTGGACAGACTAGGACAGTCTGTATTAGTGTCTGATACAGGCTCTCTTAAGGACCTTCTAATAGCGGACCCTAGTGTAGGTCAGAGGTGAGGAACTGCATTCGGCTGGTGGACCAGATGCTTAATTTCTCCATCTGCAAGGGCCAACTTGGGCAGGACTGCCCACCAATCAAAGTTCAAAGGAGGTTGCTGTCATAGTAACTTCATTTGAAGACATACTTTCAGGGCCAATCAGCCCTGTTGGTCCATGGTTCCAGAAAGCACTTTGAAGTCATCCCTTCCTCAAGTTCCAGCTGCTCAGTCCTGTCCTTTGCCTCTGAGAACCTCAGTAGGAGCTGCTTCTACCTAGTAAGTGAGGTCCAAAGGGCAACACCAAGGAAGACTAAGGATGAGGGAAGAACTGCTGCTTGTAAAATCCTGGCATCATATGAACAGCATCATATTTTCATTCTTTTAATGGGATTTTATGGCTATAATTTTTTGCAAGTTGCTTTGAGAGCTTCTTGGAGCATTCACAGCAAAACTATAAAGACAGTAAACATGCTTTCAATCCTTAACAAATAATAAGACACAAAATATAGCTGTGGGAGCAACTGGTAGACTGCAACTATTTCTCTACCCTCAAGTGACGATTGAATATTTGTTATCATCTCAGCCACCTCAAAAATAGATGGCTCTATTTTTCATCACATTTCTTAGTTTTGTATTCTTGTAGCTTTTAACTCAGCGCTGGCGAGACAAGTGCGGCAGGAAGAACCCTTCAGTTTTATTTCTATGTTGGTTCAAGATTAATAAGAAAACATGCACACCAAGGAAGCTGAAGAGCACACTCCCCATTCACCTATGCTACCACAAAAAAATCAGTCAAAGGAAAAGTTAAGAATTTTCAGATTTCAGCTGCAAAACAACAGGAATCCTATAAGAAGAAGAACAAAATAAGACATACTTTTGACAATTTATGGGCCTTATCCAAAGTGAATTAAAGGCATTTTTAAAAGTCTGCATTATTCCTTTGCTCAGTAAAGAACGTAAGACAATACATCTCATTAAAAATTGAAAGCCCTTTGTTTGGGAACATGCTATGTGGAGTAAAGCAGAGGGAAAAAGAAAACTTGATGAGTCTCAAGAGGAAGTCTGGCATTGTAATTAGGTTTTTGTTTTTTCTTCTGTCTTCCAACACTTACTGAGTAAAAATATCACAGCACAGATGCCCTGATCAACATTATTCAACGTTCTGGCTCAAAGAACACATGAAGTTAATTATGTATAGTTTTCCTCCCTGATATTTTTCGCTGTGTATTTTTAAAAAAATAATCTAAAGCAACTGCCCAGGCTTCAATCTCTAATTAAAAATCAGTAAGTAGAAGAAGATTTCTTACCCTTCCTTCTCTATCATTTTCCCACCTCCTGATTTCTCGATTCACCTTATTTTTGGCTTCCAAAGTCTCCTTAGAAGTAGGCTACAATTGTACACTTTCCCTGTCCTCAATATCCTCCTCAATATCCCCCTCAATATATGAGAGAGACGCACACTCAGCCTGATCAGTGGTAAAAGTACCTTATTTATGGTCCATCCAACCTTTCAACCAATCAGATTTGTTTCTGCCCTACCCCAGATCAGACCATTTTTCTCATCTAATAAGTGACAAAGAATTTTCATCCAGCAAGCCAATCAAAAGTGAAAAACCCCCACCTTTCCTCGGATCAGTCTGATGCAACTTACTACTCAACTTATCACACACACTGGCAGAGGAAGAGGCATGCGGGGGGAGCGCACCGCCCCTAGGCAGCGCGATCCTGGCAGGGTGCCATTGTGGCTGCCCCCCTGCCCATGCTGGGCATCACACCCATACGGGCTGGGCACCACACCTCCAGGATGTGCACCAGCCCTGCCCCCACCTGCTCTCCCCCCCCCAGTGCCGAAGCATGAAGCTCCGCCACTGATCACACACAGAGTAAACTTTTCTAGTTCAACATAAAACAAACCCTGTCCAAGTAAACACGTTTTAAAATGTGATTTATTCACACCTATATAGCTAAGGAGTCACACATAGACTTACTTCCGCTTCTTCTGGGGCAAAAGAACTTCTTACAGAGTAATCCACCCCCAGCTCCACCCTGGTTGATGGTGTGTGTGTTTGGAGGGGGAGGGGGGAAATGATATGCAGATATTACTCCAGTTCATACATTTATTTGCAATAGGAAGAAGTGTGTTTACTTGAATCAGGGACTGTATTTAATTTTCTTTAACACAATTACTTACAGCTGCTTGCATAATATGTAGGATCTATCTTTTACAATTAATAAGGAAGCAAATATACTCAAGCTTTGTTGTAATTAGGATGAACAACCAAATAAGTATAGATCAAGCAAGCTACAGTATGTTATTGAAACAGAGAGGCACTGTAACAGTGTTTTGGCTTTCCAGGACCTTTATTTATAGCTATGTGTAAGATTACTGTTAAAATCTCTTTCTAAATGAAATTTGTAATTTTCCATCAGGGATAACTTAAATGGGATCATTAGGGCTAAGCAGTAAATTAATGTACTTGGTATAATATGTCCTTAGGGATGCAAGCTTTAATCAGCACTGGGTAAGTGTTGAGAGTTGGATATTCTCTTTAGCTAAGACCAATGCGAAATAGCTTCTCCCCAAAGAGCTGATAATATATGCCACCGTTCTGCTTTGATTCCCTGCCATCAGGATATTGAAATGCTTGCACTTATGAAACAACAATGAGCAATAGATAAATTAATAGCTTAGATGGAGAAAAAGGAAGGACATTATGGGATCAATTTGTGCTTTCTCACATGGGAAGATCAAGGATCAATTGATTTCCACACCTGGCCTACAGATCAATGTCTGTGGGTGGGTTTAGCAAGGAAACTTATTTTGCATTCTGACACTTGAGAGGAAGTTCAGCTCTGTTTTTCTCTAACAGCCAGTGGAGGTCTCCCTACTCCTGTAGGGTGAAAAGGATTCAGTAAGTGACAAAATCCCTGCAGCGCACAGTACAAACGGACTAAATTCATAAGAAGTGTTGACAAACTCCAAGAGACACTTGAAGATAAACTTATGTGCTTCTAAAAGCCCATATTAAATGGGAGGAGTGGTTTCAAAGCCTGCAAATTCTATGTCCCTGATCAAGATAAAACCCAGAGAAACCCCTTTCCACATGTATCTCCCAACTCTTGCCATCTCTGAAAACCTTTTCACCAGCCTCCCAAACAAATTTCCACTAGTCCCTGGCAAGAGTAGCAGCGGAGGCTCTTTCCTTTTCTTATTCCTTTTCTGTCACTCTGATATCCTGAATAGGAGTTTGACTAAATGCAAAGCCTGAAGAATCTTGAAAGTTAGAACAAAATAAAAAAATTCCTTCCAGTAACTCCTTAGAGACCAACTAAGTTTGTGATTGGTATGAGCTTTCGTGTGCATGCACACTTCTTCAGATACACCAAAAGAGAAGTCACCAGACCCTTATGTATAGTGGGAGGGTGGGTGGGTTTTTTCTCAGAAGGGTAGTAGGAGATGGGTGATTGACTCATACCAATGACAAACTTGGTTGGTCTCTAGAAGGTGCTACTAGAAGGATTTTTTTTAAAATTTTGTTTCAACTTGAAAGTTAGGTCGTTCAGTCGGTAAGGTAGGTCTGTCAGAGGTTGCTGCAACTCTGGAACTATATCTCCCATGCTCTCTGGACTTTGTGCACCAGTATATGGTTATATGGTACAGGTACAGTTTCTATTAACCACAAACAAAACATGCTCATAGTTTGTTGTAGGTAATAGTTTATTGCTGGTTTATAAACCATGGTTTTGATCAATCATGGCTTAGCATAATGGGTGGACAGGCCAGGCATTATTTCCAAACTCTCCCTTTGTTGTATCCTTCCTGCCTTTCTGGAAATATTTGTTCTAAAAGCTGAAAGTTACACTAGCCAAGGCAGAGACAACAACACTTATTCATTGCTTGGAGTTAAAAAGAAAAGGCTGAGTTTACTACAATAGGTTAAGAGATGAATTTGATCATATCTAAGTGGTGGTTATTAAAATCAAAGATATAAGATGCTATATCTTCCAACAAAGTTAAATCAGCATTTTTTGGTCTTAATGAAGCAGTAAGCATTTAACATGGATGTTCTTTTATTAATTCTGTAAATCTACAAGGAGTGCTTTAAAGTTAGATATGAGTGTGTCTCCCTTAATTTGCTTTCAATGCCATAGCCACTGACCCTCTAAATTGCAAGGCAATTATAAACATTGTAGTTCTAGTAGTAGTTGCATGCTGGGAGCATAAATTTAGAATGGTAATTTTAATATTCAGTTCATTAGGATGATGCTGGAAAAAATAAATTACATATTTATTGGTTAGTGTTTGTCATGCACCTGGAAAATGGAGGAGGTGGCACATTTACAACAAAAAAAGTACACAACACACCTGACAATGCAGTCCTGTACATGTTTATTCAGAAGTAAGTCCCACTTAATTGAAATCTTTCATGTGATATGTAACATGAAAAATCTCCTGAATTTCTCAGACTGGGAGAGTACAATATTGTTAATAGAAGGCAAAGACTTCTATTAGTAGCATGAGGCTACTTCCTCATGCTGCTGTTTTTAAGTTAAATATTTTAAAGCTATTGAGTGGTTTCCAACATTAGTCATACTCAGAGTAGACCGACTGAAATCAATGGACTTTAGTCCAATAAGTGACATGCAGTGCAGTATGAGCAGTCTTCTTTTCTTCTTTCCTGCTTACCCTGTTTGTTGTTGTTGTTGTTGTTGTTGTTGTTGCATATGCAGGATGCAACTACTAGCTCTCACCCACTGATTTAAATGAGTCTACTCAATTGAATAAATGGATGATATCCAACTAAGTCATACTTAATGACTTAGTTGGATATCATCCATTTATTCAATTTCTCTTCCTCCCTTCATCATACAGTGTCAAACATTCTTGTGTTGAACCAAAGGAAGCTCTGTAAACGCCATCTTGGTAGTCAAGATAACGCCACAATTAATTGGTAGTTGTTGTAACAACGAGATCATGCATATGTTTACATTCACTTGAAGTGCTGGGCTCTGACCCCAGAAAGGGAAACTATCCGTAAGACTAGGGTATTTGCCACCTATGGCCTCATCCGGTCAGGTGAAGTGATGGGAAGACCTGGCCAAAGTGACATAAGCTTCTTTGTATATAAAGAATGTCTGGACACTTGCTTTGGGTGCAGACAAACTATCTTCTTACTGCAGTGTCCGCCCCATATCTCTAAAGGCTAGGAGACCTGGCAGGCTGATTTGCTGTAAGCCTATACCTTCCTATAATAAAGGACTAGAACTGATCACTGGCATTTTGAGCATACTTCTTTGGTATCCCTGTATCCACCCACTCCTACGAGCCCTCCTTTGGGCCAGTGGATCAGGACATTTCTCATGATATTAATTGTAAGCCACAATTAGAGGACTCTGAAATGGCAGCATATGCATTCTTAAATAACCAAAAATAACAAGCAAATGCCCAGATTATATATACCCCTCTGGCAACGGTTCATTAAGGTGAGAAGCCTCAAAGGCAATCTTTCTCTTATGTTACTCTCTGTGGTGGCTGGAGCTCTTATAAATACCATCCGTCAAAGCTCCCATTGAGTTAGGTAGTGACCTATTGCGTTTTATGAAGAGGAGAAGGTGGTAATGTGTAACAATATGCCTTTCAGCAGATGGTGCCACTACAGCAATAATGAACAAATACATTTCTGCAAACTGGAATGTATGCTCAACAGATTTTTGTGGCGGCAGGTTCCTGCTTTCTGATTAGGCCTGGAGCACTTAAAAGGTCTACAGCGATCGCAATAAAAATGCCTCCTCATAAGTCTAGGCCTCAATTAAAGGTTGTAAATAAGAATCCTGATAATAGTTTACCATTTGTGTTCATCAGTTACTTAAGTGATGTTGGCAACAGAGGCTAGGAGACTTCCTGCCACCCACCCACCCTCTCACAGCTCCATCTGTTACCTGAATCCATGGCCATCTGTCGTTTTCTGCTGCAGTCCAAGCATTTACAAGACCTTTCTTGTTAAGTCGTGCATAGTAAGGATACCATTTCTGGAGCCCAAAAAGTGCCCGATGGGTAGATGATGCAGTAATTTGCTGGTTTGAAATTATTCCGCCTTCAATTCCCAGTGGCCCAGAGCATTCTGTAGGAAAAGAAGGGATGAGAAGAAGAAAAGGTACAGAACATTTGAAACACAAGAGTATGGATAATAGATTCCTGACTAGGGACAGGTGAATCTGTCAATTTCTGTTACCCCATAATTTCTCATTTCTCCCATCATAAATTTAGTTCTCTACATTTTCACATCAGTTTGTTCACATTCTTTTTGGAGTATACAGCATCTATTTGATTAATATTCTATATCTTTGATCCTTTGCTTTAAAGATTTTTTTTATTTTCTTTTTTAAAAATCATATTTCTCTGTAAGCTTATTTCACTGTATTTTGATCTATCATTAAAGTTGAAAATAAAACCTGTGATTTCAAAGCCTGGCAATAGTTTTGGAGCAAAATCAATTTATTTCATTGGGGGGGGGGAAGCATTTCATATATAATCAGGATCATACATTTCACCTATGAACAGATCTGCTAGCTGCTGCTAAACCTAGCAGAAGCCCAGTTACAACAGGAGTTTTAGACAATATACTTCCTTGATGAGAAAAATTGGTATAAGTTCAGACAATTCTGAACAAACAAAATGTTTTAGCAAGGAGGAGAAAGTAGAATCCCATATTAGTACCAAACAATATATTTGTTTTATTCTGCTTATTTAATAAAAAGACAACATCAAGATGTTAAATGTGTTGGTTAAGACATACCACATCATGATTCATGTATTCCCTTTTGCCCCCCTACTTCCCTGAGGTGCTCAGATTTCCTTCTGACCAAGAAACAAAACATTGTTTCCTGGATTATCTGAACTGAGTAAACTATGGTTTGCAAACCAGAAGACCAACCACTTTTCAGTGTAGAAAATCCACAGCTAGAGATTTCAAATATAGTTTAAACTATTGTATACATTCATGGTTTGTCCTGTTCAGATATAACAATGAGCTATGGTGTGCCATTAAAAACAAGGGAGGGAATCAGAGCACATGGAGGAAAGAGGGAGGATGCTAACATAGGCCATATTCACATACAAGAGGCTGGTGTCAACTCCTGACATCCTTAAGCAGCTGCCAAGACTGCCAGGCCCACAACTGATACCTGTCTTTGACTCTACACATTGAGCTTCAACAGGTGAGTGGATCTAGCCACCCTCTTATTTTCCCACAATGCTCCTGACACAGAGTCATTCTAGGTGCACTGTGGGAAATTAAAAAGGTAGCTACACACAGCTTTTCACCACTGTTTAAAGCATTGCCACTGAAGTCAAATAGGTTCACTGAGATCCACTGGCAATGAAGGGAGGGGGAGCACAAAAACACACTTTGCCCTGATTCCCCTCTATGGAAGCAGTCCTGTTAGTATCATGGTTTGGGTGTTATGTGTGAATTTACCCAGTGGATATTGAACCAGAGTTCTACAAATGCAGGGAGCTTCCATTGCCAGCTTCAACAAAGGTTTGTGTGCAAAGGCAGCACAGTTCCCATCAACAATTGGTAATGTGTTTTCCACTGTCAGAAAGTGGGAGGCATCACTGGTGTGCTTAGAGTAGTAGTAGGGGCAGGAATAATTTATATCAGGAATAATTTACATCACAATCTGTTGATGGCTTAAACAGATCTCTAACAGGTGCACAACAAAATGTAGTATCTTTAAAATAATGGTTGCCGCCGGAAGACATTGCTTTATTGTTATTCAAGGTGATACTGCAGTCTTGGATGCATTCTTTTAACTTATCCAGCTAGCAGAGCTCCACAAGAAGCCATCAGCAGCTCAACACAAACAGATTTCAAATGGGAGACATGTGAAAAGCAAATATGCTTTAGACATCTGTGGTCCGCTTCTCCTTCCAGTGTCTAATTTTGTGGAATGAGATAACTCTGGCTGTGCTTAGTATGGCATGATAATAGTACCAAACACAAACCCTGACAGTGGGATTATAGATGACCTCTAATACTATGGTAGTTAATACTGATTCATGCATAAACTTCTCAATGTGCAATTTAGCTCACAGCTATTCCTGTTCTCTCACTGCTGTTTTGTGAGAGTACTATGCTTTGGGAGGAGTGAAAAATAAAGGAAAATAAACTTTATGGAGGATCTTTATAGATAGGTTGGAATGAATATTGTGGTAGTTTGTTTATTTTGTATTATTTCCATAACCAATAGAAACTATATGGGCCATTATTGGTCCTTTTTCATCCATAGCACAAAGCCTATTTTCTGCAAAGGAGCAGAATGTACTGCACAAAAGCACTTGAAGACACAGAATCTTCTTCCTTCCAGCAGACGCAGAACACTTTTCAAGCTGCTTCATTACTGTGGTACTATAAAATTATATGATTATAACTACAGGAACAATTTTAGGGGGCTATCCATTTAACTGACAGCTATTTAAAACAGTTGGCAGCCACAGATTACTGGTCCAATTTTAATTCTGCACATATTCAGTGATAATTGAACATGACTCCCCTCCTACCCTGCTCAACTTTATGAACAGAAGCCAAGTTTCTTTCTCAAGGTGGTATTTACCAAATCTTTGGAGAGCCCTTGATCTATATAGCAAGTGCATACTTGTGTTCCCTAGAAGATGTGAATCCTCATTTGAACTTTGCCACAATATATTTAAAGGAAAAAATTGTCCTTCATCTTTTTCTTTTGAGAAAGGAAAAAGTGGGGATGGGATTAAGGCTTCGCCTTCATAGCAGTGAAGATATTTGTCTACTACAAATATTGTTGAAAGGTTAGGAAGCTGAAGAAGGTGAGATTTGCAGCCTATTTACTCCTTGCCACAATTCCCCCCCCCCCAGATAAGGTAGGAGCAATTAATGACTGGCTTTTGAGGCACATTCAAAATAAATATGGAGGTCATTTGATATCTGCTGACATGTCTGAGGGCAAGGACAGCTCCAGGTTTGAAAGCCACATGCAACCACCAAAGTCTTAGTTAAAGGCAGCCGTGGTGCAGGCCAAGAATGCAGGCATTATGTGTTGCAGTAGCACTACACTAAAGGAGCAATCCTATAGCAAGAATCAGCAGGATGAGGGGCTAGGATCCAGTGGATCTTTGGCTGAGCCAAGAAGTACCCAGGACAGCCAGGCTGCCCCAGCCTAACTCCCTCATCCTTGACTCAGTAGAACATATGCTGCAGGTAGAAGAGAATGACATAGGAGATCTTCTTTCCACTCACAGATTCCTATGCTGGATGTCAAGGCATTGTATGAATGGCTGGATAACCAATGCCTCTGAAAAGTTAGAGTTTCAAATGTCAATGGTTACAAGACAAAGAGAAACTTGTTCTTGTTATCATATTATTTATTGTTCAGAAAATGGTTCTAATTTTGTCCTGTCAATATAATTTTGCTCCCTGTCAAAGTAGATATACAACATATTGTTCCCTGTTTTTTCTCTCTAACATGGGTATGCTAGTGTTTCTGTATGTATCATTGGCGTACATCAATCAATAAGGATAATAAAACCTTCACCCATTTCATAAAATGCATTTTGGTCCATTAATGCTGAGTTGTATTGCTTTGTCTTGTCACATCTTTCCAGTTAAATTATCAACTGAGAGGTCCTCTGCTTTACTGTGGCCAACCCACACAAAAGCACCATCAAATATAATGCACTTAACATTGCTGGAAGGTACTCCCTTCAGATAATAGCTTGCTTTAGCTATGCTGCTAAAAGGGATTATCCTTTTCTTCCAAGTGTGAAATTCTGGCCTTCCACATGTATTTTAAATTGTATTCTTTCTTTTCTAAAATTTAAATGCAACAAAAGGCTTCTCCTAAAAGATGACAACAGCATTACAAGACACATTTACCAAGATAGCTTAAAACATACCAGCTGGCCTAATTCTTCAGTAAAGGCTGAGAATGTATCACATGTCCTTTGTAAACCATCAAGAATGCAATGCTAATGCAAAATGTTAAAAATGAGCTATTGCCACCATACAAAGCACAACTCCATGCAAATTGCTCTAATTTAAATATGTTTCAAAAGCTACAAGGGCTGTTATTTTATTTTATTTAAATATCTATATTAGCTTTTGAAACTTCTAATAATTGTGCCAGATGTCAGTCACATAATGTACCCCATGAACGTGGGCTACAGGAGCCTGCATAAATTTATTTGTAGAATCAGAGCCACATCTTAAATTGAAATGCAAATATGATTGACACAGATACAAAGAGAGGTTTCAGGTATGTGAGAGGATATCCAGAATTAATGTTTGCAATAAATGATGCTCAACTAAACTGCCCTCCCTAATAGAGGGAAAATATCCAAGTTGCAGATTGCCAAACATTATGAGCTAAAACTAGTCAAGAGGAGTTCTGTTGGGCCCAATTGTGTCCTGTTTTCCCATCTTAAACTAATGTGATGCAAATCTTATTGTATTTTGCACAATTTATATATTGCTTGATTGCAAAAACCAACAGCCCCCAAACACCTCAAAGTGGTTTATAGAAAGAAAACAACAACAGCAAAATCATCACCAAAACAGCTAATCAAATTGTTGTTGTTTAGGTGTTTAGTCGTGTCCGACTCTTCATGACCCCATGGACCACAGCACGACGGCTTCTGGGAACCCACTGCTAAGAATTCAATAGTTTTTGCTCTACTGATAGGCTTTGTGGGGGCATCGGGTTCAAAACTCAACCCCTATTCTGATTATTTCTTCTATAAGTGCTCTTATATGTAAGTGTTTCTGAGAGGTCAGGAATGAGTTGGTAAAAAAAAAAAGTGAAGTGAAGCGAGACCATGGCAACCATTTCTAAACAATAATGATTACGATGCAAGTCTGGCCAAAGGCATTTTGCTGCCTGGGGTGGAGATGACACTCCCTCATTCCATGTAAAAAATCTGACTGGACTAGCAGCTGACTCTCATTTCAACAATGGTGCTAGGCCAGCACCTTCCACCACACATGCTAGTTTAGGGGATGCAGAGCAGGCCAAACAAGGCACACAACCCTGAGTTTAGATGACACACAAGCCAAACCTTGGTTTAGTTTGACATTACAACAAAAAGGACCAGGGAGAAGCAAAGCTGCTATCAGCTCCATTCTAGTAACTCACATGAATACATGTTTTGCCAAGCCAAGGTTTGGCTTAGCGTAACATGTAAACTAAGCTAAAATAATGCATTTATCTGAACTGAAGAGTGTCTATGTTTTGTTGACAAAATACCATAGTTGCTTGCAGATTTTCTTTCTGCTAACCTGGAACCTGATAACTAAATAATAACAGCAAACAGTTTCGATATTCTCATACGTGAATGAATGATGCCCAATTCTCTGCCTATAGGCTATATGGGTAAGGTAATTTCTTGTTAAAGATGCACAAATATATGAAATTCTTAGGCTGTATTGGGGACCAAATAAGGGGAAAAACACTGCAGGCAGGCAGTAAAACAAAAGAAGAAGAAGAAGAAGAGAGAGAAGAAGAAGAAAGACTGATAATTAATGTGTCCACATATGATTTATAAAAATAAAAGGCTTGATCTTCGAATGGCACACACAATAAAATTGGCACAACTTCAAGAATTTCTGATGAGATATTTCTAATATTCAGTCTGACTAAAGACAGCAGAAGGTAACATCATCTGTGTTGGTACAGTGAATAACTTCACTGTAGTCAGGCTTGTGCTGGCAGACTGCTTTGGGAATTGCATTATTAATTTAAATCCTGCCTAACAAGATCTGCTAAATATCCCTAAATAAGTTTATCACTCATAGAACAATATAAAAGCCTCCTAATCCAAAGTTGCTATTCTTATTGAAATATTAAAATCAATAGACTGACTTAGGCAGGTTTTATCTTACGGTCCTATTATCTACATATACAATAGAATAAGGCGGTAGAATGAATGGGCTGTCCAATTTCAGACTGCAGGCATGTGGTCACAGTTCTGAACACCCTGTTACATACACTCCAACATTTCTCCAATGAAAATAGGGACATCCCATAATGATAATTTTACTATTTATACCCCACACACCTTACTAGCTTGCCCTACCATACCCTCCAAAATTTATCCAATGTAATTAGGGACAGCCTAATGAAAAATGGGACATTCTGGGATCAAATCAGAAACTCCCACACCACAGACCCTCCAAGTGTCCCTATTTTCCAGGGATGTCCCTGATTTAGAGAAGCCATCCCAGTTTCTGATTTGATCCCAGAATATCCCGTTTTTCCTTAGGATATCCCTGTTTTCATTGGAGAAATGTCGGAGGGTTTGGGCATATTTGACTCCTGAGCTGTCTGAAGGAAAACCTGTATAGACCACAGCACCATCCATATACCTCTTCAGGAAGTAACTGTCCTATAGCCAAGCAGAAGACTACCTGACTTAAGCATGCTTTGTCCACATGCGTTCCTAGCCAATAGTGACACAGGAAATCATGCGTCTGTGTTTGCTACAATTGTATAAATGCCCTGTGCATTCTTTGTTCTAGACTTAGTCTTTTGGGAAGTATCCAACTGAAACTCTGTTCTGTGGCTCAGAATAAAATATTTTTACCTTTCAACCCACTGTCTCTTTATAGGCTTGGGAGGGACTGTGTTTTATATTTGGTATCAGGGGGCACCCCAGTAAAAGGTTCCAGAGGGAGGTGCTTCTGTCCAGATGCTCAGTTGGGGGCCAATGGGCCACAGCACTCCCCAAAATGGCATTCCTGAAGGGGTCGCCTCTATTTGACATACATCATAAAGGGATCTTTAACACAGAATCAACCCTGCAAAATAATTAAGCAGCCATTGGATTGGTTGATTCAGGGTACATACCCAACGCCAATGCCAAAATCTACTTACATCTGTAATCCATAAGGTTATGGCCTATTTGAACCCAAGATGTTTGTCCTGTGTGTTTATTGTGTTTTTCCATGGTATGGGCCCTGCCAGCCCCGGGTTTCTTGCTCCTGGGCCCACAACAAAGCTTGCTAACTTAAATGGCTGTGTTGCAGCACTTCGTTGGACTTCATGCAACACTTATACTCTATTCAAGTGATTTCCCTATAGCCCCCTGCACCCGCCTAAACATGCTCCCCAACCTCCCCAACCTCCCAGGAAAGATTTAGGGAGCAAAGCTGCAGAGGGCCATGCCATAGCTCAGTGGTAGATCATCTACCTTGCATGCCAAAGGTCCCAGGTTCAATCCCTGGCTTCTCCAGGTAGGGCTGAGAAAGACCCATGCCTGAAAGCCTGGAAAGCTTTCTGTTGATAGGCACCTTCTCAGCGAAAGTACAACATTAGATACCATTGTTTGTATAGCAGCTTACACACACACACACACACACACACACACACACACACACAGGTTTCAGTGAAGTTTTAATATGAATGCCAATCATAAAAAAACAAAAAAGTAACAAATAAATAAATCAATAAAAATAGGCCAAACTCTTGAGAGGTAACATAGCTGACAGTTATCAGTTGGAATTAATGAACAGTAGGAAGTGAGCTACAATCAAGCTGTGAAAAGTCTCTCCAGGGAAGTTCAAAAATATCCTGGATTGAAGATGTTCAAAGTTAACTTCAAAGCAAAATGAAGAAAAACAAACAAAAACAAACAAAAATCCTCAACAAAAATCCATCATGACCAAAACCTAAATTGAATGTTTGTAATTTTTTATATACATCTTTTACAATTCTCAGTGGCAGTGTTTTAAGGATTCTTAGACTATAGTCAGAAAATCATGGTTTAACTGAGGTAGATGTAATCAGTACTCATCGATTTGCATAATTGGCATGACAGATTTCAATTATATAATTATTGTAAATATATGCAATGATACAATTAGGAGTTGTAATTACAATGCATAACTACATAATTAGGTGTTATGACATGGTAAACCCTTGTGAAGAAAGTGGGAGACCTCACTATATTTTGTAGGAAGAATGTTGTGCTATGATTAGGACATCACATTTTAATAGGAACTCTGCAACACCAATTTATGTTTATAGCTCACAAATGAATGTTAAAAATTAGGGAAATGGTGCCAAAGTGCTTGGGCGATATGGTTGGCTCCCTAAACGGGGGTCTTTCAGTATTCTACAGTTTATTAAACAACCTGTCCAGCATAGAATTTGCACACCATAACATATCTTAAGAGTGAAGGGTAGTTAAATGTAGCCTGAAAATGGAAGTGATTCCCATGAAAGATTTTGCACTGCATTATAAAGCTTGGCTTGAATCCAGAACTTTGCTCCTGCCAACAGAAACAAAGGAGGCAAATTTGCCAACTCCCCTCCCCCTCTGGAGGGGGCTCCAGAGGAGTTTCCAAATTTTGGAAGGGTTGAGAGACCCCCAAGAACTGTGGGGCAACTGCAAAGGAAAGGGTAAATTGCTTAAAACCATCTCCTCCTTTCCACAACTGGTTCAAAAGTCTTTCATGGACAGAAGAAGCCCTTCCGTTTGTAAAAGTAAATGGGTAAATAGGTAAAATCTAACTTCACTATACAGGGTATCGAGTTAAGTATTAGCAATAAAGAAGAATAGTAACAATGCACATACACCTTCTCTGCTGTTTAGAAATGGGGAGGAACTTTCCCATATGACCTTTGGGCATTAAATTGAGATCTCATTGAATTGAGATCATGCCTAAGGCTGTGTACCCATTACCAGTTTAAAATAGCTAGGTTGTTCTTTAACTCAATAGAAGGAAAATGCATCAAAACACAGTATTTCAGAAGAAATGACAGAATAGGTGTTGATTGCGTACAGTGCTTCCCCAACCAGTGGTTGGAGTTTGCTGGATGAAAATTAAATGGCAGTGTATATGCAGCCTGCAGGTGTAAGCAAGCTATGGCTTCACAGTTGCCCATATAAGTGGTGGATAGAAGGTATCATGAATTAGACATGAATCCGAGACCTACAAAACTGAGCCAACCATTTGTGGAGTTATCTCTTTCCAATTATACTGAATGAAGAGCAAAGCCTCAGCATTTTCTTTCACCTGTAATGCCTACACCTTCATTATGGGTCTCATTTAGAGACGCTTCTCAAATACTATATCTCCCCCTATGTATTTTGGAGTTCCAGTCTTCTTTCTGAAGTGAAACCAAGGGAAACTTGCAATTTAATTCTGCAGTTCCATTTTCAATTCCCAAATTTTCTGTGCTGCAAATGCAGGAACAGCCTTCTTTACCCTGGCAGCCCCTGCAGCTTCCCCCAAAGGGCTCAGTGAGCTGGGTGGAGAAGGAAGGGCTAACCCCTGAAAATTAGGTGGAGGCAACATGCATGAGTGGCATTCCCACAGGTGGAGCTTGTCTCTACCTGACCTCCTTCCTCAGTCCCACATGCCATAGCCACTTCATTCATCAGGGTCCCTGAAACCATAGAGGAACACCTTTCACCAGCCCTATTAAACACGTATATTTCTGAATCAAACCCATTGCAAATAAATAAATAAACTACTACCCAATACTGTTAAAACCACAAACAAACAAACAAACCCATGCACCTTGATGTAATCGTTCACATTTTATTCAAGGCTTTTCTGTTTTGTTTTGTTTTTGTTTTTTGCATTCCATCAGTGCACTCATTTATTATGTGATTTTTATCTTTTCATTGGTCACTCCACACCTATGGAGTTTTGTCCCCCAGGAAAATGTATAGAAGAGGAATTTAAAGAACTTTAATTAACTACTTGGTTTTAAGGAAGTGTAACATAGTTTTTATTGCATGCTTATATTATTGTGTTATTATTATCATTCATAATTATTCCATTGTACTCCACATTGAGAGAACTTATGTGCCCTGAAAGACATTTTGGGAATCATTTAATAAACCAATATTTTGGCTTCTTTTCATCAGCAATGAACTCAAAGCGGGATAATGCAACGAAGGCACAAATACCCTGAAAGCAAACCTCACAGAAAGCTCTGTTGCTGGAATTGATTATAAAAAGTCTCTTCTTAAAATGGAATTCAGAAAGAGTGGAAATGGAAGACAGAGTAAACAGGAAGCAATAAAGAATGGCATGGAGAAAATCCCTTGATGCTAGCCTGGCTTAGTTGCATAATGGCAAGAGATTTGGGATGAGAGCAGCTTTGAACGAAGCATTACAGAAGATAGGCATCAAGCAAAGCTCTGACTGGAAGACACGCCACAGCCATTTTTAAACCATCTTCATTTAAATACTTTACAACAGAAAGAGTGGAGTTTAAATTCATACATAGTAATTTGTACTTACTGTGTTGGCAGTTCCTTCCCATAAATTCGCCAGGACACTCACATGAATAGTTAGCTACCAGATCTGTACAAATGCCACCATTCTTGCAGGGTTCAGCTTCACATTCATTCACATCTGTGGAGAATGCCCAGTTACAATATTAGACAGATATTCAATATAACATTTGCATTTTACACAATAAGAAAGTCAGACACTTTGTGAGATTGTGTATGGTAAGTACGGCTAGCAAATATATTTTCACTGAAGAATGCAATAAGGCATAAACTATTTTAACACTGTCGAAACTCTTATACCTTTCCCTCCCTTTCAAATACACAATTAAGGACCAACCAATAATATATCTCTCTCTTTCCCTCCCTCCCTCCCTCCCTCCCTCCCTCTCTCTATATATGATGCAATGTATTCAAATTAAGACACTTTAACACCTCAGTTAGTTTCAGTGGAAGACAGCTATATGATCAACCCACTTTCATTGAAACTGATGTGACATAAAAGAGCATTATGATATTTTGACATAAGCCATAACTGGAACAGGAGAATGCATAATTGATGGCTGCAGAAACTTAGACAGTATATTTTGTCCCACAGTATCAAGATATGGCAATAGATGTAGCTGTTTCAACCCTGTTGAGTGTTTTGATCCATTGGCTGCATTTTTATTGTATTTCCAAAACGAAGACAATAATGTTTTAAATAAGAAATATTCACTCACTTCCACTAAGGGAGCCAGTCCTTTACTATCTCCTGTCCTTCACTTAAAATTGATAGAAATTGATCCATTGGACTGCACACAGCTCTGAAAAGTACTGTAAAGCTATTTCTTCAGTGTCTACTCTAGAAGAGTTGCAATTCAGTTAATATCACCTTCACAGTAGGCCCTTACTCTGTGAAAAATGATATCTACTTCAGGGCAGAATTTGCCAGCTATATGGAAAATCCTAAAGGGGGTCAACGTAGCTCTTCCTCCCTATAAATGTCACGTGGTATGAAGTCCTTCAAAGGTGACAGCTTTCAACATGGAATAACATGAAGACCCATTCCTATGAATGAAACATTGTCTGAAGCAACACCCCCCCGCCCCGTCTACTAGAATTGGATCTTGCCTGAAGAGAGTGAATATTGGTTGAAAATTAAAACTTTCTCAATGATAGGGAGAAAGTTAATAATTGCCCCCCCCCCATTATAATTGCCTTTAATATATACTGGGATAGGCTTCTCAGTAATGACATTAACTTATTTCCCATGTAATTTCACACTTTAAAAGTATGCTTCCAGGGAAAGAATTCCCATCATTTTTATTGAACCTGACCAAAAGTGACTGTATATATAACCAGTACTTTGACAGATTGTATTACTACTAGCAGTGTTGTTGAAAAAACAATTTAAAAGGTCATATGAAAGAAAGTTAAAAGTCATTAGAGGAATAGTTCAAAATTACAAGAACATTTCAGTCTACAGACAGAATAAGCACTTTCCCAAGAGAACATAGTTTTCTTGTGCAAGTAAAATTTGCAACCAGGTGCTGGTCACATTATTTAAAAAGTATTCTATGTTACAGGTAACAGGAAGGAACACAATGCAGGCAAATACTAACTGTCAAAGTTGTACAGTACAATCCAAATGATCTCTGCGCAAAAGTAAGTCCTGTTTGGTTCAATGGGGCTTGTCCCAGCTAAGTGGTTATAGGATTTCAGCCTTAAGCTGTACCCTAAAGGTTTCTGCACACTTACCTTTCACCTGCTCTTTTGAGGCCTGGTCTATAAGTTAAAGCTCCATTTTCCCTAAGAGAACCTGTACCTGGAAACAGCAGGGCAAAAGCGTGGTTAAGCCCTTATCTGAGAGAGTCCCATTGCACATGGTGGGACTTGCTTCCCAGTATACATGCCTAGGAATGTGCTGCAGTTTTCTGTAATAGCATATACTAGTTGTTCTGCAGGAGCATATAGTGGGTTAAAAAACAAAAACAAAATTAAACTCTGAAAACTTCATGAAAGTTGTTGGTTATATTTCTTGTGCACAAACTGGCCTGTCAGTACAAGAAAGGTTCACACAGAATACATTTGGAGATGCCTTAATGCAGAAGGTAAACTCAATTCCTGCAAGATTATAAAGCCATCATCCTTTAGCAAATATCATTTCAAATCCCCTTGTGTATAATAGATGCTTAGCTACATTTCAAACCAGCAAAATTCTCTGCCAAAACCTTTTATTAAAAGAAAGGAAAAAGCTTAAATTTGTTTCCCCCCCCCAAACCTTTTAATTCCAATAAAGCCTTCTTTCTGCACAAGGACAGACATAAGAATGTCTCATTGTGAAAGCCCTCATGTTTATAGGATTGCCCTCAGATGATAATGTGAATGGATTCAATAAGTCTGTTTCCTAAATGCTAAAGTCTTGTGGGAAATGAGATCACAACAGCAGTTAAGCTACCTTCAGAAGCAATATACCTATGAACACCAGATTCATCCAACTGACCCATTCCCACAGAAGTGCAGAGATAAACAGCAGGGGTGTTCAGTTGTTTTCATGTTCTGCTTGTAAGCTTTCCAGGAGCACCTGACTACCTTCTGTTAAAAATGGAATGTTGGACGAAGTGGACCTTTTATTCTGATTACTTCTGAAAATGGCAATTTATCATCATAAGGTAATCAAAAGGAATGTGAAACAACATCAACACTGAGAAAGAAAGGTTGGGGATAGTGGGGTGGAAACAGCCAAACCATACAATCTAAGCCATCTGCTCAGTCCAAAGGGCTGCATTAAAAATACATCATGGGGTAATTTGCATATTTTTATTTAGCACCAATGACGAGCATGACTGATTGGCATAATCTGATGGACATGCATTTCTTCTATCATGCTGTTTCTGTTTAGAAGTTTCAGTATCTTTTTAATTGCTGGATGATTAAGCCAAGAACTCAGAGCAACTATTCTTTATAATAGCTACATGGATAATGGTTAAAATGAATTCCACATGGCAACTTCTACGCATGGTAGGTGTAGCCTGGATTGTAATCAGGATTGTTTGCATCACATGGGCAGTTTTATGGCATGGTGTGGTTGAACATACCATGCATTAGTTTCAACTGGCCTCCACAGGAACACAAGAAGCTGCCTTCTACCAGATCAATTTGCCCATTTAGTCCAGTTTTGTCTGCTCTAACTGACAGCAGCTTTCCAGGATCTCAGCTCAAGCAATGTGCTTTCACCCTGGTGGAGGTACCATATATTGAGAATGTGACCCCTTGCATGCAAAGCCTATGTTCTACCACTTAGCTATGATCAATCCGAACAGGACTCGTGTGATATGTACACCGACGCCAAGCTTGCACTTCCCTTTCAACAATAACTGGGTGGCTCACATGCAAGAGTCCAGCTAAAATGCAAGATGGAGCAGCTTTTCGATTATTACTTGAATTTCAATAAAGAAATTGCAGAAAGTTGAAATACTTTCCCCATAATTAAATATAATAGCTTTGCCAAATTATGTGCAGCTGAATCAGATTTCTTTTTTCTTCAGATAAACTAGGCTCAGTCTCTCTTTTATTTTGTCTTAAATTAGTCTCTGTTTTCCTCTACTGATACAGTGTTGCATACTGTGTCATGACACAGACATTAAGGTTACCAGCAACCTCCAAATTTAGAAGTCAAGACATTTCATGAGAATCAAATGGCCAATAGGTCATTTTCAAAAAGCTGTCTGAACCTGAAGGGTCTCCTGGAGAGACAAAAAAGAGCAATAAACATTTCCTTCTCTCTGAAGTTCTGGGGAGGAAAGGGAGAGATTGTGCTGATTCAATATAAAATGACTTTTTCACTCTTTATTTCAAAGGAAGAAAACAAGCCACTTTTTGAAAGAGAACTGGAGAAAAACTTATACTTTCTAAGAAATTGAAGGAAACGGATAATGGAGAAAAATAAAATACACTCAGGGCTGAGATAATAGCTTTTGCTTGTTTGAATAAATAATCTGGAGAAAAACTGAAAATATTTACATAAGTTACACACTTTATGATAAGTGTGCTGTACTGAGTGATAAAAATGAGAATTAGCATATAAACCAGCATTTGGTCTATTGTGTGAGCCTTTCTCCAAGCAAACCCCTATTGGTGGAAATAACAATTTCTTCCTTTAACTGAGGATTTCTATATAATGCTGATTTTGGAGAATTATTTACTTAAGCTTGAAGCGTTTAAAGGCGCTACCTTCAGAATGTGAAGTATACAAAACCCAGAAGTTCCTGAATTCATGTAGTGCTACATTGTTAGAATTGGAACTGGACCTCATACAGCTGGATTCTAATTTCTGCACAGCCACTCTGGGTGGCCCTGGGCAAGTAAATTACTATTTCTCAGATTTGCTTTCCTTTTTACAATGGTATCATGACGAGTGAGGAGGGAAATAAATTAACTCTATGCACATTTCCCTGAGTGCCTTGGAAGATGATTGGGATACAAATGCAACAGTGAATTACCTCAGTAGATATATGGATGATGCAAACAAAAAATAAATATACAATTCTTGTCAAAATTGTACGGCTGATATTCATTATCTAAAAAGATTTGTTGATGCTGTTATGTTTGATTTCATGAAAACATCCTAATTTTAGTCATATTTATTGGCTTTGTTCAGATGCGTGGTGATCCCCTCACCTGCTGATTGATACTGGGAGAGTTATTTCTTTAGGTATTTGGATCCCTAGCCATTTAGGGCATTGTATGCTGGTATTAACACCTTGAACTGGGTTTCATAGCTCATTGGCAGCCAGTGCAGAACTTTCAGTGACACATGGTCCTATCAGGCTGCCCCACTCAGCAACCTAGTAGTCACATTCTGCTTTAGGTGTAGCCTTTAGACCAGGGGTTGGCAAAGTTTTTGTGGCTTGGGATGGTTCACGGTCCCACAGACACTGCGGTGGGCTGGAGCACGTGCGTACACACACAAACGCTATTTACAGCACTCCTTCTGGTGTGGAGGAGGCGTGCACAGCTTCCCATTGGCTGCAGGAGCTTCCTGCAGCCAATGGGAAGCTGGCCAGCATCGTGGAAGGTGGTCACCACTCTGCTCCACACTGGTTTAGTGCAGTGCACGGGAGCCGACCTAGCAGGCAGCGGGGATCCATGAGCTGGTTAAACAACCCCCATGGGCTGCTTGTGGCCCATGGGCCTTAGGTTGCTGACCCCTGCTTTAGACCATCTTCAAGGGTAGCCCCATACAAAGCACAACACACTAGCCCAATGAATTATAAGAAAATAGATGCAGCCTAAACATTACAACTTTCTGGCAATCGGAGCTGTTTGCCAGGGGAATGAACTACCTTGGAAGGTGGTGAACTCTTCTTCAATGAAGGTTTTTCAACAGAGGTTGGATGCCATCTGTTAGGGATTATTTAGCTGTGATTCCGGCATTGCAGGAGGTTAGACTAGACAACCCTTGGAGTCCATTCTAATGCTAAACTTCTATGATCAATGAGAAACTTTTTTTTTTAAAGAAACTGAACTAATTCTAAGTTTCCATTGCAACACAGTTTGGGGTTTTTTTAAGCATATAAACTTGCATTAAAATGTGCATATTAAATGCATATTTAGATTTTCAAGCTGATTTTTACATATTTATAGACTAATGCAGAAAGAGACAATGGAAAGAGATCTGTTTGTCTACCTCTAAATGCATGTCATGTCTTGCTTAGTTGTTATTTTGGGGCTAGATAATATTTTCAAAGACTTTGTTCTTTTGGAATGGTGAGGCAACAGTCTACAAGTTAACTACATCTTTTTTAAAAAATAGAACACTGAGATTATCCATTATATCACTTGTCATTTTCTTGAATCAATATGATGTATAAGAAACTGTAATTGATCTAGTGACTGAAAAATGTCAATGAATATTTATAAGAAAACTGTGAATATCCTGCAAATGTGGACTTGGGAGAGCACATCTTTTTTTAAAAAATTCTGTCCTGCCATGTGATACACCAAATCTTCATGACACAATGCATGTGGAAGGTGCTGAGAGATTGCTCCAGATGGTTGTAAGTTGCCCACAACTCACTTCCATAAAGTAGAGTGCTAAACACATGCCTGGTAGACCTTTGCTTTGGTATTGGATGTTAGCATCATATTCTCCCATACCTACATTGCTGTAGCTGCCTTGCCAATAAGCTTATCCAGCTCAGTATCAATAGAGAGGCTGCTGTTCTGCTGAAACTGATGTAGGAAGCATAGGGGCACTACCATAACGGAAATCACTTACAAACTTGGAAGATGGGCAGGTGAATGGTTGTGGCTGCTGTTAACAGGCCATGTGACAGCGTTGCCAGTGTGGATTTAGGTACAGAGTTGGCATTTGGACTTGCTGCAGGTCTGGCCCCTGTATTTGGGATTCTCTTATGTGGCGTGTTGTTGCTGGTGAGTAGTTGCTTTAGGTTAGGAACTGTAGATAAGCAAGAGCAGGCCTACCATCTTGGACTGCCTATGAGAGAATAGTATCATTGTCCTAGATCTGTATGCCAATTCCACTTAAAAAGTTGAAGGAAATTGGTTATGTGGCTAGAGTGATAGACTTGTACTGGGGGAGACCTGCATTTGACATTCCCTCTCACAGGGTGATCCTAGGCCTTACAAGGTTTTATTGTGAACCAAACAATGGGGTGGGCCCACGTATGTCTTCCTGAGCTCCTTGGAGGAATCATGGGGTACAAAATGTGAGGAATAAAATTCAGGGAAGCAGAGAATTGTACAGTTGCAAGATAGCTTTTAATGAGGTGGTTAAGCATAGAATCATAGAGTTGGAAGAGACCACAAGGGCCATCGAGTCCAATCCCCTGCCAAGCAGGAAACACCATCAGAGCACTCCTGGCATATGGTTGTCAAGCCTAATGATCCTTCCACTTCTACCCCACTAACCAGGTCATCAACATTGGTTAGGACCAGATCTAAAATGGCTGCTCCTCTTGTTGCTTCTCCCACTTTCTGGACAATGAAGTTGTCTGCAAGGCCAGTGAGGAATCTGTTTGACCTTATGCTCTTGTCTGAGTTTGACATCCAACAAATATCCGGGTAATTGAAGTCCCCCATTACTACTATCTCCCTTCCTTTTGCATGCTTGGCCATCTGTTCCAGGAAGGCATCATCTATGTCCTCCGTTTGGCTTGGGGATCTATAGTAAACTCCCACAATGAGGTCACTGTTATTCTTCTCTCCCTTAATTTTGACCCAAATGCTCTCACTTTGGTTTGAAAGCCTAGGAATCCTTTAATACCTCAGGGTGTGTCTAGAACAATGCATCTGTTGCACAAGGTCTGATAATGGTAGAAATCAGCATGGGTTCTCATCTGCACAATTTGTTTCACAGCTCAGTGCTAAATTATATCACATTATTAGCAACTGCATTCGAGGCATCTGGGATTTCTTTCCCACCCATACTAATTGCAGTTCAATTTATGACCCCTCACAGTGGCATAGAGAATATGTACCTATTGGTATCACCAATGAAGCATCAGGAGCTTTTGAGGGATATTGAAACATTAATAATAAGCCACAGCTGTCAAGCTCAGCATATGAATTCAGTAAAAATTAATAGTGATATGCTCTGCAATTTACATATTAATTGTCTACATGATCCAGTACATGAACCAAATGTCAGGGAATCACAGAAATATTCATTTTGAGATTCATTGGCATGATTTTGTCAGTGTTGTGTGATAGGTTTTCTAATTATCTAGTTTAATTGATCTGGTTGGATAATATTAGATATTACAGTTTGAGATAAACTAAATTACAGGTCGACACTCAGCAATCTGAATTCCAGAAGAAGCCACTTACTTTGGAATGAGGTCACTCAGCTTCTGCACACAGCATAAGTTTCAGCAGAGCACATACCTGAATTCCAATGAGTTCACAGACAAGGAAGCAAGGAGGAGATATTTTATAAGCCTATATAAACTTGTTAGCAAGGAATTGGACAAAAAAATGCACCACCCTGGAGAACTAGATTACTCTGTGTTGATGCATTTAGGAAAGGAGTTCAGCTTTCTAAAATGCTACAAATATAGCCTGAAGTTCATTTATTTACATTTTGGAAACATATATATTATATTATATTGTTAGTAGCTGACAGAGAGTTGTGGTATCCAGTCAAAGCATAATCACTCCATTAGTCAAGGTAATGTATGCTGGAATGTTTCAACTGAAAAAACAAAGGAACCCAAGAATGACTGGGGTGAGGTACTTCACAATATTGATTATAGCTTTAATTTTGCACCTACAGTGTCAATGTGTTATCATAGTTCCTCTTTAAGTACAGTATTGATTTTCTAAATACCAGTCTACAGTAAGAGATAGTGCAGATATTCTCCTAGTTGAAAAAATGGTGTTGTGTGATATTTGCTTCTGAAAAAGGTATGCATATTCTTAAGAAATTGGGGGTGGGGGAGGCAAAAATAAAGAATCATTGGTAGTAAAAATGGTACTGTACATGTTCACTTTGAAGTTACTACAGGATTGCCTAGCTTCCCTTTGCTCTGACAACTCTATTTCTATAAGATTCTTTTAAAATTAAGAATATGAAGTGGGCCGTTTTGTTTTTTGTTTTTTTTTAAATACAATCCTGATAGTTGTGAGAAACTATGGTTGTGTGAAGTAAGCCGCCTCAGCAATTCCCATAATTGGCCAACACATTATATTTGTCCATTTGAACACATTGTGGTTTTCCAGTTTTCTGATAATTTGTTGGCAATGAAATGACCCGTTATGAATCTGACTGAACACAGCTGGAGTCTACTTTCACATCTATTCCGTGGCAAAGATGGCAGTATAGAAGGCTAATTTATCTGCGCATAATCGGCAAGTGGAGCTTTTTGGGTAGCTACTGGTCCTTTACATCAAGGTCCACAGTAGTTGGGGAACAACTTGGACAGGATCCTTGTACCAGGAAGCTTGTTCAAATATGTACTTGACCTTTGCCCATCCAGACTGGCAACCAGAGGAGGACTAGCTGATTGTGTGGTGAAAATCTTGAATTCTCCTTAAGGGTTCTATTCTGCCCTGTCTACAAATGGCAATAGTTTGTCTTTTAAAGCAGCAATCTTTGGATTCTGCTGTATTGAAGAATCATAAGTCAGTGCCCGATATTCCATTTTTTAATATGATGCTTAAGCATTTATTGGTGACCCAATTCAAAGAATCCCAAATGAAACTGATTAACTAGACAAATTTCAGCCTGGATTCAGGCCTGGTTTTGAAACAACTGAAGTGCAGTGTTGCTGCTAAAATCTTAACAAGGGCAAGAATCTGGGATCATGTGACCCCATAAACGTATCAGCAGCACTGGCTACCAATCCAAGGGCTATCACATATAGAGCCCTAAACAGCTTGTGACCAGACTACTTGAAGCCCCAACACCTTTTACGCTTACATGTTTGTCAGCTGTTTCGCCTCTCTTGCATGTCTTAGAAGAGACAGGTTGGTGGCAACATACAAGAAGACTTGCTCACCTCAGGAGGTAAGGTTCTCTTTTTCTTTTCCACTTCTAGCAACTGACAATTTTCCCTTTTAAATGTGTTTTTGAATCTTGTTGCTTAATGCATTGGTTGTTAGTGCTGTCCTGTGTGTTTTTTGTTTTTGGCTGCTTTTGGCTTTATTAACTTGGATTTTCATGATTGGGTTACTATTGCTTTTATATTTAGTTTTTAATTACAAGCTTCTTTGAAAGACTCATTTGTACAGGGATAGGCAGGTATAAAACTTTTCACATTTTAAAAAAATGTGTGTTGATCATCTCAATATATGGTTTAGTTACCAGGTGTCACTGGACTTGTTTTATCCTGGTGGAGTCAGTGGTTTCCACATGTCTATGCCATTCTTGCTGAGAGACAAAACTGGGTTCATGTTTTGCTTCTTGCTGCTGTGTTGTCTAAGTCTGGAATGAGAAATCTGTAGTCCCCCAAATGTTGTTGGACTACAACCCCCATCGTCCCTGACCATTGGTCATGCTGTCTGAGGTTGGTAGGAGCTGTAGTATAATATCTGATGGGCCACATGTCCTCCATCCCTCCTCTAAGCCTTCCATGATGGAGAAGACCTAGCATTGCTCACATGGAGAAAACAAGCATTAAAAGTCCTTCATCTTTTTAATCCAAAAATCATGAGAAAATGTGGTGGTGGTAGAAGACTAATTCATAATTTAATAGATATTTTCCCAAGTAGTTATAACAAATTGTAGGTAAAATGAATGCTGTGCCTTCAGCCTAAATGTTAGAAGCCCATTGCTTTTAAATCCAGTGTGTTCATTAATAAAGCCCTCAGGAAAGTCTTCCTATTGAATTAAATAACATGACTAAGAGCACCTGTCTCAGGCTGGTATTAAAATGGGTTGAAAGAGCGAATATAGGGGAAAACCTATTAGCATAAATATCTGCTTTTTACAACCCTTTTCATCTCCAGCTATCATTAACCAAATGAACTGCTGACAACATCAAGACGAAACCACGAGCCCTATGGCAAATCCGGCCACATTCCACTTTTCTGACACCCAGTTCAACTCATCTTTATTTTATGACAAGGAATCAAGTTCTTCTAACTGTGTGTGTGCTTAAAAAACACATACTAAGGAAAAAGAAGAAGAAATCATTAGGTTTCTCCCCTCCTCCACCATCCTGCCTTCAGAATTGAGCCCTTCTGAACAACTAGGATACAAGTCTGATCGGCCACAAGGTGATGACCAGAATCAGCACTTGGCACCAGGTTCCAGTGAGTCTGACCAGAGCACTGCTGATGTGTGTTCTGTGTCACCCATTTAAAAATGGTTATAGCCTGGCTGTCTGAGCAGCACTAGGAGCTATGCTAATTCCCTAACTCCCCTGACTAAGCATCAATCTGGGGCACTGTGAGACCTTAAAGTAGTGGCTGCACTGAGCCGCATAGTGCTGTTTAGCTTGCCACCGCCCTGTAAGCCCACAAGGTCCATGGATAGAGGAATCCTACCAGTCACTTTTCTTAAAGCTCCTAAGACTGATAGCCAACCTTACCAAAATATATGAAGAAGATCAATCAAAACAGTAATAGTTTTCCAAAGCTGTTGGCTGAAGTCCATAAAATTGTACCAGCACACCTCTTTGTAGGATAGGAGTTGTATCACCAATGTGTCATCACTTGGTGCACAGGATTCTCTCCATTGCCCCTTTCCCACTGAAATTAGGCTTGAAAGAAGCATTAGGTTGCAGTGTGTCCTTGTTTAGAGTGTGTGTGGTGCCCACAGCATTTTCTCTGGTTTGCAAAGGTGCCCACAGGCCCCCAAAACTCGGTCACCTCTGAATTGCATTGTAGTTCTAAAGGGGCAGAAGAAGAAAGTATTATATTGAAACTTACTGTGCTGGCAGTGGATCCCATTAAACCCCTCTGGGCATTTGCAGATATAGCCTATGAATGTGTCTCCTCTATAGGCTTCACTAATTTCACATATTCCACCATTATGGCAGGGATTAGGAATGCATGGCCCTGAAAGATAAAAAAGAATGAAAAGAAAATGACACATCAAATATGAATGCAGGAAAGACACTTTGCTACCCTTATTTCACTCAGTCATCAAGTGATAAAGGTAATGCGAAGACACATCTGCTCAGGAAGTATTAACCCACTAGCAGGCTAGGGAAATCAGCACAGTTTTGAAAGGTTCAGTCCATACTGATTCAAAATACTGAACAATTGTATCCAAATATATATGAAAACCTGTTCGTACCATCCTGCAAAATTTGATTACCATATCCTCAGAGGTATCCAATTGCATAGCAAACAAACAACTTTCCAAAATATATAATATATTAGTAATCATTAGGGCTTTGCATGGCTCTCCCAATCTGATTCAGAGCTTGATCTGGTGCTTTGGAGTGGCCCCAATTCAACCCAGGATGATGCAGACTGAATGCAGGGGAGGGGGGCACAATACATGAAGCCTGCCTGTGTCTCATTCTTCCCCCTGTACCCACGGCTGCCTCAACATGTTTTGTTGGCAACCATCTGTCTGGGGAGACAATGGAAGAATATGAACTTTCAGGGGTAAAGTCAAACCATTGGAGAGTCACAGTGCTGGCTGTGACCCTAGAGACTGATACAGGAAAGACTTGACTTTTGCTAAATCCCAGATTGACTCAGTTTGGCTTGGGATCCAGCTCCAGTAATCATTGTTGTTTACAAGAGAGTCAAATAGTGTAGTTTTCCTTAACACCCTTTCTGAATAACACATGAAAAGGTTGAAAAGAATGGATTTGATCACCGCCAGCATACAATGTTCATCATCAGACAAATGGGCATTGATACAGAATCATAGAATCATAGAATCATAGAATCATAGAGTTGGAAGAGACCACAAGGGCCATCGAGTCCAACCCCCTGCCAAGCAGGAAACACCATCAGAGCACTCCTGACATATGGTTGTCAAGCCTCTGCTTAAAGACCTCCAAAGAAGGAGACTCCACCACACTCCTTGGCAGCAAATTCCACTGTCGAACAGCTCTTACTGTCAGGAAGTTCTTCCTAATGTTTAGGTGGAATCTTCTTTCTTGTAGTTTGGAACCATTGCTCCGTGTCCGCTTCTCTGGAGCAGCAGAAAACAACCTTTCTCCCTCCTCTATGTGACATCCTTTTATATATTTGAACATGGCTATCATATCACCCCTTAACCTCCTCTTCTCCAGGCTAAACATGCCCAGCTCCCTTAGCCCTTCCTTATAAGGCATTGTTTCCAGGCCTTTGACCATTTTGGTTGCCCTCCTCTGGGCACGTTCCAGTTTGTCAGTGTCCTTCTTGAACTGTGATGCCCAGAACTGGACACAGTACTCCAGGTGAGGTCTGACCAGAGCAGAATACAGTGGCACTATTACTTCCCTTGATCTAGATGCTATACTCCTATTGATGCAGCCCAGAATTGCATTGGCTTTTTTAGCTGCCGCGTCACACTGTTGGCTCATGTCAAGTTTGTGGTCAACCAAGACTCCTAGATCCTTTTCACATGTACTGCTCTCAAGCCAGGTGTCACCCATCTTGTATTTGTGCCTCTCATTTTTTTTTGCCCAACTGCAATACTTTACATTTCTCCCTGTTAAAATTCATCTTGTTTGTTTTGGCCCAGTTCTCTAATCTGTCAAGGTCGTTTTGAAGTGTGATCCTGTCCTCTGGGGTGTTAGCCACCCCTCCCAGTTTGGTGTCATCTGCAAATTTGATCAGGATGCCCTTGAGTCCATCATCCAAGTCGTTGATAAAGATGTTGAATAAGACCGGGCCCAAGACAGAACCCTGTGGCACCCCACTAGTCACTCTTCTCCAGGATGAAGAGGAACCATTGATGAGCACCCTTTGGGTTTGGTCAGTCAGCCAGTTACAAATCCACTGAGTGGTAGCATAGTCAAGACTGCATTTTACCAGCTTCTTTACAAGAATATCATGGGGCACCTTGTCAAATGCCTTGCTGAAATCAAGGTAGGCTACATCCACTGCGTTCCCTTCATCTACCAGGCTTGTAATTCTGTCAAAAAACGAGATCAGGTTAATCTGACATGACTTATTTTTCAGAAATCCATGCTGACTATTGGTGATCACAGCATTCCTTTCTAGGTGCTCACAGACTGTTTGCTTAATGATCTGCTCCAGAATCTTCCCTGGTATTGATGTCAGACTGACTGGGCGGTAATTACTTGGGTCCCCTCTTTCCCCCTTTTTGAAAATAGGGACAACATTTGCCCTCCTCCAGTCTGCCGGGACTTCGCCTGTTCTCCAGGAATTCTCAAAGATGACTGCCAGTGGTTCTGAGATCACATCTGCCAGTTTTTTTAATACTCTTGGATGCAGTTCATCTGGCCCTGGAGACTTGAATACATCTAAACTAGCCAAGTATTCTTGTACAATCTCCTTAGTTATTGTGGGCTGTGCTTCCTCTGCTGAATCATTTGCTCCAAATTCTTCAGGTCGGGCATTGTTTTCTTTATCGGAGAAGACTGAGGCAAAGAAGGCATTGAGGAGTTCAGCCCTTTCTGTGTCCCCTGTTTGCATTTCACCATCTTCTCCTCTGAGTGACCCCACTGTTTCTTTGTTCTTCCTTTTGCTACGAACATACCCATAAAAGCCTTTTTGGTTGCTTTTAACCTCTCTAGCAAGCCTGAGTTCATTCTGTGCTTTAGCTTTTCTGACTTTGTGTCTACACGTGCTGGTTATTTGTTTGAATTCCTCTTTGGTGGTTTCCCCCCTTTTCCATTTTTTGTACACATCCTTTTTTAATCTTAACTCAGTTAAAAGTTCTTTAGATAGCCACCCTGGCTTCTTTAGGCACCTTCCATGTTTCCGTCTCATTGGTATTGCCTGAAGTTGTGCTTTTACTATCTCCCTCTTAACAAACGCCCAGCCATCATGAACTCCCTTTCCTTTTAGTATTACTGTCCATGGGATCTCACCCAGCACTTCCCTAAGTTTTATGAAGTCGGCTTTCTTAAAGTCAAGAAATTGAGTCCTAGTATGCTTGGCTGCTCCTTTCCGCTGTATAGTAAACTTCAGAAGAGCATGATCACATAGAATCATAGAGTTGGAAGAGACCACAAGGGCCATCGAGTCCAATCCCCTGCCAAGCAGGAAACACCATCAGAGCACTCCTGGCATATGGTTGTCAAGCCTAATGATCCTTCCACTTCTACCCCACTAACCAGGTCATCAACATTGGTTAGGACCAGATCTAAAATGGCTGTTCCTCTTGTTGCTTCTCCCACTTTCTGGACAATGAAGTTGTCTGCAAGGCCAGTGAGGAATCTGTTTGACCTTATGCTCTTGTCTGAGTTTGACATCCAACAAATATCCGGGTAATTGAAGTCCCCCATTACTACTATCTCCCTTCCTTTTGCATGCTTGGCCATCTGTTCCAGGAAGGCATCATCTATGTCCTCCGTTTGGCTTGGGGATCTATAGTAAACTCCCACAATGAGGTCCCTGTTATTCTTCTCTCCCTTAATTTTGACCCAAATGCTCTCACTTTGGCTTTGAGGTTCTAAATCTTGGATCTCTTCACAGGTATACACATCCTTGACATATAACGCCACTCCTCCTCAGAGACCACAGAGACCACTGAATTCCGAGTACCTCTTTAATTACAATACAATAATCTTTATTGTCATTGTCCCATACAGAACAACGAAGTTGAAAAAAAACTACATAAGACATTCAAAAACCAACAAGCCTGCTATCCCAGCTATCCCAACTTGGTTAGCCCTAAAAACTCTGATACCCCATTTTTAAATACAATATACTCCCATAGAGACTCCTTACACTGCATTTAAAACCAAAATCACATTTGGATAGAAACTGTTTTTCAGGAGACTAATTGTTAGTTTTGTTACCATCAAATCCCTCCTAAGGCTATCTTTTAAGGTGTATTGCTAGAAAGGCAAACTCACCCACAGAAGGAAGTAGGGTGTGTAAGGATGCGGGTGGGGGTGGGGGCAGGGGCAAAGACAGGCTCTGTTAAGAATCATAGAACTGTAGAGTTGGAAGGGACCCTGAGGCTGATCTAGTCCAACCCGAACCTGCAACTTTGGTGTTATCAGCACTTTGCTCTAACCAACTGAGCCAAGGATTCACATACATTACTAATAAACTTTTTTTCTGGCAAAGATACTAGCACCTGTTTTCACTGTTGAATGCAAGAACATCACACTTTTGAATGTTACTTGCCATTGGAATGTAGACCGCATGCTATGAAACACAGAGGGCCCAACCAAAAAGGGGAAAAAATCTCCCCAGAATTGGTTAAACAAGAGGAGAACAGCAAACTGCAAGGTCGGCCCACCTATGAGGCAAGGTGAGGCGATAGCCTCAGGTGGCAGGATCCACAGGGGCAGCAGATCCAACCTCCAAGGAATGTACTGCTCCCTGCTGCTGCTGACAGTGACTGCAGTGTGCTCCTTGGATGCCAGATCTGCTGCCTCCTCAGCAATCCTCCCCTGTGTTGCCTCTATAGCAGCCGGTGGGCAAATAGGAAGCACTGCTGGTCTCTTCCCACTCCTAGGGAGAATATGATGGGGATTGCCCTCTGGAGTCTCCTGGGAGGGGGAGGAGCAAGGCAGCAGGGAGGCTATCATGGTGCAAATGCACCAGCAGAACCAATTTGGTGCTCTTGCCAATGTATTTGCACCACAGAGAGGCCCCCACCATCTTGCCCATCCCCTATTCCCTCCCGGAAAGCAGCAGCAACTCAGCTGTCAGGAGGTCTGGTGAGTGCCATTGCCCCACTACACTGTCTTCTACTTGCATTCTCCCACCTGCTCTAGAGGGCTGGGGGGCTATCCAGAATAGCATGGGGCTTGGCACAGGGGGATGTAGTGTGGTTCAAGAATCGAGAAAAGTTGCCTCCATTCCTCAGGGGTCACCTCCAAGACCCATCCATTTATGGCATCCTTCTGTGAAAGAGGGAGCACTATGGATCCAATCCATAATCTTCATTATATTACAGCATTGACAGTATATGTTTCTGTATTCTGCATTATTCCAGTGCCAATAAGCTATGGATGGAAACCAACTTTCCATCAACGTGTTTATGAATCCTTGCTTTGCCTATCCAGCATTGGATCATAGCCATTGGTTTGCATAAAAACCTGACAAATGATGAAGACTCTTTACCTCAAATGTTCCTCCTACAAAGAACTGGCAGTCAATTCTGGTAGTATTTAAAAAAAATGATTACATGGTTGGAAACATCTGAAGTGAGCTCTTCACAACCGCTTCTAAATTCTCCACCACAATAAAGAACTAATCTTCATTCCTTGAACTACAATGGTGTGCTTAAAAAATATGAAAATAAATATATGTTTGCCTACTTAAAATCGTATTTTATTTCCTGCCATTTAATTTACATATAAATAAAGACTAGAGGTGGAATTAATTAACATTTACAAAATTGTACATTTCCATATGTGTCACACTCTATATAACAATTTCCAGTTTTCTCTTCCTTATAAAAGGATTGTTGACTCTTTACACAAAGTGGCACTTATTCAAAATTCAGCTTGGTTCAGAATGCATTTTCAGAGGAACAACGAAAAGCAAGAACAATAGAGCACAGGCAATAGTGTGAACCAGAAGCCACTGTAAATCTAGTTCTCTGTGAACATTTGTCAACCCCCTAATAAGGAATTTGTCACATAACAAATGTTAATAGAGTTTATTATAGAAATGCTAATAGAGTTTAATAATAAAATGTTTATTTCAGAAAGAAGAAGACATATATGGCTTGCTTTCTATCTGTAATGCCCATAGCGCTGTGAGGTTTGCTTGTTTGTTTTGTTTGTTTTAAATTGCTCTGAATATTTAACTGAGAAATAAAAACTGAAACGGATGAAGGCTTCATTTGACTCTTCACATTAGGCCAGACCACAAAAAAAACCAGACAATGGAGGAAGGTCAGCTAAAGCATTTCTCTAATGAAAATAGGGATGTCCAATTCATTTCTTTATTTAACTATTTAACTATTTATACCCCACCCATCTGAATGGGTTGCCTAGGTCACTCTGGGTTGCGTCCAACAGATATAAAAAACATAATAAAACATTAAACACTAAAAAACTTCCCTATACAGGACTGCCTTCAGATGGCTCAGGGGTCGAATAGCTCCATAACCACCAACATTTCTCCAATGAAAATAGGGACATCCTAAGGAAAAGCAGGACATTCCAGGATTAAAAAAAAAGCTGAGATGGCTTCTGTAAATCTGGTACTATCCCTGGAAAACAGGGACACTTGAAGGGTCTGGGCTGGAGTAGTCTGCTAGGGAGCCACTTTATTTTCTTCTTTTATTGAGGATTAATCACCAAAGAGCCTAGTTGGGTTAATATGTGTATAATCTCTCCTTCTGGTGCTGCTCCACTTTGGAGAAGCCAAGAGCAAGCTTTATTAACATACTTTATTAACATCTGTTTTCTGTTTTACTTTCTGCCCCCCAAAAAACATGTTAATTAGTTATTTAGTGAATTTGTATTCCGCTTCATTTTTCAACAGAAATCTCTCAACGGTTTACAAATCCCAACTAAAAGGAATCTGTATAAGAAATACAGTACAAATACCACATTCAAAACCAAACTGTACTTCTGCTACTACTAACAGCAATAATTCACATTGTAAGTAACGTAGTTAAATAAATACATACATGTAGACAGTGTACATGAACACACTGGGTGGGGTTCAGCTAATGAGTTCTACACGCAGAAGCCCATGTGAAGACTTCTGCCAGTGTAATGGGGCTTTCTCCCCTCTCTTCCCCTGTGTACCCCCATGTCCCCTTGAGGGTGAGGGGGCTGGGAGAGCCTCAAGCACAGCATGCGGGGGGAGGAGAAGAGGGATCATACTGTCTGGCAAGCTGATATGCTTGCAATGATGGAACAACTGTCAGTGTGCTGTGTTGAATTCTTCCCAGCAGCTGGAATCTGAAAATTATATAGCTGAATCAGCATTAGTATCTGTCAAAAAAAAAAAAAAAAAAAAAGTTGCAGCTTAGACGTTGATCAGTGATTGGTGGCTGGCTCTAGGTGCCATTTTCATTTGCCAGAATGTCCCTCACCTAGCATCAGTCTAGGGCATTGTGGGAAATAAATATGATTGCTGGTCTTGGCCACCCTGCATTGCTGCTAAGAGTATTACTACTGCCTCAGATCAGCTTGAGGGGTCCACCAACAGAGAAGGGAGTTCGTTACAAGTCATTTCACACAGGGCCCCCTCAAACCTTGAGCCAGCCACAGTCTGTTATGGCTTAGATGCTTCAAAACAACAAACAAACTGAAAACTTTTGCCGTTCTTAACAGCAGACTCCAAGCAGTTTCAAAGTTATTTGTCACAAAGCCCGAGGGTTTAGTTTAAGAGAAACACAAAAGTTCCTTAGGTTCAGTGAACTAGTTGCATTGTTCTTCAGATCCTGGACATAGTCAATACATAGCTTCACCTCCAACAGGCTGAAATAAATATAGGATGCTACCTTATTGATCCATTCTGCCCAGTATTTTCCAGTTTGACTGGCAATGGGTTTCCATGGATTGCATTAGACGACTTTAACATCTCCTGTTATACATTCTGTTTCAGTAGGAGATGCCAAGGGCTGAACCTGAAACTTTCTTCATACAAAACACTGATCTAGCTGCCTTCCATTTGTTTAAAAAGCACATGCCAAAATACTAAGAAAGAGCTGTTTTGCCACATATTAAACATCTTCCAAAATCATTCTATGAGAAATATCTTACACACACGCATGCATGTGCATGCACACACCGCTAGCTTTCTTTATTTTTCACTTTATTCTGTATAAAAGCATTCAAGGTGAGTTCTGGCACCTCCCCCCTCCCCCCAATAAAAATAGCACTGCATAAAACTCAGGATGGATATAGACACAGGTTAAAACGCTATAAATAAGTCAGGAATTAAATCATTACAACAAAAAGTGGGGGAGCCTATGTAAAAATCCATATAAACTCTGTTTTGCTCTCTGACGCTATCTGGTGTTGGATGTTTATAACGCATTCAAAACATTACTGTGATGAATGTAGCCAAGTCCTCAGTATCTCTTGTAATCTATGATTTGCATAATGCATAGTTATGGCTGTTCTATTTGCATTTGCAGCAGCATACTGCTTATCTTAAAGGTAATTTGTGTTTTGCATTATTATAGCAATAATTATTCAGTTTGTGTGCTTGAAGCAAATTATTATTTTAGAAAAATCTTTGTTAAATGTTTCACGTCAATAATTTCGTAGGTAGGGGTGTAGTTATACACATCTGAATAATATCATAGTTGTTCGTGTAAGTAACATAACATATTGATTTCAAGATTTCAAAACAAAGGGTTCAATCCAGATGAAATTAGTAATGTTTACGTTCCATCGACTGCAAGTAATTTAAGTTTCAGTCCTTTCAGTTGGCTTTACATATGTCACAAACTGGATCAGGGTCTTGGAGGCATCGGTGTAGCTCTCAAACATAATTTAATATGAAAATATGTATTCAATTGGAAATTCTTCTTGGCATCCATACAATTATATCAACTGAAATAATCCTTAAAATCTGTCCTCAAAACACACAGTCCTACATACCAATTTACAAAATACTGGCTTATGGTTTCTTAGAGCTAGCACAATAACCTTTAAGGCTGTGCTCTTTCAACCACTTTTGGTGTGCTTAGCAAACCCATATCAGTTTATAATTAGATGTATCTTCTGTAACTGGCATCAGATTGTGTGGCTGAAAAGCCCTTTCCCCCTTGAAGTCCAGTGGCTCCACTGGATTCAGAGTTCCACACTAGCAACTGCTCTTCCATTCAGCTCAATGCAAGAGAATGGTCCCTGCTTGTAATCCTCATTTTAGGAGGCACACCAAGAGTAGAAATGGGTATGAATTGATAGGTAAGGAGAGTAGCAGCCCATGAGCCACTTTACTAGGCAAGCAGCAGCAGAATCTACGTGGCAGTCAAGCGGGCAGAGTAAGTCCCACCCATAGCTTTAAGGCTCTACAGACTTCTCTTTATAGAATCAAAGAGCTTCCATTCATATTAATGAGGCCTTTTCCTCATCTTTTTACTGGTTCCCAAATTAGTATTACCATTCTTTTCTGGGCAGAAGCTCTGAAGGAGACCAAGACATTTGGAGTCAACCACCCTCCCTGGCAAGAAGCCCTGTGTGAAATTTCTCCTGTATAATGCTAATGGCCAACTGCTCTTTTATAGCAAGTTCTTCTATGATGTCCCTGAAGTTCAATTTCCAGCAAAAGTCATTTTCGGTATGCAGTATAGTGCTGCTAATCTTATCATTGACTTTAGAGGATATGGTAGACCTCAACTTCCCTTTCGTCCTCTGTTTTTGGCAACACACAAATAAGCAGCTTACATGATGCACAGAAATAAAGATAGCAAATCTTTGGCATACTAGAGGGAACATGCCACCAAGTTTTGTATGTGATTGATATTATACATTAGATGCAGATGAAGTTTCAAAAGCATCCATCTATATAGCAAATTCTTGTAGTCTTGCTTGAAAGCATAATGGGCTTTGGGGATATTTTTTAAAAATAAAAATAAATCAATAGTGCAGTAATACTTTTGTAAGTACCATAATCTTTAAGTAGCTTCTAACACAAAGAGAACAATGGCCTTTGATCAATATTAATGAGCAACAGGATTCAACACTGTGCATTCCAGGCATTTTAATCCACATTCATATAAATAATGTCAACAAGATTAATTGCACACTAAAAGTAATAGATCTCTACAGTTTGCAACTCTCAGTATGACCCCATAGCTAGGACTAGTATGTGCTAGGAGTTCTCAGACGTGTGTGATGTTAGTATTCAGTTAGAATCCCATTCTGCATTGGAAAGATACTAATAAGGTAATCATCAATAAAAAAAGGGGGTGGGGAAGGATGGCAGTTTCTGGGTTTTTCAGATGCTGAAACATCTGAGGTTTTTACACAAAGGAATGAAATGACTGTTTTCTCTACAGGTTAGCAAAAAGGTCTTTAAGGCAGGAACCACGTTACTTCTTGGCCTTGGTGACAAATACAGTCAATTCAGTTCCATAATATGTGCACACCAGGGAGGACCCAACTCTGAACTGGAGATTAAATATTTCCAAATGTGACAGGTAGTTTGGATTTAAAATACAGAGGCTGTCAGATACAGTGCAGAAAGCCATTCCCCCCCCCCCCAGGTAAAATGTAAATGCTGACAAAGGAAATAAATAATAGGAATAAATCAGAAACAGTGTCAAGAAGGATGTGTGGTGTAGCTTAGGGTTTGAGAAATTGAATTTGCGCTAACGCAAAAACAAATGTGTCTGCACATATCTTCATGCTTCCGAGTCTGGTCATCTTGGCAACTTGCTTTCTCCACACACCTGCTCCTGCATGGCATACTGAAAATAACTCCATGAACCAAATCACCATATGCACTACCTTCATCACTTTTAAAATAAGGTTAGTGGGTGTTTTCTACTAGTAAGCATGCCTATGGATGAAATGTAATGAATATGAATTTAACTGAAGTGTGATGCTTACAGATGAAGTATGAATATTGTTTTAACAACTTACCCTAGCTTCGTGGCTGCTACTTTGGGGTGAATAAATCACACACTGTGATTGCATAATCTTCTTTCTCCCCCCTCCCCCAATAACATCTATATCCTAGCCTCGGTTCAAGGAACTTAGAATGCCATAAAAGGAACCTGTAAGATAGGTGAGAATGGGTAAGGGCATCCAAGAGTCACTGAGTGAACTTCATGGATGAATACAAAGCCCAGCACAAATCTTAACACTCTATCCTGAACTCCATATAGAAAACAATTCCAAGCAAAAGCAGAATCATATAGATGGAACAAAACAGGTGGGCCTTACAAAACAAAATACCTTAACTGTTAAAGGGCAGGGTAAAGAGGCATGTCTCCAGCATATAATGAAAGCTTCACAACAAAGATGCTGGATGCACCTCTATGGGGAGAAAGTTCCACAATTTAGGGGGTGGTAACAGAGAAATCTCTCTTCCAGACCATTACCCCCTACATTTTCAAGGGCTGTGGGACTACAAAAAGAGCCCCCTTTGCTGAACTTAACACCCAGCAGAGTCTGTAGGGATGGAGATGGTATTTTGAGTATTTGGGACTTAGCCATTTAGGGTTTAAAACATCCATGTTAGCACCTTGAATTGGGCCTGGAAACAAATTGGGAGTGGGGACATCTCTCAGGTGCATGGGCGCAGCACCCCAGCATAGTTCAAAAGCTTTTGAAGGCTATGGCTTGGGGAAAGACGAAGGTGTTGCTCCAGTAACAATCTAATCAGCACCACTTGTAGCTGTGTGTGTGTGGAGGCTTTCCAGCGAATGAAAAAGCAACTCAGCCCCTAAATGCCAGGAGCTAAGCACAGAATTGAGAGGTAATTACTCTCTGGAGACAAACCAAACAGTAATTTCCCCTTCTTATCTCTGGTCACACAGGAAGGACCTGGAAACAATCCAATGGCAACAGTCGCAACATTAAGAGATCTCTAAGTGCCTTGGAATGTTTGCTGTTGGCTTGACCAAGGTTATTAAAAATAAGCCAGTCTTGAGACCAGAGCTATATATCATGGCAGCACACATAGACCACTTCCCTCCCCAAATCCTCCGTTTACTGCTGATGTGCAAAGCGGCAGAGAGAGGCAATTTGCAGGGGAGAAGTAGTGTGCGTGTTTGTTTTGGGGTTATTTATAATTCCACTCATTGCTGCAACATTTTCTTTACAACCACTTCTGTTCCTCCTTGTCCAGCAAACCTAATTCAGAACCCTGACTAAGAGAAAGAACGGCAGAGAGGGATCAAAAATAGAAGTCAGTGGGCAGGAAAAGGGTAAGGACTGTTTGCCTGTACACTTCAGCTGTCCATTGGCAAGGCTTTGTACATCAGCTTAGAAAATGAGGATCAGGGAATGAAGAAGAAACCATTGGCAGAATAAAATGCATGTTAGCATGTACATACACACACTCCTAGCAGAAGATAGTTGTGTGAACTCTGCATATTGTCCTTGTTAGCCAATGGCACCAAAATTTGGTAGATGTTCACGAAGTGCAAGTTCTCTGAAATTGATGTCTGAAACTCATGTCAGACAAGCTCCAGGTTGTATTCATCCCTAAGGCATTTAAAAGATCACACAGTTTATGTTTCCCCATTTTCTTCTTCAAAAGGTAATGTCACTTTCCAAAGTCAGGTATGCATTCACAATACATAAATGACTTCCCATCAGCACACCACATTACTTGAAAAGGCACACAGTTGAAAGCATTCGCAACCAGCAGAAAGGTTTCTCTCTGTGTCCTCAGACGGTGTGATAGGTAGCTAGCTTTTGTGTGAAGGAACAGAGGCATAGTGAAAGCAGCCAGGGACTTCTGCATTTGCTTGTATTTCCCACTCGGCTTATTAATTTAATATGATCATCCAGGCTTTTCCAGACAGGAACAGAGCATGTGCAAAGGGCACAAAAGCTCTGAATGTTCACAATGGTACACTGGCAGCACAGGGGAAATGTTGAACTGAAATGATTTTCAAAAACTAGATTGAAAAGAAAAGTTGTGCCTCATTTAATCAAACTTCACCACTCCCTAACAATGCAATCCTGTCTTGTCTACCAAGAAGCAAGCCACATTTAGTTCAAATGTAATTGGGTATAGGGTTGCAGGGTGAATTTCACAGACCACAGTCACGCTTCCTCATAACCAGATTTTGTGCTACAGTGATGAACATCTGAATATAGGAATCATTAGGGGGTGCAAACCGATTTGAGTCCCCCCCCCACAATCAAGGGGTGTATAAATTTCAAGAAACAAATAAAATAAATAAATACAAGAACCCTGAAGCAGGCCCAGTAGCTTATGGGCAGCCAGTACAAGCTTTTCAGCACCAGAGTTTATGTGCTGGAGATACACTGTCCACATCAACAGTGCCTGCACTGTTCCTTACAAGCTGAAGCCTTCAGACCAGGCCCAGGGGAAGACCCTACATAGAGTGCATTGAGGTTATTGTAAACCGCCCTGTAGCATCAGATGAAGGGCGGTATACAAATTAAATAAATATTAACAGAAAATATGACTTTAAATTCCCCTGGTACGATGATATCCTGGATGGAGGCTCGCAACATTATACAGGAGGCAGCAACGAAAACCATCCCAATGAAAAGGAAATGCAAGAAAGCAAAGTGGCTGTCCAACGAGGCCTTACAAATAGCGGGGGAGAGAAGGCAAGCAAAAAAAGTAGAGACATCACCTTGCCAACAAAGGTCCGTATAGTAAAAGCTATGGTCTTCCCAGTAGTGATGTATGGAAGAGAGAGCTGGACCATAAAGAAGGCAGATCGCCGAAGAATTGATTCTTTTGAATTATGGTGCTGGAGGAGACTCTTGAGAGTCCCATGGACTGCAAGAAGAACAAACCGATCCATTCTTAAGGAAATCAGCCCTGACTGCTCACTGGAAGGACAGATCGTGAAGCTGAGGCTCCAATACTTTGGCCACCTCATGAGAAGAGAAGACTCCCTGGAAAAGACCCTGATGTTGGGAAAGATGGAGGGCACAAGGAGAAGGGGACGACAGAGGACGAGATGGTTGGATAGTGTCTTTGAAGCTACAAACATGAGTCTGACCAAACTGCGGAGGCAGTGGAAGACAGAAGTGCCTGGTGTGCTCTGGTCCATGGGGTCACGAAGAGTCGGACACGACTAAACGACTAAACAACAACAACAACAACAACGATGATATCCAACGGTCTCCCTGCTTTCATTCAACACATGATCCCATGTCTAATAGCTGTTGTGGCTGCCCACCCTCTGCTATCAGCTCTCAATTAATCCTGGTTATCCAGGTTATCTGTTCGGTGACACAATAATGAGACTGAATTACAGTACTATGGCATAATTAATTTTCCTTAATGAACTTGTCTATGTAGTGCTGCAAATTGATGCTGTTTTCAGTAATGGGTAATAAATCTAGTCTTTCTTCCATTTATTTTAGGTCTTTAAAAAAAATGGTCCCCCTCCCACAAATATTTCCTAATTTCACAATAACTCCTTTTGGTATAGTTGTTTTTCTATGGATCTTCTAAGGTAAGGTAAAGGACCCATGGATGGTTAAGTCCAGTCAAAGGCGACTATGGGGTGCAGTGCTCATCCTGCTTTTCAGGCCAAGGGAGTCGGCATTTATCCACATAGCTTTCCGGTGCCCGGAGGACCGTAACAAGTGCCAGAGTGCATGGAAACACCGTTTACTTCCTGCTGCAGCTGTACTTTTTTATCTGCTTGCACTGGTATGCTTTCAAACTGCTAGGTTGCCAGAAGCTGGGACAGAGCAATGGGAGCTCACCCTGCCGCGCAGATTCGAACTGCCAACCTTCCGATCGGCAAGCCCAAGAGGCTCAGTGATTTAAACCACAGTGCCACCCATGTCTCTTATCTTCTAAGTAGGTACCTGTATAATTATAGATGATGATGTTGTTGTTTTGCATCCCCTTGGCTCAGTGCCCGCTGCTGCAGTAAAACACCCCTAGGCAGATCTGGGCCCCTAAAAAGCATCATATTGCACTGTCACTCTTTCCCCTGTCCAGTCTTGCAAGTCCTTCCTCACTGAGCCTTGATGAATTCATGTCTCTTCTGCAGTCCTGCTACTCTCCCACTCAGGGCACATATCTCATCACACACATGCATGCATACACCTATTCATGCCAAAGCTACATAATGACTATGGTCCCTTTTGCTACACTGTATTTGACCCAGTGGTTTGAAGATCTCATTGCTCTTTCTACATTTGAACATGTAGCTTATCATAGTCAATTTTGTTTAGATACCTATTTGGACATTTGGAACTGCCTATATTAATGCATATGTTTAAATAAAGATTGATGGAATATTCGTATCATTAATGTCAATTTAACACCATTCCATATATGGTTGTACTGTGATGTTTCGTGCATCCAGTGAAGCAAGTTGATTAACATGACTGACATGTTTGCGCCTGCTGATGCCGAAAGCAAAAGGCATCACCTTTCTAAAACACTATGGGTCATCTTTCCCTTCTAACTCTAGCTTGCTTTTTCTATGTGAGTGAGTTGTGAATACAGGGAAACTGAAAGCAGCAATGAAGAGTTCAGCTTCTCAGCCAAATAACTGGGGGAGTAATTACTGATGACAAGCTGTTTAAAGCCTGTGGTCATGTACTGTCACTCTGTAATTTTAAAAGTTGAGCTTGATAAAGACTTTCTTGTTAGTCCCTCCCCCCCTCCACCTCTTTACTGAAAATGGCAGATTAAATTCACAGTTAAACCTGACCTTCTTTGGGACATTTTGTAACTGATATTCTGTACAATTCAGTTTCAACATGCTCCAGAAGGTGTTGTCTTCATTAGCGTCCAAGAAGACTTGCAACAATAGATCTTATGTTTCTTACATCACTTTTCTTTCTTTCTTTCTTCTCTCTGCTTTCAAATGTCCTGCTGCTTCTCCCCCAAATAATCAAGTTTTAGCCACTCATTGCTATTTCAAGATGCCATTAACACCCACTTTGTGCTGTTCACTTTTAACCCTCTGCGGTGTTTCCATAGTGACTTCTGGAGCTAAATAGGTGTACTTTCTCTGTAATTTGGATAGAGGAAACAAGCATAGTCAGTATTTTCTTTACCCAATTTTTGTCTCATTTCCACTAAATTTTAAGCTGAAGTGCATAGGCCAGACACATTTCATTTTTGTGTCTATAAAAATTATTTACAACAATAGTTTATTCCTGAAATTTTGCTAGCACTTGAGCTACTCACAAATTGTTTGTACCAGATTGAGTTTCACATAGCATTTATATGCATGAATTTAACTAATCCTGGCAAATCTCATGGATGAGAAGTTAACAACACGAAGAGCTTTGTCGATTGATAATAGATGTATGAGATCCTACAACGAGTCAATTTTTGCAAGCACCCAAGTAGAATTTGGCCCTGCAGTAGAATCTAATATGGATTGGAACTACAAGCCACTTTAATAAATATTCTTTTACAAGGATATTTGTACAAGAGAATTAAACAACAACAATTGACCTCTCCCCCAATATGCAGAAGAAAATAGCTGTTTGAAACCAGTCCAACTGGATAACACCTACCAATGACACACAATTTATTTGAAGACTTCCCCACTCACCCCAAATCTGTCCCTGGCTGTCTAGAGCTTTCCAGATTTCCCATATGAGGACTCGTCAAGACTATGTACAGGTCCTTCACAAAGAAGCTTCTTGACTTACACAACCAGAAGCTGGGAAAGCCTTGAGCTCCTATGGTCATTGCATTTATTTTATTTTATCAACCCATTCATCCTTGTCTTCTCTTCTGTTGAATCTCTGGCATTTCTTTTTTCACTGTAAAAATGAAGTGCTATGAGTTTTTCAATTTCTTTTTCCAAACAGCAAGTAGTGACCTTCAGGCATGCAATTACCTTCCCCCACCAAATATTGAACAAATCCTCTTTCACTATCCTTGTTCCCATCTTATTTCCTAATACTGTCTCAGGGAATTTTAGTATGAAACACAACACAAGGATTCTCTAATGCAGGCTTCCTCAACCTCAGCCCTCCAGATGTTTTTGGCCTACAACTTCCATGATTCCCTAGCTAGCAGGACCAGTGGTCAGGGATGATGGGAATTTTGTCTCAAAACATCTGGAGGGCCGAGGTTGAGGAAGCCTGCTCTAATGCTAACTACTTCATTGGAACTCCAACTGTGAACTAATTTACATGATAAACCTACTAGCTGCATGTCCTCTCTAAACCACTACTGATTTTACTCTCTTTTCCCAATCACATTTTGAATGGTTCATTTCCCGATTCAGATGCCATGTGATGTCAAGTGATTGAAAACTTCAAGCCAGGATGCAAGGGAAGAGTCTTCTGCGTCGAGCCCTGAAACCCACCCCATGGAAATAAGACACAGTGGAGACAGAATTTAGTTTAAAGGTTAATGGGCAAATTTGGGACACAACTTTATTGATTACACAAATGTGACTGGTATTGGCTTAGGCATTGGTATCTAATCACTATAACTGGCTCCCGCCCACCCAGCAGGGAGCCTGCAAGGGTAAACTACCAGCAGAGGGAGCTCCTTCAATGAATATTGACTGGAGCTGACCCGTGGGGTTCCCGGGGTCCTGACATGGCCCTGGCCCCTCCCTGGGCTTCGGATGAGATCCAGACCCCAGATTCCTTTAATGGAATACCCTATCAACATGGAGGGGCAGGTGATGGCCACACCTCCCCTCCCCATATCCCCCTAAACCAATGCCTAACCGTCAAACCTTACAAAGTTGTGACGATTGCTAAGAGGTAGGCAAAAACCAAGTGGCCACTGCCAATCTGCCACACTGGGAAAAAATTCTTACCCAGACCCCATTCCAAAACAGGCGACCAACCAAAGTCCAAAGCAAGGACAGACACAACCTAACTAAAGGTTGGGTGGGTGTTCAGCAGCATGAAACAAGAGGAGGTCCCCACGTCGCGCTGCCAATTAAATACCCCCAACCCCCAGCTCTTGCCATGTAGCCGATTGGCTAAAGGCCAGTGGCATGATCATGGCACTACCGGCTGGAGTGGGACAAAGCCCCGCCTCCAAGCTGGTTGAGGGGAGTCCCCCTCTGTTAGGAGGATCCAACTTTCTTTACATCTCCAATTTGAATTAAAACAGAATTCAAGTCACAGCTGTAAAGGTAGAATTGGGAGCACACTCTAAGCAAATTTGATGTCTGTTCTGTCACCATGTAGGGAAAGGTGGCTATGCTTTGCCCAAAACAGCAAGCCACTTTGAGGTGTGTTTTTTTTTAAAAAAAAAAATCAAGCTGTATATAAAGTTTATGAAATAAATCATCTATATATAGTGATAATGTAAAAGGATTAGAAGGGAGAACTTTAATTGGGTAGGTAACATTATCTGCAATTATCTCGAAGGGTTTTGAACAAGCATCCTGAGGACATGTGTTAGATTAAAAGATAAGTGCATCTTTTTTTACAATGGTTTCTGGGTCTTAATATGTAGTTTTGTTCTGTCAGTTTGCTCCATTGTTTTAAGAGCATCTTTAAAATAAAAAAATGCTTGCATTGCATTATAGATTTTTCAATGGACTATAAACCAAATCAAGCACAGGATTCAGTGGAATAAACAAACAAATATCTTTCACTACATAAAAATATGAGTTTTATTTAATTCCACATCAAAGCCATATTTGAATAGCTACTATTGACTTCTAGAATATCTGGACTTGAGTTGCCTGTCTCTGTCGGTAATTTTGAGAGGCAGCCTGTTCAGTTTCCTAAATGTAAGTCCCAAAATGTCTTCAGGGAAACAATCTACACCTCAGTTACATGTGACATTGAGAAAAGTGGGTAACTAACCTCTTCTATGCTTATGACTTCTCACCTAACACTCTCATTTACTGAACATTTATTTCATTTCTTTCTTTCTCCCTCAACTACATTTTGCAAAATAACACTTTTATGATATGGACAGAAATCACAGAATCAGCTACGCAGACAATCCAATTACCTGATCCCTTACAGGGACAGGCAAATCCTTCTGGCTGAAGCCAGAGAGCAGATTGCTTCGGACATCAGAGAGTTTAACAGTCATTTCTCTCCCAAGATAGAGGATTAGTTGTAAGAAGGGAACACAGTGACCATAATGTAGGAGGAAACTCACTTGGATGGGAGTGGACATCCAATCAGTGACAGAAGAGACAGAGCTTAATAACTAGAAGCACAAGGGAAAGAAATCCATTTAGTTCTATTTTAACATTTCCCCTTGCACTTTGAGATACTTAATTCCATTTGCTTCCTATCTTTCCATTTCAGCACCTCATTTGTCACTGAAAACCTAGAGCAATGCCTAGTGGTTCATTGCAACTAAGCAGGGGTATACACACAAATAATCACAAACCTATATCACAGAAAAGTTTAGGGAATGCTGGTGGGGCCTCTGGCGCTGCACCTTATGTTGGACTCCAACTTCAGGCCCAACTATCTTAGCCAATGGCCAAGAGTAAGAAGGAACTGGCGTCCAAAAACTTCTGGTGGACCTGAGGTCTCTCTCCCATCCCTGGTTTTGGGCTCTCTCTCAAGCTCCTACTAAAATTAATTGGAAACTTTTTAGAGCATTTGAGTTCTTTGTAATCTTACCAGAGTAAAATGCAACCCTATAAAGTGTTCCTCATACATGAAGCTGTCTTATACAGAGTCAGATCATTGGTACCAGTGTTCTAACTGGCAATGGCTCTCCGTGACCTCAGGGAGAAAACCTTCAGACACCTCGATTTTAAATGCAAAGACAGAAAAACATACTTTAAAGAGAAAAGTTTTAAAACAGCAGTGCCCAGGGCATCTTTTGTTTGACCCACTAGACAAAGACACTAACCAACTACCGGCATTCTCTCTATCAAGATATTCTGAGAGCTTTCTGGGTGTCTGTGTACAAAAGTCTCTTAACAATAACAGGGTGACCACCTTAAACTAGGCTAGTCTTCAAATCTCAAGGAAAGTAAGAGCAGCTAATTTCAGGTCACAAAGCTCAGCTACATTTTTTCTTCAATAAATACAGCTGGATCACAATTATGATTGATTTAGGGAGAAGGGCTTTAGACGCTGTTAGCATGTGTTTTTCATTCCTTGGAAAAATGCAGGCCTATTATTCTTATTCTTATTATTTTGTGCGGGTGATGAGAGAAATATCTCCCCTGCCCAGTATGCATGTGTCTATAGAGAGAGAATGACACAGATGGCTTCAGAGTGGGGAGAAAATGGGAAAGTGTCCCCTCCTCAAGACAAGTAGTATTGCCCCCTTCTTTTTATCAGTAATTGGGGGGGGGGAAACAAAGCTTGCCTCCCAAAAAATACATTTTGCCTTTTTGTGCTACACCACACCTTTTCTTGCTGGTGCCACCATTTAGCATATCATCAAAGGTGCAACATCACAGTTAGAACAATTCTTAAAAATAAATTAAAATGGTAAATTATATATTTATGTTTGTTCCGTTTAAAGAAAGAAACAACAACAGAATTTTTAAAAACACATGGAATTTTGTCTTAGCTAAATGCAAGGCAAAGGGAAAGGCAAAATCAAGAATGGGAGGAGAAACCAATTTAGACATATCTCCATTAATTGCAGGCTGAATGTATCGTTGCATCCATATGAACAGAAGTGACAAGAGGCACTTCTGAAACATTACTTGCATTTGGAAAGGAAAGATTGGGCACATTTTCTACACAATATTTATAGCGGTGTTTTGCAATCACCTCTGGATAGGTACTAGAGGGTTAGGCTAATTGAAACTTCCTTATTCCTATGTTTTGCCTAATCCTGAAAACAAGTGATCAGGGCTGCAGGGTAATTGTAACAAAAAAACAGACAAAAACGCAGAGCAACAATTGGTAGAGAAATAAGGCAGCAGAAAAACAAAACACTAATTAATTTGTCTTCTTGACCTAAGTGAGATTTGTAGCCTTTAGAGGTGAGAGGCTTATGCACTAACTCGTTCTGCCACCTGGTACCCAGTGTTATTTTTATTACACTAGCCCAATTTCCTCTAAGCACCAATGTTCATTAAAGCCCCAGATATAGAAGTGCACTTCAGTTCTGTTTTATTAAAATATACAGAGCAGAATTTAGCGAGACAGCTCCAGGCACAGAAGAATAGAATATGCCATTTTAGAAGAAAGGAAGAAAAAAGGAAATTGCAAATGTTAGGCAAGTTGATTTAGTGAAGCTGGTGGGAATAGGAAATCTGAATGTAAAAAATTGTGCTCTGTCTATTGGAAAGTAACACAGGGTAACCTCTACCTTTTCAATATGCAGGGATTTTTATTGTTTATTTATTAATTTTTGCAAATTGCACAGGTGTTGTTTTGCCACTGCATTTGCCAATGAGGAAAGATATCATCTGGCTCCAAAACCCCTTGGTCAGTTGAAGAAATTATGAGGCATTACAGGGAAATAATGGGTGGTCACATAATCTGAGGATCATTCCTAAGTGTTTATAATGTGTTGCTTTAACATGGATAGTAGCACAACATCCTATCATCATTATTTCTTCTGTGCTTAACTTCAAGAAATCTCTTGGTGCTGCTTCTTATAAACATTAACTGATAAGGCCACACCAAAATTGGCTCCATAATGTTAGAGATTATAGGATTGCTAATACTGACGACGACAACAACAACAACATCCTGATATAGTTCATAAAGTAGTAGTAAAGCTCAAACCAGAAATGACAGTCAACCATTCCTCTTTCCCCCCTCCCCCCTTTTATTACAAAAAATAAATTTATTTCACATGTGCTTGTGGTTTGTTTGTCAGGGACCCCGACTCTTCCCGATGTCTTCAAAATGTGCCATTGTTTATTTGTTTGTTTTGGCATTTCAGAGATGTTATTATCTTTTTCATTCTGTAGTTTTTAACATTCATAGTTTGTCATCTGTCTATTGTGTCTGATATGTTTATAAATTGCTTAGAGACTCTCTTGGCATTAAGCAGTAAATAAATGTATGAAAAATAAATGTCTCCTTTTATTAGTTAATCTCGTTTGGGAATGCCTTCCCATTAAAATGTTTTAGTAAACGTAAAAGGTTTCTTCTAAGAAAGGCAGAAGTTCTGTAAAAAGTTGGGAGCAGCCACCTTACTAAGGTTCGATAATAAATTGTCCCTCTGCTTGTTCAGATTATTTATTGATTTAGAGTATCTTAATCTTAAATGTGTCTGCTGAGCTCAATGTTACATACACACAGGTAAACTTGCATGGGAGTGCAGTGGTACTAGGCGATGATAAAGTATGGATGTGGGATTGGTGGGTGGGAGATCCTATGGTGAAGGAACTTCCACCTACTAAGCCCCATGGATTGTTCCAGTCAAGGTGGAAGGCATTTGAGGGGTGGCCTTTTGGGGTTTTTGTTGTCTCTGCACCCCATTTCCCCTAACACTGATGTCAATGGATGATGAAATCACTACTAAAAGTGGCTCACTACGCTAGCTTCCCAGGAGAACAGTCACTGTTGCTTACCAGGAGTTGGAGGGGCAATGTGGCAGGGAGGTTAATGCAGTGCAAACGCACTGGCGGAGTCAATCCAGTACTCCTGCCAGTGTGTTTGCACTGCATCAACCTCCTCATTGCCTTGCCCCTCTCCCTCTTGCTAAACAACAAACATCCACAGGAAGCAAGCACAGCAACTCTGCCCTACCCAGTGAGCCATTTCTGATTACTACACCAACTCCAGGGCTGGTATACTTTTCCATCTGTTGGTGGTGATGCTGGAGAATATATATATAGATATTCTATACTTAAAGACTGAAATGTGAGTGAGAAGGGCTGAGCAAGTGAAGGCTGGAACCATGAGAGAAGGAGGGAACAACATGTGTGCAGGAGCTATTGCTATAACTGTTAAGGACAAAGGAAGGAGGGAAAGATAAGAAAGTTGTGGTGCCTTGTGATTAAACCAATAGAAGCTAGTAAAAGGAAGTATTGTGATATGTGGACATAATTGTCCCTTTGCTTCCCTTTGTTTGTAAGTGTATAAATGCTTGTGCTTTGTTCCTATTTGGTGTGCCACCTGTCCACTACGTTGAGGTTGTGCCACACTGACCTTGAAATGCCTAAATTAGCATCCTGTTTGACTGACAACTGGAATCTAGATCTTATTTGACAGCCAAGCTGACCCCACCAGGTATTCGGTATTGAACGCCAATATTTCCCCAATAGTGGAGAGGTGGTGGGGGGACAAAGGACATCTATGACTTTCTGAAATCTGCCTTGGTATGCTCCCTTTCAAGCCCTACAGCTGGTGATACATCTGCACCTATAGAAGTTTCTGTGGGTGCCCTGAGGTCTTTGGGGGGAGTGCTAGTGGAGCTCCCCGTTGCCAGTGGAGTGGCTTTTCCTAAATCCCCTTAGCTGGCTTTGGGCCAACTTTATGATTGTGGCCTTAATATTTAAACTGTTGTTTCAATTTTGTTCCTCAGTTTGAGAGTTTTAAGCTGAGAAGTGTGTTGTAGATTTTATTTTTAAAAAATAGAGCATGGCCCGGAAAATAAAGTAACCCCGAAGTATTCAAAAGTTGATCCTCCCTGGCTTGTGGTATGCAAGTGGCTCTTATAAACCGATGGATGTTATACTAATTAAAATCTGCAAAGATGTTAGCTATCAATAAGCATTTAGTCTATGGCTCTGATTCACACACTTGAGGGAAGCAATCAAGAATTTTGGCATTCACGTCTGACTTTGGAGCAGCCTTTTACATCCATTACAAATTTTATTTTTCAAAATGTCATTTTCATCCAACAATTAAACTATTTCATTCTCCAAGCAATTATTATAGAAAGAGATTATCTGCTCTGTGGAAGCTGCAAAGTTTTTAAATGTCAATGCAATCTGGCAAATAAGTATCAAAACTACTATAGAAAAACATTCCAACCTCTAACTTTCAAAACAATAACATCTGGCCATATCTTAAAGCAAAAAAGAAATAGTAGTGATAAACATTTTCTAAAAATCCAAATATCTAAAATTATTCATGTCATTCTGCAGTATAAATTAACATTTTCCTAAAAATGGTCGCAATTTATGCAGAGCATTAGAAACCCTGCAGTAATTGCTTTGCAAAGAAAACATACAAATAGGATTTGATTACTAATTTAATGTTATATTCATATAGTCACATTTAAACAAGACGTTTTAAAACATTGGTGCTAATGCCATGCCCAATGGATGCTTGCAAAGGATGTCCTTGAGAATGAACAGAAAAACATTTATGAATGCAATACAAAAGCCACTGATTCTTTGCAACCTTCATTCATTTTGGTAAGCAGAACTTAGGGCTTGTTTATAGCTTACATTTCATGCTAATAATAAATGGAAACTCTTGCTTGCACCCCCCCCCCCAGCATCTCCATACTTAACAGCTATCTGTGTGGAGCCAATCACAAATCCATAAAGTTGTACTCAAAGCAATTGAGGATGAGTGCATGATGGATAGCATTATAACCTGACAAATTAATATAAATGAAATGAGCTTTTGGGAGATATTCTGAGAAGTATAGTGAGGAAATATTATTGTCATAACAGAAAATGTGATGTGATGCAAATGCCTAGCTCAGTGTTGCTGAGTTAGTCCCCTTCCCTAGATGCAAATCGGGGGCTCTTCCAATTGACCAGGTGACATTGCACTAGCAGGAGTCCTTATGCTGGCTTCTGTATCAGGTCAGTTGAATCCTGCCTAAAAATATGAAAATACCCTTTCCCCACTCTACACTTGGATGAACACAGAAATAGCCAAAAGCCACCCAAAGGCACAACACTATTAGTGCCCAAATGCCTGGGAGAATAAAAACGTTTTTGCCTGACACTGAAAAGGCAACAAAGTTGGTGCTTGGCAAACATCCCAGAGTTGAATTCTGCAGACAAGGGACAGAAATATCATAGCAGCATTTATTTCATTTTATTGTTTGGTAGTGCATTTTATTTATTTCATTTTATTGTTGGGTAGTGCATTTTATTGATGAACTCATATGGGATGTGGTGAAATTCCCATGTGTAATGTTTCACGGGATTACACTTAAACTTGTATTACCAAAAGTAATTCAATGTTTCAGGTAGTGGTTCAGGCACTCAACAGGCACAATTCAAATAGATACATTCCTTTTTATTGATGTTTGAAAATGTAAATAGCTCCATTAAATCTTTTCCCTAGACCAGAGTTTTACAACATCCGAGGGTGGCATATAACAATTGTATGAAGTTTATTCTAAATGCACTGTGAATGGAATCTGCCTGGCCTTCTTATCAAGTTAAAAAACAACCATATTAAAACAGTTCCCCTTCAAATCACATGCATGGTGTTTTCCACAGCTGCAAAATAAATCTGCTAACACAAAAGCTGTTCCAGTGTCACACAGCTTACATGTCCTATAGAAGAAACATTTCAGCACTTAAGTAATCAAATTGGTAACAAAGATGAAGCTTCTGGCAGATTTATCATCCTGCCGTATTAGTTCTGTGGTAGTAAGAAATGTCCTTTTGATGCCAGATGCTCTCATTGGGAGAGCAGCAGTTCATGGAAACAATTCCATTGTATATAATGGGATTACTCATGTGAGAAATTGCTTATGTAGCCTTATACTTATGAATGTGTTTACACCTTCCAAAATAAGAGCACAGATGAAAGAAGCATATTTCAGTGTTTCATTGCAATTGATGATCTGACAATTTGTATTCATTTCTTTTTAATATGATGGAATGAGCACCTGTGTTTGTTTTTCAGCTGATGCCGATGGTCTATTAAGAAATTGGTAATTAATATTAACATTCTGAAAGAGTATTTTGAAAATTAGTTGGATCCAGAGAAAAGCTTCTGGAAGCAGGTTTGCAGAAATTGGCTTCCCCTCCCTGGGAAGTCAAGTCAACATGATTCATACCCAATGGCATCTAGGTTTTTCTCTCTCTGACCAGCATATGAAAGAGTATGCATCCAGCTACAATTTTTTCTTCCATCCAACTTGTAAATAGTTTATGTATCCAGCCTTGTTCTCACCAGTGAAACCACATTAACAGTGTCAGAGATCAAACCTATTGCATTCTTTGGGCGCCTGGTGCTATAAACTTATAGTAACCCAAGTCCAGGGAAAAACCTATGGTAGAGGTCTACTGTATGGATGCATCATGTGGTCAGATAAAATGATTCTGGTTCCTTCATACTGTAAGATTCTATTCAGTGCTCATATAAACACTATAGACTCTAAGTCACAAACACATTCATATTCCATTATGCTGGGTTTTCTTCCCAATGCACAGCCAGCATCAAGGCATCTGCATCCTACTGATGGATTTCACACACTATTACAACCCCGCCCCCCAGTCTTTAGCAGAGGTGAGAAGCTACTATACCAAACAATCATGTACAAATTGTTATTTGTCTCCTTTTTGTCCAAGTTTGGAACTACTATTCCTCCCTCTGGATTGTGATTTTCTCAGCACCCTCCATAATGACATGCAGTCAGGAAAATAACTCTTCCATATCTACAAACATCACAATAAGACAACACTCCATGATGGTAAGTAATTATTGCACAGAGAGGCAACCTTCCACATATACAAAAAGGCAAGATCCTTAGTCAATCTGAGCTGGGATAAAATTCCTTCCTGACCATTGAGGTGTGGCAATTAGGGTTAAAGTTTGCATTAGAACTCATCCAGTTTCAGCTCAATCTTATGTATGCTTGCTCGGATGTAAATTCAAGTGCAATCCATGAGACTGACTCCCAAGCAGGGAATATACTAGGATTGCAGCCTGAATTTCCTTATGAATAAAGCAGGTTTATGACTGAAGCAAATAACTTATTCCAGAATGGGTAAAATTGATTAAAATGTATGTTTCTCACCTGCTGATGTTGGCTCTTCTTCATCTAGCACTGTGAATAGAAGAAAGAAAAGAGATTAAAATTATAAATACACTGAAGAAACTCAAAGAATCTGAATGCACAGGACCCTATTTAAAAATATATTCTAACCCTTTACATTTGTAATTAAAAGAAAGGCACAATGTGTAAGTTTTATATAAATGCATGCATTCATTGAAAAACAATTTCCAATGCTATTTTAAGCATATTTTGAGGTACAGTCAGTACCAGATGGTGGGGTGGGGTGGCAGAGCTCAGCAGACATGCTGTTTATTGGGTTATATCTGTCCAGGCTACACACCTCTCTTCTCAGTCCACATGCTTCACCCTTCCTTCAAAATTTGCACTCCTCTGAATTTTGAAATGCAGTTCTACAGAGAGAGTTTGGATTTGATACCCCGCTTTATCGCTACCTGAAGGAGTCTCAAAGCGGCTAACATTCTCCTTTCCCTTCCTCCCCCACAACAAACACTCTTTGAGGTGAGTGGGGCTGAGAGACTTCAGAGAAGTGTGACTAGCCCAAGGTCACCCAGCAGCTGCATGTGGAGGAGTGGGGAATCGAACCCGGTTCACCAGATTACAAGTCTATCGCTCTTAACCACTACACCACACTTGCAGCCAAGTAATGCATGCAAAAATGAATCTACCTGGGCAAAGTGTGCAGAAATATATATTTATCTGTGACAATAACATACAAAATTTCTAGATTCAGGTAGGTAGCTGTGTTGGTCTGATGCAGTCAATATATATATAAAAATATAAAAATTGTCCAGTAGCACCTTAGAGACCAACTAAGTTTGTTCTTGCTATTTCATTATAATAGGGGAAATTAGAGACCTCTGAATTCTGTGTTTCTGGAATGTACCTTAGTGTACAAAGGTAAGAGCCCTATTCCCATTTTTCCATTGGCCCTATTTGCCCCTAGAAGGTTGCCCATGAGTGAATGTGGACCTTGGGATGAAAATGTTTTCTCACCCCCACTCTAAGGCACTGATTTGCTGAACTGGTGATGCACATTTGTTTGCTGTCCAGCCTAGCATAAAACCCAACTACAATTAAGGAAGTCTGCCTCTGTTCTCTTTTCAGCTTGGTTTTTGTGTGTTCTTCTCAAGGGTTTTCAAACACGACATTGCTAAGGCCAGACAACTTTCCTATACAATCTGAATTGCATTTGCTACATGTATATAATTCTTAGGCCGTTCAATTCACAGTTCTATATATTATTACACATGACAATTGTATTGGTCACTGGGGTTACTTCTAATTGCATGTCAGGGAAACATTCGTTCCTGGAAATATCAGAAAGAAACCATGAAGGCTGATGAAATTTTGTCTGGCCTGCTTTCAGTCTTCCAATCACTTTTGATCCAACTGTTTTCAAATGGTTGAGAGAGAAAGAGAGAAAACACCAGTGTGATTTGTGATTTGCTATTCAGACAAACAGCTGAGTAACACATGGCATCCGCCAAACTGACCTCACACAATTCCACTGTCCAGATAGCATATGGGTGAACTTTTTATGTTATGGGAAGGCATAAGAATTCTGAAAATAAATAAGGATAATCAATAGTAGCTAGGCAACCAAAGTTTAAAATAACTTAGGCCTAAGCCAATGAATGATGGAAACAGAAAGGTAAATCAAAATTGTCTCATTGCCCTTCTTTGCCCTTCCCTGTATAGGGAAGTTTTTAATATTTGATGTCTTACTGTGTTTTAGTGTGTTTGAAGTTGCCCAAAGTGGCTGGGGCAACCCAGTCAGATGGGTGACAATAATAAATTGTCGTTATTGTTATTATTCTAAAGTTTACTACTTCATCTCACTGATGGGATTGGTAAACTTGGCTGATGTGTAAACCTCATGGACCCATATTTTCTCATCCTCTTTCTTCCTAGCTGAGAAAACTAAATCTAGTGTGTGTCCTGCCACACGTATTAGGTCAATAACATATAGGGACAGGCCCAAATTATTGTCATGGCAGCCCTGAAGTCCAAAATACATGTCAGCCTCATCATGGATATCGATATTCCCCAGGACCAACACCCTGTGAGTTTTCAGCACCACATTTGAGACTATCTTTGTCAGCTCTGGTAGGGAGACCACTGAGTGAGTAGTTCACTTGCAGGAAACTAACTTAGGTCCACTACTTTCAGCTTTCAAAGGATGACTGTGTTTCAGTTTGCATATTATTTTAGAAAGTGGTGGTGCTAACTGTGTGCAAAGATGTGAAGGTCACCTCTTTGACTTCATTCTGCCTTACAAGAATGTGTGACCATCCCTTCTGTTACAGAATATCTGTAGGAAGTCAAATGAATGGTACTTTGCAAGAAACTGAATTCACACAAAAGAGAGGAAGGAGAAAAAGTCATAAGACTGTCAGGATCTTCCAAGATTTCCTAGCTGTATAGCTCATCTAAAGGTGTTTTTTATATATAAATAGCTTGCAAACTCCTGTGTCTTTTACATTAAAAATCAGTGGCAAGATAAGGACCAAAAAACAACAGTGGTGTTGTCTATGCCTGTGCAGTTTTTAATTCAGTATACGAGAGCTGTGAAGTCAGTTAGGGTCTTTAACACATCCATATCTTTATTAAGTGCTAGCAGACCATAAAGGAAACTTTAGAATACTAATGAAATTATTCTCATTGAACTTATTGCCCCATTATGTTAAATAATTTCATAAGAATTTTTCATTTGTACAATAAATAAATGTTCTGATGTGTGAGAGAAATAGGGATCAGCTTTTATTTAAAATCAATAGTACACACCATAGTAGTTTTAAATATATATATATTTGCATTATAAACTGACTAAAGCAAAAACCCAATATAGCTGCAGGTGGCAAATTGCCCTGTCTTATCTTGGAAGCATGCTTAAAATAATGTGCATTATTTTAATAGGGGTTTGGGAAGTAATTTTCATTAGTGGTTCACAGAAGTGCAATATTGACTAAAGACATTCTCAGTATTTAGCTCTTCCATTAATACTTTGGAAGGAGATACAGCCATCATATAAGCAGATGAAGAACATATGTAACAAGCCCCATTCTGTGCCCCATAAGCTCTGTGGCCCATAGATTGCCCAGTATCTTCTCTGTGTGGTGTGTTCATGGGAAAAAGCTGTCCCGTGAGCCCTTGCTGTAGAGGTAAGGGGAAAGCCTATATAAGGTTGCTTTCCCTGGATCTCACAGCCATTTTGCTTTGAGAACTTCCCACCCACCCACACTCGGGTTGGAGCCTTCACTGAGCAATTTTGGGTCGTTGGTTGACAGGGCCAGAAAGGAATCCCCCCCCCACCTGATTGGAACTTGGTTGGGTTTTTTTCACATTTCCCTCAGTGAAATTATGGCTTTCCTTTGTATGAGGGTGGAAATGACATTGGTCAAGATCAACATAGTACACCCCCCCATAAGGGGCCTGAAGGGAGGATTGACCATGGCAAACCAAAGCGTGGGTTCGGTATCTGCCTGGTCCGAATCTGCACCCTGGTCCCCTAGTGAGAGCTTGCTTGCTTGACTTGTACCACGGCAAGTTTCAACACTGGCCAACTCCCGTGGTAGAGGTTTGGACTGATCCAGACCCAGTGGAATGATGAACTGATCCTGGGACTCAATGCCATTCCAACCCTTGCCCTGCCTGTTGCTGTCAATAAAGATTTGGCCATATTTTATCCTATCACCGTTGTACAATCTGGTTTTTTTACTGCTCTCATAGGTCACATAATGCACCTGCCTGGGCAAAGCAAAAACCAGAATGTGAATTACTCATTCACAAATCCCATCCTTACAGAAATTCCAGGTTCTAACCTTAATCGCTTCCCCAACAGTCAACATCGAGCTTCCCTAGAAAGGAAGCAAAGTGGATTTTGGAAGAGCCATGGCACATGCTTTGCATGGAAAATGTGTCATGTTCAATCCCTGTAACTTCCAGGTAGAGCAAGGAAGAAATTCCTGTATGAAACAGGAGTTGAGAAAATAAGAACTATTGGAGGGGGGGGGACCAAATTTTGTCCTTGCTCAGAGCACCATATTTTCAAAGTCCACCCCAGTTCCCTGCTATGAATAACTACATTCCCTGAAATTATTTAAATGCATGGTCAGGCAGGAGAGAGAAAATAGTCATGCACCCCCCATAACCTTCACCTGAAATGTCTGTTCAAATTGGGATCTATTCATACCATCGCCTGAAATAAAAATCAATGGGATGATTGATTCTTAGTATATTACAGTAGTAATGGACACAGATGGGTTGCACATGTTTGATTTTACTAGATCTGTCAGCAGAGCTCAAGATAATATTGACTACCAAGCTTTGTCATTTTGTGTGCTGCATCTGCTTGACAGTGTGTGTCCTGCTGTTAATTTTTCTGGCCTCTCTTTTCAAACATTTTTAAAAAGGTATTAGAACCTATCATTGATTGTTGCTGTGCTTCATATGTGATGTTGATACTCAGCTGCATAAGCCTAGCATATTAAAAGAAGAGGTGTGTTATCGTCTGTCTAGAATGTGGGTATACCTAATTTATAATAAAGGTAAAGGGACCCCTGACCATTAGGTCCAGTCGTGGACGACTCTGGGGTTGCGGCACTCATGTCGCTTTATTGGCCGAGGGAGCCGGCGTACAGCTTCCAGGTCATGTGGCCAGCATGACTAAGCTGTTTCTGGTGAACCAGAGCAGCGCACAGAAATGCCGTTTACCTTCCCGCCGGAGCGGTACCTATTTATCTACTTGCACTACTTGCAGAAGCAGGGACCGAGCAACAGGAGCTCACCCCGTTGTGGGGATTCGAACCGCCGACCTTCTGATCAGCAAGCCCTAGGCTCTGTGGTTTAACGCACAGCGCTACCCGCAACGTCTGAAATAAATAGGCTGAAATAAAACCTGAGTAAGAGTGGAGCCACAAATGTTGCTCGGAAGTCAATACATACATTGGGATGATGGACCACAACTTCCCCTCTTCCTTGTCCAATATCCAACAAAAATGGGCCAGTTGCTGGTGGTGACTGATGGGGAAGCTAGCAGGAATGGAACAGCACCCAGCTGGAGCTTCTGGGCATCTGGGTGTAAAAGAGCCACAGGGAGGCAGAGAAGCAAGAGATCTGGTGAGATGAAACTTGGGAGAGCTAAGCAGAAGCATGCAAGATTGGACACAGCAGCCAAGACTTGTGCCTCTCTGGTGAGTGGCTGCACTGGCAGCAATATCTCCCTTGGGTCTACAAACCCAAGAAGAGTTTGGATTTGATATCCCGCTTTATCACTACCCTAAGGAGTCTCAAAGCGGCTAACATTCTCCTTTCCCTCCCCCCCCACAACAAACACTCTGTGAGGTGAGTGAGGCTAAGACATTTCAAAGAAGTGTGACTAGCCCAAGGTCATCCAGCAGCTGCATGTGGAGGAGCGGGGATGAGAACACGGTTCACCAGATTACGAGACTACCATAGTGTGATTCTGCTATGTGCAGAGAGAGGGGAGGTTTCCCTCACTGGCAGGACTTCACAGGACCAGAGGCTTGTAGTGTTTGCAACCACTAATTACCAGAGAGGAGGCATATAAAACAATATTTGGTTCATATAACAAAAAAAAAAAAAAGACATTGTGTACTCTTCTTCTCTTTTGCTGTAGAATATAAACAGAATCATTCTGGCCTTTTAATTATTTTTTTAAAAAATCATATCATAGAGGGAAGAAGATATTGAACACCATGTAAACTATTGTTTATTCTTCCAATCAATAACAATCACCTCCCATGGTTCCTGAAATTTACTTCTGGAAGAGAGGTCATTGAACATTGATTTCATAAAAGGCATATTATTCATTATCAAAATGAGCCAGACACTATTTATCCATTTTTGTACTAAAGGAGATTTCTTTTTCTTCGATTTTTAAAATTGGAACTCTTATTGCAAACAATGCGTTCTCCAGCAAGGACATATGTTTTACAAGTACACAGATACAATCCAATGCAGCATGCGCAAACCTGCTGGGACTGCATGCCTAGAGACTTTCTTTAAAAAGCTAAAATCAGATATATATTTCTCAGATACTTGGTGGTTAAGAGGAAAACTGTGTATTCATTTCCTCCTCCTTGCCTGTGAGCTGATGGAAAGCCAAAGGTAAGCACATAGAAAGAGCCTGCTGGATCAGGCCAGTGGCCCATCTAGTCCACTGTTCTCACAGGGGCCAACCAGAAGCCTACATGCAGGTAGGTCAGTATCTCTTGACTAAGGTGGCATTTCCTAAAGTACCAACTCATTCTGACCTTTCCTTTTTACGTATTTTTATACCACTGTTCAATAAAAGGTTATGAAATGTCTACAAGAATGTCATGAAAGAACAACAAACACACATAATGTCAGTAGCAGCCTGTGTGGTGAGGCAGAGTCGTAGAGCCATCAGCCTGACACAGTCATTGCTACAGCTTACCTGGATAGCAATGAGGTGAGGCAGGAATGAGGTCAGAGCTGTGTGGACAATTCAGTGCTCCCCACTGGTTTGCCCATGCAGCCTCAACCTTGCTGTCATTCTGCTCTGGCTTTGTGGGTCTGCACCACTGCACCAGCCACTACTGCATTTTGCATCTTTAGTTAGCAGATTCCTGCTGGCCCAGTGGGATATATATACTATTATGTCCGTACAGTTAAAGCCATGGTTTTCCCAGTAGTGATGTATGGAAGTGAGAGAGCTGGACCATAAAGAAGGCTGATTGCTGAAGAATTGATGCTTTTGAATTATGGTGCTGGAGGAGACTCTTGAGAGTCCTATGGACTGCAAGAAGATCAAACCTATCCATTCTTAAGGAAATCAGCCCTGAGTGCTCACTGGAAGGACAGATCCTGAAGCTGAGACTCCAGTACTTTGGCCACCTCATGAGAAGAGAAGACTCCCTGGAAAAGACCCTGATGTTGGGAAAGATTGAGGGCAAAAGGAGAAGGGGATGACAGAGGATGAGATGGTTGGACAGTGTTCTCGAAGCTACAAACATGAGTTTGACCAAACTGCGGGAGGCAGTGGAAGACAGGAGGGCCTGGCGTGCTCTGGTCCATGGGGTCACAAAGACTAAATGACTAAACAACAACAAATGTCTAAAGCAGCTGTTGAAAAGCTTTAGCCCTTTTTGATTTGCTGAACTACAACTTCTATCACCTCTAGCTATTGACCAGACTTACTGGGATACATGGTAGCTGTAGTTCAGCAACAACTGGAGAGCCAAAGGTACCCCAGCCCTGGTGTAAAGGGACCATCTTCTCCCACATGAATGCACTAGTTGATCAAGACCTTTCTCAGATGGCATATGGAGGATGCCATGCCTTCTTTGGGCAGGTAGGTGGCTATCAGAGATATTTTGTGCATACGGTGGTACCCAAATTATGGAACTCTGACGCCATATCTTTTCCTGTTTGTCAGGAAAATTTGTCCTCCTGTCACATGTTGTTAATGGTACATAAGATCTACTGCAGTGCAATCCTACAAACGTCAACTCAAAAGTAAGTCCTGTTGAGTTTTGGTGGCCTTACTGCCAGAAAACTGGGCCTAGGATTGTATCCTTAATTGTTGTTGTTGCGTTGGGTTTTTTGTATGTGTATCTTTTTTTGTAACTTGTTGCTATTTTATGTCATTTGGCTAGAATTGTTTACATTGTATTTTAGTATTATTGTATTGTTGCATTATAAGCTTCTTGTGAAAAGTACAGTAGAAATTTAATCAAGCAAGTAAACAATCAAAAAATAAGTGAATAAGTGAATACAGCCTTTACATGTATCTTCCCTGGAGTCATTTTTCCTATGTCAGGCTACAAGCCTATACAGTGGTAGCTCGGGTTACAAACTTAATTTGTTCTGGAGGTTCATTTTTAACCCGAAACTGCTCTTAACCTGAGCTGCGCTTTCACTAATGGGGCCTCCTGCTGCTGCCGCCCCACCAGCACATGATTTCCGTTCTTATCCTGGGGCAAAGTTCTCAACACGAGGTACTGCTTCCGGGTTAGCAGAGTTTGTAACCGGAAGTGTTTGTAACCAGAAGTGTTTGTAACTCGAGGTACCACAGTACAGAGTTACTGAATCCACTGCACTCAGCCAAGAAATGTGTAAACCCTCTAGGGACTGATTGTAAGTCAGGTGTAGTGCAAATTCTTTGCATGCAGAAGGTATTGTGTTCAATCCTTGGCATCTCCAGTTCTAAGGATGAGGTAGCAAATGATGGGAAAGTCATCTGTCTGAGCCTCTAATACTCTCTTGTTGGAAGCTACCCAGAGTGGCTGGGGAAACCCATCCAGATGGGCAGGGTATAAATAAATTATTATTATTATTATTATTATTATTATTATTATTATTATTATTATTATCCCTGCCTTCTGTGTAGACAACACTGGGCTAGACAGACAATTAGACTGATGAACAATATATATGGAAGATTACCTTAGAAGGAACTGTGCAAACACACCAGAAGCAAAAAATAAAATTAAAAAAGGCTAGAAGTGGTTACACATATTGGGACCAGTGTGAGCCCAAACAATTGTGATCACACTGGAAAGAATACATTTTAAAAGAGCCTAAAAGTGGAAGGTTATAATGAGATGATTCATAAACTGTATCCAGCAAAGGAAGTTTAGATTAAGCTCTTCATAGCTAATTCATCATAGTTCTATTAAATTACCCAGTGAAGAGTAGAAATGTGGAAATCCTAAGTAAGGAAAAAATGCTTTCTCCATTAATGGACTGCAAAATATATTCTGGATGCCCAAAGAAAAATCGTGAGTAATTAAGAGGCTGACCCTGAAAGGTGATGAGTGCATTCTTAGCAATGACTGACAAGCACTTAGCAAAGCTATTAAAAAGAAATTGGTTCCTAAAATATGCTTTAGGAATTAGAAAAAAATCATTAATTTATGTATGGCTCTAAAATGGAGCTTTGTAAATTACCTGGCAAATTACTCATGAGTAGGTTGAGTGAAGACAATTTTCATTAGCCTACCTTTATCTTAATGAAAGAAGCCGCTAGAAATCAAAAGTTTATAAGCCCCCTGTGACTTAACCTTTGCACAAAAATGCTTTGAACAAAACTGTCAGTCAGCATTCCAGCACTTCTCTCCAACTTTCAATTTTCATTAGTGAAGGAGTCAGACCTATTGATTTTATAAGGTGTTTTATTAGAGTTGCTTTTAAAAATAAGAACTACTTGAAAGTCAGCTCCACTAGCTTTGCTTTTTTCCCTTTATATTTTGAAGTGTTTTGTTCACTTTTTATGTAAGTGCACCAAGCGTATGCAATACTCAGTATGAGTACGGTACCTATTAGTGACTAAATGCTTTTGCAAATTTACCAGTACTCACTCAGTTTTATTTCTTGCTTTCCCCTTATTTTTGTTTCATTTCTAAGATGTCTAAGCAGCCTTTCCCTACAGGTCTCCAGGTTACAACAGTATCATGTACCATTATAAAAACAAATAAAACACTTGCAATTATATTTGTATGTGTAGTCATTCCAACCAGAACAGAACACTACAAATGCAGCAAGAGATGGGTTCCATGAAACTAAATATGTCAAATTTCAAAGGCCCAGGTAAAGAGACATGTCATCAGCATGCAACAAAAGCAATACAATGAAGGTGACATCCCCCCCCTCTTTGGGGAGTTCAACAATTTATACACAGATAAACCCCTCTCCTCAGCCATTTGAGGGAGCCCCCTCAAGAGGATCAGCGGAGATGGAGATGGCCCTTCAAATATTTAGTACCTAAGTCATTTAGGTCTTTAAACACCAGTTTGAGCACTGTGAATTGGCTACACTCTGGCAATCAGTGCAGCTGTTTTAAAACAGGGGCAATACAAGCTCTACATGCTCCAGCACCGGGGGGTGGGGGTGGGGTGGGGGTGGAGAGCAGGCAGGGGCGGGGCTGGCGCACATGCTGGGGGCATGGCGCACCACCCGCAGGGGTGTGGCACACGTCCCGGGGGCATGGCACAACGCTCAGGGGGGCATGACGCCCAGCGGGGGGGGGGGAGCCACAATGGCACCCCACTGGGATCAGGCTGCCAGGGGTGGTGCGCTCCCCCCACACTCCTCTTCCTCCGCCCGTGCATGGAACCCCAGGCAGGAATCTGGCTGCTGCATTTTGGACTGATGACCCTACTCCCACCATAACAGATTTTACAGGTTTTGATTATTTTGCTTCAGTTGTGACAGCTGTTGAAATATGAAACGTTTATTCCTCTGCTATTTTACCGAACAGTCCAACATACCAAGAAGAGCTATACCACCACCAGTATAGGTGCAATGCCCAACAATTCATACACTTGTCCAGCCCAGAAAAAGGCGAAGAGTGTAATTCTTACATCATTTAATGTTTCATAATTATATAACTCAGGGCAGATTCATACCCAAATATACAGCTCATATCCAAATATAAAATTCATGTAGGTACAATTCATGTGTGAAGGTCATCATATGCAATATGATGGGGGGTGGGGGTGGGGGTGGGGGTGGGGGTGGGATGGATGTTTATTGGGCCTGGGAATTTGTTTGATTTTATGTTTTTGTAATTTTTATTGTTTTTTGTTTGTATTGTTTTATTTGTTTTTTTTAAGGTGTTATTTTGTTCTTAAGGGGAGGGGTCAAGGCTGCTGGGGAGTAGGTCCCAGCCAACAAAAGGCTGGGGCATGTTCCACAGCGGGGGATGCACCGGGACAACCGATCTCAGTGATCACGGGTAGGAGGAGGAGTTACGCTAAGACCAGATCATGTCATTATAGAGGAGGCAGGTTTAGTCATTGTCTGAGGACTATCCCTGCCTCCGGGTCTGGTCTTGACCGGATGGATACTAGAATCAGCAAGGGATACCCACATGACCTGAAAGTGTTGCTGTGCAATGCCAGGTCAATGATTCATAAGACCACTGCCATCCATGACTTGATCATGGATGGAGGACTTGACCTGGCATGTGTAACAGAGACTTGGTTGGATGAAGCAGATGGGCCTGTCCTTGCCGCTGCTTGTCCACCAGGTTTCACTTACGCACAGCAACCCAGGTCATGTGGGCGGGGAGGGGGGATTGCAGTGATTTTTAGGAAGTCATTAGTTTGCACCAGACGTCCTATTGGGAAGACCCAGTTTTCCGAGTGCATGTTCTGGAAGTTGGGCAATAGGGGCAGTACAGGATTCCTTTTGGTGTACCGACCTCCCCGCTGCACCAAGGATTCCCTGCCCGAGCTGCTTCAGGTCGTGGCGGATGTTCTCCTGGAGACACCTAGCTTGGTTGTCCTAGGGGATTTTAACATCCATGCCGACACGACCTTACAAGGGGCCGCTTGGGACTTCGTGGAAAGCATGGCCTCCATAGAGCTGTCCCTGAATAAGTCTGGCCCAACCCATAGCCACGGACATGCCTTGGACCTGGTGTTTACCTCTATGGATGTTGGTGATCTGACACTAAGTAAAAGCGAAACGAAAGAAGTGCCATAGTCAGATCACTTCCTGGTGCAACTGGACTTCTCTGCGACCCATCCCCTCTGCAGGGAGGTGGGACTGATTCGGATGGTCCGCCCCCGCCACTTAATGGATCCAAATGGTTTCCAGAGAGTGGTAGGGGATGCTTTATCCCATGTTGATGGCCTTTCAGCCGATTCCCTGGTGGCCCGCTGGAATGTGGAGTTAACCAGGGCTCTGTTTGGCTCCGAAGTGCCCTCTCTGATTGCATGGAGCCCGGACAGCCCCATGGTTTTCCACGGATCTGAGGGCAATGAAACAATCGTTGAGACGGCTAGAGTGCCAGTGGCGGATAACTCATTCCGAATCTGACCGGACACAGGTTAGAGCTCAACGTCGAGCCTACCAAGTGGCGATAGCGACGGCGAAGAAGACTTTCTTCGCCGCCTGTATTGCATCTGCAGAAAACTTTTTCAGGTGGTTCACAATTTAGCGGAACCACCTGCGACATCGGGGCCCAGTACGGGCCACATGTTCTCCTGCAATAATTTTGCAAAGTTTTTTGCAGATAAAATCGCTCAGATTCGGGAAGAAGTAGACTCCACCGTGGGAGCAGGGCCAGGGCGGGAGAGTGCTAGAGTCCTGTCTAGTAAAGTTGTGTGGGATCAATTCCAATCTGTTACCTCCAAGGATGTGGACAGGCTGCTTGGAGTGAAGCCAACCACCTGTCTCCTGGATCCTTGCCCATCCTGGCTTATAAAAGCTAGCTGGGAAGGACTGGGCGATGGGCTTCGTGGGGTGGTGAATGCTTCCCTCCGTGAGGGAGCCTTCCCAGACCCGCTGAAAGAGGTGGTTATTAAACCGCTTCTTAAAAAACCATCTTTAGATGCGGCCACGATGGCCAATTATCACCCATTCTCAAATCTTCCATTCTTGGGCAATGTGATTGAGGGAGTGGTTGCTGAACAACTCCAGGCATGCCTGGAAGAGGCGGACCCATTCAGGCCTCATCATGGGACTGAAACTGCCTTGGTCGCACTGGTTGATGATCTCCGGCGGGCTAGGGACAAAGGTGAGAGCTGTTTCCTAGTTCTGCTGGATCTCTCAGCGGCGTTTGATACCATCGACCATAACATCCTTCTGGACCGTCTTGAGGGGCTGGGAGCTGGGGGCACTCTCATACAGTCGTTCCGCTCCTTCCTCCTGGGCCGTGTTCAGAAAGTGGTGGGGGGGGTGAGTGTTCAGACCCCTGGGCTCTCACTTGTGGGGTGCCTCAAGGTTCTGTCCTCTCCCCCATGCTTTTCAACATTTACATGCAGCCACTGGGAGAGATCATCAGGAGGTTTGGGCTGGGTGTTCATCAGTATGCGGATGATACCCAGCTCTACCTCTCTTTTAAATCAGAACCAGTGGAGGCGGTGAAGGTCCTGTGTGAGTGTCTGGAAGCGGTTGGAGGATGGATGGCGGCTAACAGATTGAGGTTGAATCCTGACAAGACAGAAGCACTGTTTTGGGGGGACAGGAGGCGGGCAGGTGTGGAGGACTCCCTGTTCCTGAATGGGGTAACTGTGCCCCTGAAGGACCAGGTGTGCAGCCTGGGAGTCATTTTGGACTCACAGCTGTCCATGGAGGCGCAGGTCAAATCTGTATCCAGGGCAGCTGTTTACCAGCTCCATCTGGTACATAGGCTGAGACCCTATCTGCCTGCAGACTGTCTCGCCAGAGTGGTACATGCTCTGGTTATCTCCCGCTTGGACTACTGCAATGCGCTCTACGTGGGGCTACCTTTGAAGGTGACCCGGAAACTACAACTAATCCAGAATGCGGCAGCTAGACTGTTGACTGGGAGCGGCTGCCGAGACCATATAACACCGGTCTTGGCTCCCAGTTTGTTTCCGAGCACAATTCAAAGTGTTGGTGCTGACCTTTAAAGCCCTAAACGGCCTCGGTCCAGTATATCTGAAGGAGCGTCTCCTCCCCCATCGTTCTGCCCGGACACTGAGGTCCAGCTCCGAGGGCCTTCTGGCGGTTCCCTCACTGCGAGAGGCCAAGTTACAGGGAACCAGGCAGAGGGTCTTCTCGGTAGTGGCGCCCACCCTGTGGAACGCCCTCCCATCAGATGTCAAAGCGATAAACATCTACCTGACATTCAGAAGACATCTGAAGGCAGCCCTGTTCAGGGAAGTTTTAAATATGTGACATTTTACTGTATCTTTCATCTTTGTTGGAAACCGCCCAGAGTGGCTGGGGAAACCCAACCAGATGGGCAGGGAACAAATAATAAATTATTATTATTATATTATTATTATTATTTGCTGCAACAGAGCCAATCCTGTACTTTCACCATTTCGTTTGTACCGTACCAACTTCGCTACCACCTTATCCCTTCTCCTCCACCTCCCAGTAAGCAACAGCTACCAGTAAGCAACAGCTTGACCAACCAGAAATCTAGTGAATAGTTCCACCCCACTGTCCACTACTGAGCTCAAGTTTCCAAATTCTAAAAGGTCATAAAGTGGTCACCTCATTTTCCAGTGAAGCTAGCAGCTGAGTTAAATGGGTCACTGTAAAGAAAAGCATCCCAGACAGAAACATGATAGATCTTTGAGCAAACATTTCTGTAATACATAGGGGAGACAGGGAGCACTTTTACATAGAGTCTGACAGCTAATGCATATGCTTGAGGTGATTTCTTTTTCTCCTCAGTCTGAGAAGATTTCTTTTGATGGGAAATGGGTCATCCAACTCATTTGCCAGAAGCAGAATTGGCAGTTTTGCATTTCATCACAAACCCTTTCCATGATGTGTCACAAAGGGGACAAGCACTGTTGCAAGTAGGGCGAGAGAGTACTTTGGCCCTTATATAAAAAGTAAAAGGAATGGTAACTGCAAGGATCATAGCCGGGAAGCATCACATTGGCAGACAGGGACATTTCCCTCCTGCAACAAGATTTGATTTTAAATTTGTTCAACCACTGAATAAGATTTTTTTTCCAGGAGGAAAACTTGTATCACTCGGGTAGGTGGGATGGATTGAGTCTCGTCTTTTTGCTCTGCAGAGGTTTAAGGAAAGCAAGCCAGCAAAGTCAGGCTCTTGATTTCCTACTTCAATCACTTTCATTGTGAGTATACAGCGTACAACCCAATTACACAAAGTCTTCAAAGTTACCTAGAGTAGCAGACATAATTCAGATAATTTGCTATTGACTGAGAGTGATTACATATATTCCACCATCAACTTCCTATGTTTGTGTTTTTGTAATTCCCTACTTGTTTTGCCTCACTGATGCAGTGAATGATTGGGCTGTCCAATCTTGACCAGATTATTCCCTTTATATGCAGGTGCACCTACATATAAAGTATGTATGAGGAATATACCACTCAGGCACTTCTTAATTAATAGTGTTGTGTATGGGAAAACCTATTTGGCTTTGTTTCATTGATTAAATTCAGGATGGCTTGGACACCCTAGGGTTTCCCCCCTTGCTTTTTAACTTTGGAAAACTCTCTGTAACAAAATATAAACAGTCTCAGATTTAGAAACTAGCTGCATCTTTGTGTGCATTCAAAGATGGTAACAGTAATAATACTAACAGTCTAATAAGTAATTTTTGGATTCTTTACATATACAGCTTTTGGCTGATACTTCTGACAAAGAGCAGTGGCATGCCTAGGGTTTAGACTGGACCCTGCCAAGGGTGCAGGCCTAGGGGGTGGGACAATAATCACGCTGCTCCACTCTGGTTCAGAGTGGCTAGGAACACGTCTGCTCCTCTGCTGCTCTGGGTGGCCAGGCAAAGTGTACAGGCTCCTCTGGTGGCCTCATCTGAGGAATCTGGTCACTGGCATAGACCATCACAGCAACCCTGTGGGGCCCCCTGCCCAGTCCCCCAGCGATGCCATTAGAAGTGTGAACACTCTGAAGCAGAGTGGCTTCAGAGGTGCCAATACATCTCCTTGCCAAGGGCACAAGGGAGGCTAGGTCCACTGCTCTTAAAATGGTTGCTTGAAGCTTTTTCCTTGGAACCAATGAAAGGCATAATGGCAGCTCCTAATGCCTGACATGGTTATCCAGCTGTTTCCTTTCCACATAGCTGCAGCATGAGCTAATAGAAGCCCTTATTTTTGCATGAAGAGCAAATAAAATGTAGTTCATAATATGCAAGTCTTCTGCCAAATCTCCAAAACAGAAGCCAAAGCATTTTTCTGACTTCTGTCACATCATGACTGAAAGCTAATTCATAAAACTCCGACGGCCACTTTTAGCAATGCAAGCAAAGCCCAATCGGTGTGCTGTGGGATCTGAACATTCTCTGTTCATGGGCAGGCATGTTTGGAGAATTCACCTAGGCATACTTCCATTGGCTAAGGGCCTTCCAGGAATTCCTGTTGCAGGGATATTTTTTAAATAACTTTCTCCAGGTAGGAGATAATAACTGAATAACTGAATAACTACTGCAATACTCAAAACAAAACAAATTCCTTCCAGTAGCACCTTAAAGACCAACTAAGTCAGTTCTTGGTATGAGCTTTCGTGTGCATGCACACTTCTTCAGATACACTGAAACAGAAGTTTCCAGACCCTTCTATATAGTGAGAAGGTGGGGAGGGGTATTACTCAGAAGGGTGGTGGGAATGGGTGATTGGCAGATAGCTGTGATGAGCCTGTTGACGACTCTTAACGACTGCAATAGGTCTTACAGGAAAAAGCAAGGGGTGAAAAGGTGAAAAATGGCTTTGTCATGTATAATGAGATAAGAATCCAAGGTCTTTGTTCAGACCAGGTTTCTCCATGGTTTTAAGTTTGGTGATAAGTTGTAATTCAGCAGCTTCTCTTTCCAGTCTATTTCTGAAATTCCTTTGTAGTAAAACAGCTACTTTGAGATCTTGTATAGAATGTCCTGTTTCAGAACAGAGTCCATATAACCGGAGACACCCACTGTAATAGTGCCAATACCTGAAATGATGGGGCGTCCTGGATTTCCTGGTTTGTGTATTTTAGGTAGAAGATAGAAAGTTCCTGGTCGAGGTTCTGTTGGTGTGTTAGTGAGGATCTGTTCTTGGATGTGTGGGGGTAGCTCCTTAACAATCTTGTTCAGTTCTTTTTTGTATTCTTGTGTGGGGTCTGAGTCCAATTTTATGTATTTCAGGTATTGGCACTATTACAGTGGGTGTCTCCGGTTATATGGACTCTGTTCTGAAACCATATGCCATCAGTGCTCCCAGCTATGTACGTGACACCACAGATTTTCTGAGGAAAATACAATCTTTAAATAATCTTCCCAACAATACTATACTAGCTACTATGGATGTGGAATCTCTGTATACCAACATCCCACACAACGATGGTTTACAAGCTATAAGGAACACCATTTCAGATAAAACCACAGCGGACTTTGCTACCAAACTCTGCCAATTTGTCCTTACCCACAACAACTTCAAATTCGGTGATGACCTGTTCCTTCAGATCAGCGGCACAGCAATGGGCACCCGCATGGCCCCACAGTATGCCAACATCTTCATGGCAGATTTAGAACAACGTTTCCTAAACTCCTACCCACTCAAACCTCTCTTGTACCTGCGATACATTGACAATATTTTTATCATCTGGACACATGGTCAACAGACCCTGGACACCTTCCACCAGAAATTCAATGATTTTCACCCCACAATCAACCTAACAATGAATCAATCTATGCAAGAAATACATTTTTTGGACACTACTATAAAAATACAGGATGGGCACATAGACACCACCTTATACCGTAAACCAACTGACCGACAAACATATCTACATGCCTCTAGCTACCATCCCAAACATACCAAACAGTCCATTGTATATAGCCAGGCACTACGTTACAGCCGCATCTGTTCCAATTCTACAGACAGAGACTCTCACCTAAGAGATCTACAGCAAACCTTTTTAGAACTAAAATACCCAACAGATGAAGTTAGACAACAGATCAACAGAGCCAGACTGATACCCAGAGAGAACTTGCTGCAAGACAGACCCAAAAAAGAAAATAACAGAACACCTCTAGTCATCACATACAGCTCCCAAGTTAAAACAGTACAACGCATCATCAGAGATCTACAACCTCTACTGGACAATGACAGTTCTCTTTCTCAAGCTCTGGGAGGAAGACCTTTCATTGCCTACAGACAGCCACCCAGTCTTAAACAACTCCTAACCCACAATAATACTACAACCAGACCTAACACGGACACTGGCACCAGAGCCTGCAATAAACCCAGATGCCAACTTTGCTGCCACATACACCCGGACAACACCATTACTGGCCCCAACAACATCACACATACCATCTCGGGACTATTTAATTGCTCATCGTCTAACATTGTGTATGCCATAAAATGCCAACAGTGTCCTTCAGCTCTCTATATTGGACAAACAGGCCAGACCTTACGCCAAAGAATAAACGGACATAAATCGGACATCAGGAATCACAAGACAGAGAAACCAGTAGGAGAACATTTCAATCTCCCAGGACATTCTATACAAGATCTCAAAGTAGCTGTTTTACTACAAAGGAATTTCAGAAATAGACTGGAAAGAGAAGCTGCTGAATTACAACTTATCACCAAACTTAAAACCATGGAGAAACCTGGTCTGAACAAAGACCTTGGATTCTTATCTCATTATACATGACAAAGCCATTTTTCACCTTTTCACCCCTTGCTTTTTCCTGTAAGACCTATTGCAGTCGTTAAGAGTCGTCAACAGGCTCATCACAGCTATCTGCCAATCACCCATTCCCACCACCCTTCTGAGTAATACCCCTCCCCACCTTCTCACTATATAGAAGGGTCTGGAAACTTCTGTTTCAGTGTATCTGAAGAAGTGTGCATGCACACGAAAGCTCATACCAAGAACTGACTTAGTTGGTCTTTAAGGTGCTACTGGAAGGAATTTGTTTTGTTTTGACTATGGCAGACCAACACGGCTACCTATCTGTTACTGCAATACTGCACTAGTCTGATTTGGTAAGGGTCAGCTGCCTATGTCCTGTATAAATGCTTGGAACAAGTCAATAAATAAATATGAATTTAGCTAGTTCAAAATGAAAAAACAATATGTAAAAATAAGACAAGTCTGCTCATAGCCAAATATGGTTCAGACAAAAAAGTCAGTTCACCCACTAGACCTGTTTCATTAGAAACCAATTAATAATTTGAGTGTCCTTCAGTGCAAATGCTTTGCAACAAGAATTTAAATTTCAGGACTTCTTGTTCCAGCTTTTTAGTACCTTTACCTGTAAAAAATATTCTCATTAAGGGACTTTGTTAAATATTAAATTTTAATTTAACCCCCGTATTTTAAGAGTCTCTTTTAATTACTTTAGATTTGCAGACTTCAGGAAAAGCATAATAGATCAAAAAAGAGAAGTCACGATTTAATATGAAATATATTCAAGGAACTGAAATGAAAAAGTGAGATGATGATATATTCATCAAGGTGGCACATTCTTTCATCTTATAAATATTCCATGGTTCATGCTGGTAGACTTTAACTTTCCTTTGTACTGAAAAATGACATCTTCATCATATGTGCGATGCAAAAAAAAGTAGTTTGCACCCATCCCTGTATGCACATGTATTGATTCACGTAATAATCAGAATCTATACATGTATTTATAGCCTACATTAAAATATATGTAATATGAGTTGCCAAAGTGGAGTGCACTATCTGACTTTCAAGACGAAACAGAAAGAAAACGTCCAATTGCGTCCTTTTTCCTGTGTGTGTGCCTTCAACCCAGGAGGCACACTCCATTGTCTCTCATACATTTCAAGATGGAACTCTTGCACCATAGTTTGGAATCCTGCATCCTATGAAATCAGGTGATAGCAGAAGCCCAGTGCTGTGCTACTGTCTTATGCTGTATTCATGATTTATACCTATTACCATTAGGGGTGCAGGTTAAGTAACCTTAAACTCTAGTTCGGTGGTTCCCAATTAGCTAAGTACGGCAGATCCCCTGTTTTTCAAAAGCCAAGCCAATATTTTTGAAAATGTTGATATCTCTATGGCAGTTTTTGTTAAGTGAATGCTGCCACGGACCCCCGGGTGGGTTATGCGGACCCCTTGGGGTCCATGGACCCCCAATTGGGATCCACTGCTCTAGATCATATGGTTCAATGGGGCAAGGATAAATGGTAATGTGTGCAACTTCAATTCAAAATGGGGTAAACAGGCACTAGGTGGGGGGCTTCTTATTCTGCTGAGTGAGACCCTGGACTCCTGTGCTGACTGTATCCCTGATTGCCACCTGCCCAAAGTCTACCCTCCCTAAAGTACTTGTGTGTTCTTTGGCTAGCACACCTGGGCAGACACTTCCTAAAATTGAACTGCTGGCTAAATGGCTCCTATGAGAAAGGGAATTGCTGTTTTAGGGCATAATTGAAATAATTGCTTTGATTAAGAAAAAGTATTCATTGTACATTTTGCCGCTAACTGCCTACAAAATGTGGAAGTGACTGACAGGACTGATTATCATCTCATAGTGATCTGTAATAAATCAATGCCTGTGCATATCTAGATCGTTTTGTCCTGATGAGATCTATGTTAAACATCAATGACATATTTTACCTGGCTTGTGCTTTGTTTTGTTTTTTAAAAAAAAGTCTAGCAAGTTCAAAAGTCTAGCAAGGTCACACCATGCTAAAGATATACAACAGGTAACTGCAGCTGCTCTTCCTATTACAGTATTTGAACTAACGATTTTAACTCCTCTATAAGTGGGTCAAAGATTTCCCCACACTAAGCAATCATACAAATTGTATTAACATTTAGCCATGACAACTGGAGGCCATATGCTCAAAGAGACTTAATGAAAGTCTAACCTACTTTTCAAAATATACTAGCACTGTGTGTTAATCTCCAGCCTTCCACACCATGTGAGGTCTTGCAGATCTGTAATGTCACAAGTCTTCAGTCTGTGGGGTCAGAATGTGTGAGGCAGAGAGAGAAAAGGGGTCAGCCAGGCCACAGTTGGGTTCCCTGTGTGGCAAAGCAGCTCAGCTTAATGAGGACTTCTATTTCTGGACACTCAACTAAATATTTTAAAATAGATCCCAGGGAGGCCAATCAGTGGGATTTTCTGGGTGAAATAATGTATTTGCTCCTGATGGAAACAAGTCTCCAAAGATCAAAATCTTGTGGGTCAGTTTCAAACTCCCAAAATTGATTTATGGCAAGGACTTTTTTTTTAATGCCTGCAATACAATAATCTTATAGCTGCTCATATATGTAGCTGAAGGATTTTGGCCATGCTCCTTAGCTTTTAACCATATACAGTGGTACCTCGGGTTACATACGCTTCAGGTTACAGACACTTCAGGTTATAGACTTTGCTAACCCAGAAATAGTACCTCGGGTTAAGAACTTTGCTTCAGGATGAGAACAGAAATCGTGTGGCAGTGGCGTGGCAGCAGTCGGAGGCCCCATTAGCTAAAGTGGTGCTTCAGGTTAAGAACAGTTTCAGGTTAAGAACAGACCTCCCGAACGAATTAAGTACGTAACCAGATGTACCACTGTATATTAGAAAACACATCTTTAGGGCTCTACTTATGGCTCTTCTAATCAGAGAAAGTAAATAAGCAACAGTTGTGAACATCATTCTTAATGTGACCCTAGAAACAAAACTATATAGAGCTGGCAAAGTAAAAGGAAGAGGCCCTTAGAAGAAAGGAATTTAACAAATGATTAGCAAATTTGATACAAAATCAAAGGGTTATTAAGTTTGATCTATTTACATGTCAGAGCTCTTGTGAATTACTTATGAAATAGGAATGTGCTGTATCTTCCTTAAAATTTCAGCAAATTCACCCTCAATTTTTTTGGATGTTTTGAACAAGCAGCAATCTCCAAAACAGTACCCAAAATTCACAGGCAATAACTGTTGGCAAACTGGACATAAGGAAACCTTTTAGACATTCAGGTAATCTTCTAAACCTTTTCTCTAGCCTCTGCTTTCTCTCTCTCTCTCAAGAGCCTTCAAATTTGCGCTACAACTTATTTTACGGAAAATATGGTAACACAATTGCCTTCTGTATGTCTCTCTGTCTCTATTAAAAAAAGCATCCTAGATCTGTTTCACAATATTCTCCCATACAAATTTGGCATATTAACTCTTCCATTTCTTTCCTATGATGCTTTGTCACTCAAGAATCAGAACACCTTTTGGAGGAGGAGGAAGAGGCTATATCATGCATGTGGACCAAAGGTATTTAGTACTCTCTGAGAACATGTCCCTGGAAGGTACTCCACTATGGGGACTACAGATTAGGTGGACCTGATGCACTTGTCAAATATGTCCCCACTCCAGAGCCCCAATCTCTAGAACACTAAGCACAGATGCAGTGATGTCTTCAGCAGCTGTCCAGAAAAGAAGGTGGCATTGACAGTTGACAGTGCAAGGCCTCTATTCTTTTAGCCCTTCTCAAGAAGGAAAAATAAGAACCAACTAGTGAGGCTCCTTGGCATACCAAGGCTAGCTGTATTCATGTTTAACAGTTACTGGGGCAACCTGTTATCTGTGTGACTTCTTAGCTGGACAGCTCCCTTGCAACTATAGTAGTCCTGCCACGTACATTTTGCTCCATGCTTTCCAGGCACAGGTCCATGCTTAAAAGTTCTGTTTCTGAGCATCTCATCCCACCCCCGCCCCAAGCTTTTCATATGAAAACCTAGTGTTTAGTGCTCAATCAGAGCAGAAATCAGTTCGGGGTTTCAGTGGATTGCCATTTTCTCCCACTGAGGTTTAAAGACCAATGGATCCTTGGACCATGGATCAAGAATTATTATTATTAAATAATAATTATTAAATTATTATAAGAATCCAAACCTTTCCAGTATTTTCCTCTCTTTCCTGGGTCACAACATTCAATAGGAAGAAGTGATGAAAAAACCCACCTGTGCCCCAAGGCCCTTCAGGTTCCTACCCAGAGTCTCATAGTCCCCTGCTGTACATCAAAGGCTGGGTCTGGCAGTATTGTTTGAACCCACATGAATTGGAAGGGATGGGTTGTGGTTAGTGGGCTTTTTAAGACTTGGCAACTTCTCTATCAAATTGTGAATCTTTGCACTTGGAAGACAGCACACCTCCCAGGACATCCTTGGAAGACAGCACATCTTCCAGGACATCCTGTTTCCTCCGCACACTGTTGCCTCTGTCCCCCTCGGTAGGGAGTCACCTAACACCACCAGGTGCCTCTTCCTCCTCTGGGCAGTGGCAGGAATCATATTGTGCATTGTAGCTTCCATAGCCACCTTGGTGTATTCTGAGGCGTCCAAGGTGAGGGCATGGAATCAACTTTGCAGCTCCAGTGTCACAGCACAGCTCCTGACAGTCCTGCTTCTGTGTGTGATGTTCATCCAGAGTTTCATCTCCTGCAATGAGTGATCTTTCCCCCCTCTCTAGGGGCATCCGCTACTGACCTAAATCAGTGTGTCATTGAGTGAGTTCAGTAACAACAGCTGCAGATGTTTCTTCTTCCGTGCCAGGAAAAGCAAGAGCTAAAATTAAATGCCTTGTTTTTGAAGGCATTAGGGCTCTCATGTTAAATTATAGTCCATTTAGCCATATTTTTGAATAAATCAAGTGGCACTGACAATGCAATTTCTTTATCTGCAGAACCAATCTTGCTCTGCCAAATGTTTTCCTAATTAGAGTGCCTGTGTTGAACAGATGATAAAAATGTCAAATGCTCTAAAATAAAGAAATAGAAGCATGAGCAATGTCTCATCAAAGTACTTCCCCTCTTCTACAAAAGTACATCTGCACTGGCGCTTTTTTATATAAATAAATAAAAACCAATCTGCTGGTGCACAGAGCTTCAACAGCACAATTCTGCTTTAACAAATGTTGATGATTGTTAGATTTGCTTCTCAGAATCAAAACTGCATGGGGAATAATTGACATTTCCTGTATTGCTTGCACTTCCTCTGCCTACTGAGAAGTGGCTCAATGACTTTATTTGGCTTGCAGGTTATGTTACTGAGCCCAATCCAGCAAGGACTGCATAAATACGGACTGCTTATTTTACCCATGGCAGGAGACAGTATAGGAAGCAGGAGAGATCCAGTTGTCAGGAAGGTCGCTGTACTGCACCACACACAAGACTATCGCTTAAGATGTGAGAAACTCAGGTTCAAAACCCCAATCTGCTTAGAATGAGCTGGGTGGTTTTGAGCAAGGCACTTTTCCTCAGCCAAACTTGTCTGGCGGTAGATTTTACCAAACTGCTCCCTTCCAGATGTTTTGGACTACAACTTTCATCAGCTGGCCGGGGCTGATGGGAGTTGTAGTCCAAGGCATTTGGAAATGACTAGAGGCCAAGAAATCCCTGCTGAATCACAAGAAGGGGCACATTTTGCAAACATATTCTCTTCCACTCAAGGAATGACTGCACCTCCCATTTTCAGACTCCTTTTCTGCACACTGTAGTGAAACTGCTCAGAACACAGCTGTGTTGGTGGGGGTGGGGTGCGTGGACTGGAAATGTCTCTCTGATGCAAGGAAGCATCCCAATGGGGATCTCGGCAGCTAGTAGGTGTTCCTCACCAAGTAGGGTGGAAATAGCTGAAAAGGATGCCAAGATCATGCAGGGAAAAGTTGATGGTGGGAAGAGTTGCAATTTTTTCACAACCTGGAAATAGCCAGTGTCTTTTTTTTTTATTTGGACTTGTTATTAAAATTTTATAGCTATGCCCCAGCATGGTATAATGTTGAAGGTGCAGGAGATACACTGTATAAACACAAACAAAAACACCTGAGCAGCAAAAACTGAACTTCACAAAACCACAGTGTGGTGGCTAGAGTGGCCTCTAATGCTTTGTAAAACAAAAAACAAAAAAGAGAGCATAAATTTGCATAAAATGTCCATAAGCAAATTTATATGTGAAGATGCAAATGTAGAAATAATTGTCATTGCCGTATTTAAACAGAAGTACCATACAACTCTTCATAATGGGGGAAGACTGTGAGGAGGTGGCCTGTGTGTCTGCTGAGTAGGTGCTAATAGGGAAACTTGAGGCATTCAGTTTATTTGAATTCCAGTGTGAACTAGCCAGATCAGAACGTATTTTATGTTATATGGCATCTATTTGTAGAATTCATTAACAGCAAGCAAAGTATATGCCCACCTACAATTCACACATCTTAATGTAGCTGAAAATGAGTAAAGTGAAAAGTCATTTTATTTATTATGTAACTTAGTTTTAGACCTGTGCTCCTTTACGCTTTGTCCCTTACAGTCACTTTTTACTGTTTTTATCTTTTTAAGTTATGTATGGTATAAATTACCTTTTAATTACCAGGTTTTATTTCTTACCTGTTTTAAGTCTTATGTGTTCAGTTTAGCCATATGTTTTATCTTACACTGGTCTATGACTGAAATAAAGTTTAACAAAAATATTTTTGGGGGTGGAAAGAACAGAATTATCTTCTGAGTTTTTAACTTCTCCAAGGTTTTATAGTTCATGGCTGGAAAAAAAAGAACTAAAATACAGCTTTGAATGCATATTTCAGGATAAAATGCATTTAGAAAGGCACACACTGAAATAAAATGCATACTAAAATCTAATATATGCAATGTAATAGTTATTTAAAGACACAGTTAAATAAGAACTTTTCTGCATTTCTTTTTAAATCACAGATACCTGCGGACAGAAAAATACTTATGAATCAATACAGACCAGAAACAGACTGAGCTATCCTTAGCTGCTAATTATCAATGTGAAACTTCAACACCCCTGCTCTCCTTTCATATGGTTGTTGAACTTTAAACTGGATTTGAAGCAGACAGCCCTTCAAATATAGGACTGTCCTCTTAAAAGCACTCATTCACATGCCTTGTTGCCTGTCAACTCACTAGGTAACCTGAGGTAAGCAGCTTATCCTAGTCTCTCTCCGATATGCAATATTATTGTGCAGTATATTAATTAATTAATGCTTCCAAGGTAGACTCACCACCAGTTTACACAGTATGAAAACCCATTTCACAGTTACTAAAATATAAATATCCATAGCTAAAATATGCAGTAATAAAATAATTCTATGAAAATGTTTAAATACTGGCAACCAAGGTTAAAATACATGATAAAACCCCATTTTTTTAAAAAACACACACCAGTAAATGAAACAGTAGACTCCAATCAAGAGCTCATGGCAATTACTGTGCAAATATGAAAGTAATACTGATCTACCAAACCAGAAGGGTCCCCAATCCCACCCCCTGTAGTTTGTATTTTTTGCAATTTCATGCACACTGCTTAGAAATGTTACTATTAGTGGTGGTATGTAAGCACCTTAAATAAAAAGAGTTGTATTCAATGCAGCACTAAACAGGACTGTTGTATCAGTGAAAGCATTTCTGCTTGCCAGACAGAACGATCTCCACTTGCCTCCACCCTGCCCTAACACAGTGTTCTGGGAATTTTCCCAAGCCTCTGAAGCAGGTTTGGAGAGGGCATAGGGGCACCAATGGGGAGAGGAGATGGGGGAAAGTTGCACTGAGGTAGCAGGAATCCTTGTGCTCGTTTTCAATAGCACAAAAAATTAGTTAAATATAGCTCTGTGTAAGCACATCAATGGGACGCAGGTGGCGCTGTGGGTTAAACCACAGAGCCTAGGACTTGCCGATCAGAAGGTCAGCAGTTCAAATCTCTGCGACCCGGTGAGCTCCCGTTGCTCAGTCCCTGCTCCTGCCAACCTAGCAGTTCCAAAACACATCAAAGTGCAAGTAGATAAATAGGTACCGCTCTGGCGGGAAGGTAAACGGTGTTTCCGTGCGCTGCTCTGGTTCGCAAGAAGCGGCTTAGTCATGCTGGCCACATGACCCGGAAGCTGTACGCCGGCTCCCTCAGCCAATAAAGCGAGATGAGCGCCGCAACCCCAGAGTTGACCATGACTGGACCTAATGGTCAGGGGTCCCTTTACCTTTACTAAGCACATCAACACCTCACCAACTACTACTTCGCTACCTGTTCACATGTGAAGTCATAGTCATTTGTGGTCTGTTATCCTCCCAAAGCTTATCCATTTCAAGTTCCTTTTTGGGAAAAGTTACAAGCAACTCGCTGTACTTTCAGCAAGTGATTTTGAAGTCTGTGCAAGAAGACACTTTTATTACGGTTATATATTATACTGAACTGAGATGCAGCATAACAGTTCATATTACACCTCTGTTCAAGGATCTGCACTGACTCTTGATTTGTTACAGGGACAAGTTGAAGATGTTTCTACTCGTATATAAAGTTCTTACCCGCTTGGGACCAGTTAACTTGAAGGATCATCTTATGTCATACTTGACTGCTTGACCACTTTGGTCTGCAGAACTTGCACTTTTACAAGTGCCATAGAATCACAGAATTATAGAATCATAGAAATGTAGTGCTGGAAGGGAATCCAAGTGTCATCTAGTCTAACCCCCTGCAATGCAAGAATCTCAATCCAAGGCAGATGGCCATTCAACCTCTGCTTAAAAACCTCCAAGGAAGGAGAGTCCACAACCTCCAAAAGAGAGACCATTCCACTGTCAAACAGCTCTTACTGTCAGAAAGTTATTCCTGATGTTTAGTTGGTATCTCACTTCTGTAACTTGAAGCTCACAGGGTAAAATGCCCCCAAACTCCAGAGGAGTTTAAAATGGTTTCTACATATTCCCCATCCCATGGTGACCCATAGGAGTTTTCTAGCATAGGCCCACATGGAGATCATGACATCAACAGAATGCTATCCCCATTTGCCCCTCATTGACCCACACACCACTGGGCAATGGGGTTCCAGGGCCTAATTTGGCCCAGAACAAGGCTTAAACAGAAAATTCTGCAGCTTGAAATAGCTCCACTGTCTAATTCAAGTTATGCTCTTCAGAGAAATTACATAGTCGTTTTGTTTGTTTGTTTTCTGTCTTTAAATCTCTGCCCCATAACAAAAGTTCTCTGAGACAAACAAACCCACAAACCACAAAAACACATTAAACTGCAAGACAGAACAATAAAAGTCTATAACAAATTAATTATAAAACTGAAACACAATTAAAACACAAATTAAAACTCGATTAAGGGCCCAGCCTACTGAACATAAAACATTATTTATGGGTGAGTTTTTGGGACCGTGGCTTCTATGTTTTTACTATGATGGTTGGTTTGTGCCTAGAGATGGGGGTGGTGATTAGATTCATTTCACATTTATGAACCTGCCTAATTCAGACTTTCCTAAACAGAGACATCCTTTGGAATTTCCACTTTTTCAGCTTGTTGTAATATAATTTGCCAGTGCAATGTGGAAATAAATAAATAAATAAATAAATAAATAAACAAACAAATAATTCTTATACCCCACCTATTTGACTACTCTGGGTTACTCTGGGTGGCTTCCAACAAAAAATAGGAACAGCAACAACAAACACAAAAGTTTCCCAAAACACAGCTGCCTTCAGATGTCTACGAAAATTGAATAGTTGTTTTAACTCTTTGACATGTTATGTACTAAGATTAAGTTGCAGTTCTCACTCAGGGCCACCTGTATGTAAATGAAGGATTGAAAACTGTCATTCCTGATTGGTTAGCTAGTTGTGAGTTCTTAGTGTTTCAAGTTACTTAGTATTATATAAAGCAGCCAGCTAGGCTGCAGTCAGTCTGATTCCAGGAGCAGTTCTAACTGCTGCAATAAAGAGCTGTGATCCAACAGAGCTGTGTCCTTCGTACATCTTTTCCACTATTCAACATGACACATGCTGGGTGGGGATTCCACAGGGCATTTTTATGCACATTTAACTCCAGTAAATGCATTTGGGGCTGCAGTGTGCTCTGTGTGGGGCTACGACTGAAGTAGACTTGGAAACTACAATTGATCCAGAATGCAACTGAGAGACTACAGACTGGAAGCAGCCACCAGGACCACATAACACCAGTCCTAAAAGATCTACATTGGCTCCCAGTACATTTCTGAGCACAGTTCAAAGTGTTGGTGTTAACCTTTAAAGCCCTTTTAGGCTTCAGCCCTGTAAACCTGAGAGTGGCCCTACCCTCATTGTTCAGCCCAGACACTGTCTGGAAAATGAGAAGTAGAATCAGGCTGGTGGTTGGATTGAGCCCACCCAATTGGTGTGTATCTGTGTGATGTTTGACTGGGCCACTGAAGGGCCCCCAATTTATTTCCAGTGCAAACAACGTTTTTACTGCCCATCCCTAATTTTAAATGATTTATTGGCCATGTGGTTTTTTTTTGTACTGGATTATACTACTGATTATATTTTACTGCTACCCATCTGGACATTTTATGATGTAGAGACAGCATAGGAATGTTTTTTAACAATTAAATGAAAGACCACTCATTGAGCCAAATCTGGTTCCAAGGTTTGCTGCTGCCAATTCAGTTGCAAAAGAATGGGGCTGAAGAATCTTTATTTGTATCAGCAACTAGCCATAGCAATAAAATAAAATGTACTGAAGATATAGATAAAAACTTAACTATACAAAATACATTTTGGAGGTTTGCATCACTAATCAAATAATAGATCATATTCTAATTGCTCCCGCTAAAAACCTTGCAGTTTTTGCTGACACCTTATCAAAATAATAGGGTTCTTTAGTAGGGCATAGAATGATGATGCAGTTTTATTAACTGATATTTAACTGAATGTTTTATTGGTGGCCTCTGTTTTTACTGATTTACTCACTGTATTTTTGGTTTTAAATGGATCTTGCTGTATTTTGTGTAAACTGCTTAGAGATTTTGCATATTAAATAATATATAAATATTATTGGTTGGAGTGAAGATGATGGAAAGGTTGCGGTTCAGGGCTGGGCCTCCTACTTCACAAGCTGACCCTCCAACTAAACTAGTTGTGGTCATAAAAGATTACAGGTCAGAAAATGCTGCAAGGGATTTTAGAAACAAGAACCTGACTGAAATAGAAGGGCCAGGAAAGGGTGAAGTACAAGGTCATGACTAGGCCAGAGAATAAAAGGTGAGGTTTTTAAGCAAAAGGAAGCTATAAATGAGGCAAGCAGCAGAAGGCTTCGAAACTGTACTGGCTACTCACTGACTCTTGCTGAAGAATGAAAGGATGCCAACAATCATCCTGACAGCTGACACTGGCAAGTTGGCGGGTGCTACTGAAATGTGCTCATTTTGCTTTTATATTAGATCATAATCACTTTCATTGGCAAAATAAGCTCCTGTCATCGGCTCATTGTAGTGGGCTGCTACCTTGCATCTTGTATGTAAACTGTGAGGTTTCTGAGAGGCCTATCTTTGTTTATTTAAAGTTGGATGGGTTTTTCAGTAGCAAGCTGAACAGGACTCTCTCCTTCCTGCCCCTTCACCCATCCCAACAGAAGATAATCCACCGGACTGCGGTAGCCATTCAGTCACACATGTATTGAAAGAGGAAGGGGAAGAACAGGAACAGGAACAATAAGGAGAGGTGAAGGTAAAGAAACTTGAATATCCATTTATGCAAGGACATGTTTACACATAGGCTTGAGTTACGTTCTTTACAAAGGTGATTCCCTATTTGTGCTATCCAGGAATTAGGGAAAATAAGTCACATATCATATACAGTGGTACCTCGGGTTAAGTACTTAATTCGTTCTGGAGGTCCGTTCTTAACCTGAAACTGTTCTTAACCTGAAGCACCACTTTAGCTAATAGGGCCTCCTGCTGCTGCTGCACCGCCGGAGCAGGATTTCTGTTCTCATCCTGAAGCAAAGTTCTTAACCCGAGGTACTATTTTTTCTGAGTCTGTAACCTGAAGCGTCTGTAACCCGAGGTACCACTGTAGTATAATTTTATAAGTGGTAGTCAATGTGGTCTCCTCCAAATGTTGATGGCCTCCAACCCACATCAGCCACAGTCAGCAAGGTAATGGTCAGGTGTGATGGGAGTAACAGCCAAAAATAATATGGAGGGCACCATTCTGGCTACCCCTGTCATGCTGCATATTACACATATGCCTTCTATGAGAAACACATTCACTATGCACTGCTTCTGCTACCATGGGGGCATAATGCAATGGGAATTTCTCTGTGGGTTTCCTCTAGCCTGTTGAACTTTCATTACTACAGATGATTCATGAAAGGGAAAGCAAGAGGTTTGACTTATGAATCCCAGGCTGACTTTGCAAGTCTCTCTCTCCCCCCCCCCCCATTAGCTGAGAGACTACCTGAAAAGCACTGAAATATTATGAACAGCATGGAACTGTCTTTGCCAAGTTTAACCAAACTTCAAAGCTTTCATTTCCCTTGGCCTCTATTTCTCTCCTACTCTGACTGGGTTGCAATGCTTCATTTGCCTCACAAACCAACTGCATTAGTTTTGTTATTCCATAAAAGCTTCTTTCCACTCACTAGACATAGATAGGAAGTGGCTTTAAAATAATTCCAGTAATGTGATGCCGCCTGCGGCCTCCTGATAACTGCTATATGCAGTCCACAAAATCATCCAACATCTTTGAAATGCTAATACTCTACCTGTACTTTGTTTAACCCATTCTTATTTCTGAGCTGTTATCTCTGCTATCAAACCGTTCATTTGGGTCTATTGGTCTGGCATCAACAGTTTCTAAAGGCCTCTTTGCACACTATGACACATACATAGAGTTCCGTAGAAATAGTCTCCACGTGATTGTTTCTCTATGCTGCTGGTATAAATTGTAGCAAACCTTGCCAGGTCTGTTTTCTACATGATACTGAGATTCTCAATATAGGCAATGGTGATTTCTGGTAGTCATGATCACAGAAATCCAACATGCAACATGTGTGATTTGCATGGCCAGCCATGCAATATATTATATCCCTAGGGCAGAGGAGCTATCACACAAAGATTATTTCACTCTTTTTCCAGACGGCTATACTGAGTAATTGCAGATAAGTCATAATACCAAGTGAATGAGGTAATTAGTATCACATCTCCATCCACCAGAATAGATTCTTACAGATGTGTAAGATGAGGGGTCCAGTGTTGAAAGACTAAGACCCAGAAATTAGTAGTGAACAAAATAATGGCCTGAGCACTGCAAAAATGCATGTGACACATTTAAAGATTGAGAAATGAACTGGGCACTTCAGAAATTATTGCTTTTTTTTTTGTTTAGTTTGCACTTACCAACCTCCACAACACTAGAACAGTTGGGATCTGTGAAGCCATCAGGACACTCGCAAGAGTAGAAGTTGTCATCCAATCCAGACAAGCAGATGCCTCCATTTTCGCAGGGGTTGGAGTCGCATATATCCCCTGTGAATCAAAGAAAGGATTTCTCACAATCTTTTAAATATATAGTTTTCAAAATCATGATGAATGCTGCTGAAAATATAGTTTATTGATAGTTAAGAGCATATACAGTATTTCCTAGCAACAAATTATCTAATGAACTTGATCGGTTTCTGTTAGGACATTTACGGGAACAACCTTCATAAAAAGTGATGCTCCTTCAATTATCATGACATAAAGAGTTGTATTCTTGTGGAAACAATTTTTAAGGTGTGGAAGCAAATGGATGTGTTTTTATCTCTGCAACATTAACCAATAACCAGTTATTGGAAACTAGTGCTAAAACTTAGAAACTAGTGCTAAAACTTAGAATCCCCTCAAGCCTTGTCTGTTCTGGTGACCTCAGATTATGCAGGACATTAGTTCTTATCAGCTCTAGCCAGTGTGGCCAATAACCAGGAGTAACTGCAGTTGTAGAGAAAAACACATGGAGGCACCTGGTTTAGGACAAGAACAGGTAGAAGATTGTTCTTCAACAACAAGAGACAACATGATCCAAGGTATAGATTCCCAAAGCAATAGAAATATGGATTCCCAAAGAAAGTTTGTGCAACAAAGCATCATAATAGCATTTTATGCAGACCTAAAGAAAAAAAAAAAAAGGCGATATCCAGATGCACTGTTCTAAATATGTGTTTGTGGATGGGGTTGAGGGAAGGAAATCCTGATATTATTTCTGTGAGCTTCCTTCCAAATGTGTTTGGGATACTTGTTAGCAAAGAATAGCAATCTCCTTTGGATTTTTCTACAACTTAACAACCATCCCCTCCCAAAACCTATACACCATTAGGATGGATTCCCACTTTCTTTGTGTACTTAAATAATGTGTTCCCGAATAAAATTCACATACACCTTGCCAGATATAAAGGATGTGTGTGTGTGTGTGTGTGTGAACATTTCAAGGGCACTCCCCTTAAAGACACACACAAATATTGCAATGCCCAGTCTTTTTTAATTCTACAATTTCATGCTCTTCAGAGTCGTATTATTGTACCTTAGAATTATAGAGTTGGATCTAGAGGCACCTCCTGCCAGAGGACGCTCCTTTGACTCCAACTCCTTTGGGAAGAGTTGTCCCTTTATGCTTTAGCTACAATGTTCATTCATTCATTCATTCATTCATTCATTGAATTTGTATACTGCCCTAAATCCATAGATTTCAGGGTCATTGACAACATAAAAATACAAGCTAAAAACACAAAATACACAAGAAAAAGGGGGGGACAGACAAACCAATAATCCCCCCTACCTCACTCCTCCCAATAGTTCCTTTATCTAATTTGCATATTTGAATTCATTTTCTGATTGTTGATAAAAGAGCAAAACAGGAGCAAATATATAAAAATACAAGTATAAAAACACATACAAGTATAATTTTCCCTGGTTTTTAAGTTCTGCATGTTATCATGTATTGGTATTATATTCCACCCTCCTTCTGTAGAAGCCCAGGGCATCTAACAATAATCACACAAATAAAACTATGTAGAATAATAAAGCCAATATGCTATAAAATACAATAAATAATGAAAATGTAGTGCAGAAGCAGCAATAAATGGCTCAAAAAAACAATATTTCAATGTCTAGTTTTTAACTTAGAGAAAACCAGGGAGGAGAACACAGTCAGATCTCTAGTGGGAACGAATTCCATAATTGATTTGCTCAGAAGATTATTATATACAAATATCTAGAAAATTCTGATTTTAGTATGTCAATTGTTGGCCTACTGACCATTACTATTAATTAATTATTAATTTTATACACCACCCTTCATCTGAACATCACAGGGCAGTTTACAACATAAACTTTACAATTTATGATGAACTTATTTGTTGGGTGGTTGCCAAACTGCTCTGAACCATCCAGCACACACAACTTTAACTGGAAGGACTCCAAGTTAAATCGGGCTTTTGATTTTAAATTTCTCAGGTGAAAAGGCTAGAAAGGCAGCTGATGAAATCTTAGAGCAGCCTTTTCTGGTGCTCCCTAGCTATGTTATGGTTTACAGCCCCCATCAACTTCAGCCAGCACAGCAGATTAATAGCACTTAATAGCCAGCACTTGCAGAACCAGTGGCCTGGCATGCCACCAAGCAGCCCCCTACAATGCTGGATATTTTCCAGTTTGTGTCATATGGAAGTGCTGGGATGGAAAAAATATGTCTACTCAGTGATTAGTACCTCAAAAATTGGAACACTTAGATGTCTCCCTTCTCTGTGGAAGTTCTACCCCAACTGAACACTTGCTATATGGCATAGAAAATGCAGAGTCACTTTCCTGTTAATTCTTTTACAACTATAGAGCTTTCTTCTTCTGAAAGCCCCCCCCCCCAAAAAAAAAATCAATCCAAAGGTTTTATTTAGTGTGTGAAAAATTCTGCTACTTGCGATAAAGCAGAGTCTGATGTCTGATATTTAAATAAGTATTTTTAATTTTTTGAGTGGGGGGTGAGAAACACAAATTGATGCACCTGTCATCCTCACTGGTGGGATTTTTAAATAAATTAATTTTGCTTTGCAAAGAAAACTTTGTGTCCTGAATATGACATACAATTTTGGCAGGATCTCGGTAAAAGCATTTCAGATTGGACAGCTGCCATGCAGAGCTTCATATTACCAGGAAAGCATCTATCTGAATAGCATCACTTTGACTTCACGGGAGTTTGATTAAGCACTTTGATGTCAGATGTCACTCTGATTTTAAATTGCATGTCGTTGCAAATTTCAAATGTGCTTCTCTATCCTACTTTCATAGTCTTGTTTTATAATATCAAAAATGTTTGAGACTAGCTCATGCATTTTACCAGCTGAATTCCCTTTCTTTGTGCATGCATGTGTCTAATTTGCTATTTTAAAAATTCACTCCCTCTTATTAGGAATAGAGTTTCTTACCTACTTAAGTGCTGAGAGATCCAGAATTATGTAATTTCCTCGGGATGAGAAAGCACCAGAGGCTTATGATGTAATGTTTTATTTACAAACATACACAAGCAAAGCACAGTAAAAGAAAAATTACTCCCACAGGAAGCAGCAAAAGCACTAGTGTGGATTCCTACAGCCTCCAAGGCAGGCTGCTTCCTATCTGGCTATACTTATAGTTATCAGCTTCTCTCTTTCTCTGTCCAGATTCAAATCCCCAATTGCTTTATTTTCTCCAAAGATAAAAAATGCAGCTCATTGTTCTAAAATTTCACCCCTGAATTCACTCCCATTGTGGAAATATCAACTAAACTAGTGCTCTGCCAACCCCCCCCCCCCCAATTTTCCATCAATTAATGAGAAACTGCACCCAAAAATTACCAAAGTGAGGAAAACATGTCAGTGCAATTTTTTTTGTGAGTGGGTTCAGGTTTTTGTTGTATTTACTGCCTTTTGAGGGTGGCCAAGGATTGTTACTGATAACCTTTTCTGTCATTCTGAGAATCACCTCTACAGGGATCTGCACTCTGCAGCCTTCTTGGTTGTTTCCTAAAAATCGTGTGATGTTCATGCTTCAAGTAAAGTGCAGGGGAATGTGTCCCCCATGGAGCTTCTTCAGATCAGGTAGTGGAGGCAGCCTGGGAGGCTGCAGAGCACTGGGAAAATGTTTAATGAAAAGAAAAACAGACACACCATACACAACCACCTTGTAACAATAAGGAAAGCAAAACCCTGTACCCACCAAATCCTAAGTACCTTGAGAAGGAGGTAGAAAAATGGAAGCCTCTTTCACACTGAAAGAAAACTTAAACTGGAGGGCAGGTTTCAGCATAGCACTAAGACAAACAAATCTGACTATTAGCAAGCAGTCAGCTTAACAAAGGATAGTTACTCAGCAAACAGCAGTGACATCACAGTCAGGAGGCTGGCTCTGTTGCATTATCCCCTGTTTAGGGAAGTTGTTAATGTTTTATTGTGCTTTTAATTCTGTTGGGAGCCATCCAGAGTGGCTGGGGAGGCCCAGCCAGATGGGTGGGGTATAAATCTTCATCTTCTTCTTCTTCTTCTTCTTCTTCTTCTTCTTCTGTATACAATTACTGACTGACACTTGTATGCATGAAAGGGTTATCCTGAGTGCTGAGCTCAAGTTACCAGCATGGGTGTGGCCTAGCATGCTCTCAGCAGCCTCTGCTCCCCACCCTCTCAGTCTCCTTTTTGCTCTTCCTACTTCCTGGAGCAAGTGAAGAAGGAGCTATGTGGCTTGGCTCCCAACTCAGCAAATGCTGCAAGTGAACTGAATCTCTAAAAGATTTCATAAGCTACTTCTTTGCTAACCCAAAGATTGCATGATCCTTTCGTAAATGAGTGATGAATTCCATTTCCCCCCTAAAATTAACAATAAGAAGCAGATTAAGATGAAATCCTAACCCTGTTTACCTGGAGTAAGCATTGTTGAAGTCAATGTGATTTACTTCTGAGTAGCCATAGTTAGGATTGTACTTTTAGTGCATATGGGGTGCCTTTGGCAACAAACAGCAAAGCAAAGAGGCACCTATAAATACACACACATCAATGACTTTCTAACACCTTAACAGCCCTTCTATTATCCAGAAACAAATACCGTACCTTGTGATATTCACTTCCCTGTGTGTTCTTTTTCAAAGTAAATCAAGCAGCTAACAACCCATCAGTTAGCCATCTCCCTGGAGGATTCCAAACCTCTAGCGAGCTTCTTGATAACAGTGTTATGAAATATCAAAGTGAAATGTCAAAAAAATGACATTAATTACTTATAATCTGTGGACTTAAAAAAGAAAAACCTTCTGTGAACAAATGTGGATTGCATTTGCTTCAAGGAATTCCGTTCCTGAACACTGAGCAATTACACAAAATTTCCATATCTGAGCTTACAGCAGAATTCTCTGACATCTCTACTCTTGCACCAGGGATCCCAGAGTCAGGAGGTTTGCAGCCTATGCTCTCAGAGTACATACTCTCATTACATCCAGCACTGAACCCCTCCACAACAGGGACCTGCATCTCCTGCACCTGGAGGGAAGTGTCAGAAAGGAGGAGATATGCTAGGTTCCAAACCTGCCCATAGAAAGCCGCTCTGTGCCCAGCCTTGGCTGGGAAGGGTGGGGTATAAATAAAAATTTATTATTATTATTATTATTCTACTTCTCAAGGAAGGTTCAGAGTTTGGGAGTACATAGGAGGCATAAAAGTAGGGCCAAGTTGCTCACCATTGTGCCCTTGGAGCTTTTTAACAGCATTGGGAAAATATAGTCATGCAAGCTATACCTGCTGTCTTTTATACATCTATATTTTACTTATATATATTCAAAGCATTTGTTTATTTCTACTCTATTAAAAGTGCAGGAGCCCAGTTTCCCCTTTCACTTGGCCAACCAAGTATAGTATGCTTATTCAAAGCATTACAAACATTAACAAAAGAAAGTGGTAATGCTAACATGAACAAAACAGCACTGTCACAGGATCAGGTACACATTTGTTTCCTTGATGACTGCATGTGTTGCTCCAATCAAATTACTTCTCTTTAAAGAGCTAGGCTCTCTTCCTGCCACACACTGCATGCATCTTGGTGTACTGTACCCACAAACCTCTTTTAACAACACAATCTCCAGCATGTCTGCTCAAAAGTAAAATCCTGCTGAGTTCAATGGTGCTTACTCTCAGGTAAGTGGGTATAGGATTGCAGGCTATATTTGCTCACAGTTATGCAGAGGGCCCAAGTTCCTCCTCTGCCCAGGTTCAAACTGCAGATCAAAAGCTTTTTGCAAGTCTCAGAAAATTCTCCTGTAATTGGGAGGTAAATTATGCAGGAGCATCGATGTTGTTCAGTTCAGGATGACTGCCAGTTCTGCAAAGTGTCCTTTATTTGCCTTGCCTTGCCTTTCCTGGATTAGTTCCTAGCCCAATCTTAATCATGCCCTGGACCAAACTGTAGTTCCAAAACCTTGCTGCCAGACCACCAGTGCTAACCCATTCAAGCCTGCTGCCAGTAGATTCTCGTCTCCCAATAATTTATACATATGTATGATTACAAACAGATGCAGCCAGTTTTCCCACTTATGGGCTCCTGGATTGTAGGAGCCTGATTTCCCCACTCTAAGGTTTGCATAGGGAATAACTGGAGGACTTTTTAAAGTCTATAAAGGCCTTCTTTCCCTATAATTTCACATTGTACTTGGTCCTGTCTTCTCGTTTATGGGCTACATTTCTCCTTGCTTCACCTCTTGCAATTTCCTTTCCCTGTGGCTTTTCTAATTCATGGGGCTGTTTCCTCCACCCTTTTGTTTCACCACTGCTGACAGGCTTTTGGATAGACAAGTCAAGAGTCTCAGTCCCTGGCTGCAATACTCCACAGTTCAAGCTTGCTGGCCACTCACTGACTACATGGGTGGGGGCATGAAGCGGGTCTCCACAGTTGGGCCTCAGAGTGAACTTCAACACCTTTTAGCTGTTGTTCAAACATGACACTAATCCCATGACATTCCATTTCCATTCTCTCCTTCAAGGTTGCTGTGATTTCTTCTGCCAGTCATTGTTGCAATGCTCTGATTTCTTTTTTCAGGAATGCTGTTCATACACCAGCTCCCATTTCCCTCCAAGGAAAAAATATATCACACTGTTCTCCTTAAGCATTGTGATTTACAGTAGGTGGCAAGAAGACCACTGGTAAGACTACAGGGTTTAGTCTCCCCTACATAAGAAGGTACAGGAGACTTATGTCATCTTGTACACGTGTGTTTGATTTACAAATATACAAGCAAAGCTAATAGAAGCCTGCATTAAGCAACATAACCTCTAATCCTGCTTCAGGTTACCCAAATCAGCAGCATAAACCTTTGCAATTCCCCAGCCTAATCTCAGCCCAACTGGACTCAGTGTATTTGTCTCCAAACTACAACAACATTCTCTCGCTTCCTCACCCCCCTCCGCCTTTGCAAAGCACTGGTCTCAAACCTGATTCCTGCAGGTAAATTACCCATTTAGTAAAACATCTCCCCTCATTAGCTTCCATTGAGGAAACATCAACTGATCATCCCTATTAGCAAGCAATCAGCTTAACAATGGATAGCCATCTAGCAACTACATCACCATCAATATAAACACTAACTACTCATGCATATTATTTTACAAGAAAATAAATGTTTGTTATATCTCACCCATTACACCCACCTATCCATATGTAATTACACTACTGTGCACTAACAGGTAACCAGTATAATAAATACAATAATTTGCATGCTAACAGGACACTTGTAGCACATTTTAAAAGCAGAGTTAATGCATATAGTCCAGTGCATGTTTGGCACAATATACCAAGCACTGTAATCTCAATTAATTTCAGCAGATCTTGAATCTAGATGGTGGCAATTGATTACTGCTGCATCCAGTGTTCCTAATCAAGAGATTGTGGTGTGCAGCATGCAATGTGGTGCTGCCCTTTTGACAAGACTAACAACCAGCTGAGGAAGAGAAGAAAACAAATAGTGGTGCTGTCACACAGAAGACCACAATGCCACCCACCAGATTCCCTTACCATAGAACTGGGTTTTTGACCACAGGAAAGAGTAATCAGAAGAGAGGGACAGAGCAGAAGTTGTACAGAGGATGTAGTCATTTCTGACTTCTCCCTGCCATCCCATTTCTCTGTGGGTCTTTTGCATGCAGCCATCTTCTTCTCATTTCCCACTCCTGCACTGCATGTGCTGTCCCTCAAAAAATAAGAAGGCTGCTTTCTTGCTGAGCTTGTGCTCTGAAGTTGAGAGTGAGTGGGTTGGAAATCAGAGTTCACAGAGGTAGGTGGTATTCTGGTTCTTTGCTGCATGCTAAGATGGGCATGAGCCCCCTACCCCCCCTTCATTCAGCACCTGGTTTTGTCCAGTTTTCTTGCTTCCTTCACCTTCTCCCCAACCTTCCTTTTTCTTCCCGGAACTCCTGTCCAGTTTTTGCTCTTGGAGTTTCTTCAGGAACATGCTCTGTCCCTCTGGGCCACCTTCCAGGAAGTGCAGCCAGCTCATAGGCTGCATGCAGTGGCACAAAGCTTTCCCCCTCCATCCAGGGGGAGAAAACCCTGCCTGCCAGTGTGCAGCCAGCTGAGATCAAAGAGCTTTGCACTGCTTCAAGTAGTGCCTTAGGCTTTCCTCCCACTTTTTTTACAAAAATAATAATTTCACTAGAGCCAGATGACACTGAAGTCCAGAGAGCCCAAAGCAGGCTGGATTACACCAGGCACCTGATGACATTTGGCAATGGACCAAAGATTCCCCATGTCAGCTTTACAAAGTTGCAAAGTTTCATCAATTACATTTTTCTAAAACTTGTAAGTACTGTAGTGTAGCAGGAGGTGCCGTCTCAGAGCACTCCTCTCTCTGACACATGCCTCTATAATCCTAAAAAAGTATGCCTTCTTTCTACAGTGATATTTATACTCAGGTTTATGCTACTCAAAGCAATTAACCAATCAACCAAAGTTCATCTGATGAATCAGCAAATATTGCATTCAATTGGGTAACAGCTCTTAAACCTTTAACATGAGTCTGATTGTATCCAGAAACATGACATGTAGGCCAAAATATTTTTGTTTGCATGGTACACTCAGGCCTTAGATTTCTATGCGTAAAATTATATATATATCATTTGTATCTAATGTTTCTAAGGAGTGCCATGAGATGCATCTTCATCTAGCTTAATGAGTGCCTGCTGTAATGTAGGGCTTTTTAAAATAATAAATAAATTATTAATCAGGTCTGCCTGGCTCTGCAGAGGAGTGTTACAAAGCACTGTGGGTGGAGTCCAAACAGACTGCAGACATCCAAGCACCACCAGCCTCCTACAGCACAAAGATTCAGAAAGCCACGTCTGCTGTTTTAATTTTAGAGCCATGATTTCAGCACTAAGATTGCCTGCATTGAATCTGTCTCCTTTCCAAATGAACAGGAAGAAGGGGGGGAACTCTGCCAGGTGTTAGGGAAGTAGGTCATTTTGAAAATTGGCACACGTGCGCCTGCTTCGTGTTTGTTCTGTGTCCTATCCTGCCAATTAAGCATCTGAGGGAGCTGCATGTTGGTTCAAGCAGATAACCAATGACCTGCCTTTCCATATCTGAAAGCATCTGCTTTTCTGCTCTTCCCTGGCACTCTTTGCGTACGTTTCATGCTGTTCACAGTGTTCTTTGGGGAGAAAAGGTGGCTAGAGGTCAATCTTAGAGAGATCAATTTGATATGTCTTTGGGGGGGGGGAGAGATGTTGTGGACCCAATTATTACCCATGTAAGTGGAAGATGCTCAGGGAATTCTGTTCCCAGCAATGTTAATAATTAATTTGGCAAAAGAAAATACTGCTTGTGCAAACCCATATGGAAAATCTGATTAAAATTAAATAGGAATCTTGGGCATAAGATAATGTTCCTGAGTTCATGTTGTTCAATTACACAGTCAATCTGTGTCAGGAGCCAAGCAGTCTTGGTGGGTTTGAGAATGAATGAGCTCCAGATTTCTGTTTCTGGAAACCTTGTCTCATTTTATGCCGGGATTACATTACACACAGCTACTTGAATTATTTCTGGCTAGGATGTTTGAAAGTGTCAGAAACTGGCACAAAGAGTTTTAGCGAGCTGCCTAACTTACCGTCTATAATTTGACCAATGGACTACGTGGTATGTACCATCAGGATTTCTGCTACTGGGTCTTTTGTCAATACCATACTCTTCATACTGTGGAGACCATACTGTGCTCTCAGACTTGTGGTGCTGTTGGCTTCAGGCCCAGAATGTTCAGGGGCTCAGGCTTAAAATGTCACTTTTGCCACCTGGCAAACAGAAAGCACTGACCTTCATTACACTGCCTGCATTCACATGCAACATGAAGCCACAATTGCATTTTACGAGCCAAGGCAGGCAAGAGCTGCATACAGGTACAGTCACTTTGTGCCTCCCTTTGCATGAGTTGCTGAACAAGCTAGGATTCAGAATTTATAGCTTCCCATACCATGAAAACCCAGAAACTGTAGGTAATGGCTTCAAAACATGACAATAAGAGCACTTCCAGGCTGTCAGTATTTTTGGCTGGGATTCAATCACTTGTCAGTAAATTGCAGTTGACTGGGAGGTCTTGTGCAACAAACCTGCTTCTCCAAAAGATCAGACTTTTTGCAATAAGACAAGTGATGTGAAAATTCATTGGAAATTGTGTGATAGTACTTGCTTTGACACAGTATCATCTTGCCTTCCCATTAACAAATCAGAATGAATGTCATTAAAAAGCCAACATTGTGCAACCTCCCTGCAAACAAATCAGGAAGAGTGCTCAATAAACAGGTCAACTGATAGAACCCTAAGCCAACTTTAAAGCATGGTTTCATATCTTGGCATGATTTAAAGTCACTGGGTTGTTCACATATAATGGGAGGCTATGGTTGGAGGCTGAATCCTTGCTTGTATTGCTGCTCATAATAAGGAAGGAATGAAGCAGCTGTAAAGGGACTGAGTGATAATGATGCATGTCTATCCCATCTTAACCAGGATTTCTAGCTTAGCGCTGTGTGCAGGCACAGCTATTGTGAGGGAACACATGGCAAGCACAAAAGGCCTTATTGCGCTTTCAGTATAATTAGTTTTGTATCTAGTCCCATCATTTTAATTATTAAAAATAAATTATTAAAAACAAAATTAAAATTAAATTATTAAAATTAAATTATTAAAACTAACCTAGAATGAGGCAGCTAGACTGGTGACTGGGAGTGGCTGCTGGGACAATATAACACTGGTTCTAAAGGATCTTCATTGACTCCCAGTGCATTTGTGAGCACAATTCAAAGTGTTGGTGTGGACCTTTAAAGCCCTAAATAGCCTCTGCCCAGTGTACCTGAAGGAGTGTCTCCTTCCCCATCATTTATCCCAGACAGTGGGGTCCACCTCCTAGGGTCTTCTGCTGGTTCCCTCACTGCAAGAAGCAAAGTTGCAGGGAACCAGGTAGAGGGCATTCTCAGTAGTGGCGCCCTCCCTGTGGAACACCCTCACTTCAGATGCAGAGGAGATAAAGAACTACATCACATTTAGAAGACATCTGAAGGCAGCCCTGCATCAGGAAATTTTTATTGTTTGATGTTTTATTATGTTTCAAGATATGCTGTAAGCCGCCCAGAGTGGCTGGGCTGGGGAAACCCATCAAGATGGGTGGGGTATAAATAATAAAATTATTATTAAAGGTAGAATTGGAAAACTGGTCAGTATTACTCAACAGGAATTAAAGCTTCTTATCCCTACAAACGATTTCAGTTTTCAGTGTGTGCATAGCAAATAACATCACACTATTTTGAGAAAACAAAATTGACTTATTTTTGTTAGGTTTTTGTTCCATTTTCCATGCTTTGCTTGCTGCTGCTCAGTTGCTTTCAGAAGCGTTTTTCCTACTTTAAACATTATTGTAACTGACACAGTTTTTCCTCCCCCCAAAAACATTAAAAAATGTAAGTTCAAATTCTGTCCTATATAAGTAGCTAACATTACAGAGATCCTGAAATATGAATGATCCATAACCCTTAAGAGGAAGAATGTAATAACTAGCTTTCAAGTCCATAGCCACTCTCTACCTCCCAAAAAACTACAGCAGAGTGAGAGAATTATTGTGGCTGCTAAAATTCCAATTCCCCCTGCACAAATAGGCTACTCCAGCTCAGAAGGTATTGTGCAAAAATCCTACAAACTGTTGCTCTCCAAAACTGTGAATCTATTCCCCCACCCTTTCCTACCAACAATGCTTTGCTGTGTCAGGCACAGAGCCAATTAAACACTGCAGCAATGCCACTTTTCTGGGCTCACTAAGCATCTTACAGCAAATTCTTATGCACATTTACTGGGAAGTCTCACTGTGTTCTATGTACACTTCTAGGTAAGTGTACATAGGATTTCAGCCTACAAAAACTGAACTCTCTCTCCTTCTCCAACCTTCATCTCAAAAGCATGTTTAAATATTCTATTCTATAATAATAATACTTTCCCATAACAGTCAATGCATCAGATTATATTTGGTTAGCATTTTCTACTCCTATCTAGATTGCATGCAGGTCATGTGTCCCTACAGCTCAACATTTATTATACTATTGATGGATAGGTTGCAAACTTTTTCAGACAACTAGGTGGCAATGATTATTTGGTGGGTGGGTAAAGGTAAAGGGACCCCTGACCATTAGGTCCAGTCGTGACTGACTCTGGGGTTGCGGCGCTCATCTTGCTTTACTGGCCGAGGGAGCCGGCATTCAGCTTCCAGGTCATGTGGCCAGCATGACTAAGCCACTTCTGACAAACCAGAGCAGCACACAGAAACGCTGTTTACCTTCCCGCCGAAGTGGTACCTATTTATCTACTTGCACTTTGATGTGCTTTCGAACTGCTAGGTTGGCAGGAGCAGGGGCTGAGCAATGGGAGTTCACCCCATCGTGGGGATGCGAACCACCGACCTTCTGATCGGCAAATCCTAGGCTCTGTGGTTTAACCAACAGTGCCACCCGCGTCCCGGTGGGTGGGTATGCCAGTGTAAGTATGCTAAGGATTATGTGAGCCTAGGGCTTTTAGATAACAACAACTGATGCAGCCTATACAGATCACAAGATCAATCAATATGAGGGTACTTCCATAACTAAGCATAAATCTGGCCTGATGCATTAAAACTTATGAGCAACTGTTTTCTAGAATACCTGTCCAGATGATACAGCCAAGAAAACAACACATATTTTTATCAAGAAGGATGACTTATTAGACATGATAGCATGTTCCGCTACATGTATAGACTAAATACCTATTGGCCATGTACTTCAGTATTGATATGTCCACATCCCATGGCAACATAATGAGGAAGGTCCTATGAATGTACCAGTGTAGGCAAAGGGATAAAGTCCACTTCCTTGCCATGCACTCAGTGAATTATTTTCTTTGGTGGGAGGCATAGGGACACCCTTAGAATCTACTCAGAATTGTTCCAGAGCAGCTAACATAGTTCAGCAGTAAGCCAAACCATGGCTTACTGGGAGCATGCAAATGTGTAGGATTTCAGAGAAGAACTTGCAGCTGCTTTACTCTCTCCCTTGGCCTTTTTGTTTCCACCTTGCATTGAGCTAAGCTTAGCATATCATCCAAACCTGATCTTCTGGCTAAGACTTTTCCTCACTAACCATGAGCTGTAACCAAGAAGAAAATAACCAGCATAGCTATGTTGACTGTTTTCTTCTTGCCAGCCATTCTCCTTGTCCTCAGCTTGGCTATCAGTCACTGAGGTACATTATCACCAATACAAAATAGTAGATTGCAGCAGTGTAATGAATACAGGATGCCTGTTTCCACAAGAGCAAGAAGAGAAAAGGGGTGACGCTGACGTTTTGCCTGTCAGGCACCAAGGACATCCAGCATTCATGATCACCATATAAAGGCTCTGATGCTAAATGAGGTGGTATTAAATGTGGCAAATATCCATATTTGTGGCAGGTGATGGATATATGTATATCTGCTAACCACCACCACCACAACAACCATCCTCCTGCTGCTGCCCTTCCTCTAAGGAGTTCAGAGTGGTAGGAACATAGATTAATCCATAATGAGCTATTTTTATCCTCAAGAAACTTCCCTCCATTTCTGAAAAATTTCTCCATTCTCTAAGACAAAACTATGTAACTATAGACAACTTTTACAAGCCTCTATTTGAAGGGCTGTCAATAGACACTCCACTATTTGAAATGATTTTATCTGAAAGGTTGTCCAAAAAAAAGCTAAGAAGGGAGAGGAAGGGCTTTGAAATTGCCCATCAAGAGTTAGCAAAGTAGACAGCAGATGGAGCAGGCATACAGATCACCTGGACAGTATTCTCCACTATGGTAATTTGTATTGTATTTCTACTTAATTTATAGTTGTTGTTGTTGTTGTTGTTGTTGGCATCTATCTGTCTCAAGAGACAATAGAGTGCAACTCTGAGGGTGTAGTTTACTTGTGAAGGGATGCTTTTTAATGTGTCATGTTTTATTATGTTTTTATATGTGTTGCAAGCTATTATGTTTTTATTATGTTTTTATATGTGGCTGCAACCACCTTCCAAACAAACCCCCAGAGTTTTCTCCAAAGAGAAGGGGTGAGGATTACTTCACAGCCAGAGTGGAAAGTGAGCAGCTGAAGCACCCTGCAGAGTCAGAGAAGGGCTCAGATGAGTTCAGATACACAGGAATACCAAAGAAGGATGCCCAAATCACCAGAGTGAGCAGGTCTAACGATTTACTAAAGAACTACAGCGAAGGTGTGACAACTCCCTCCTTGCCCCTGCTCACAGGATTCCATGAGACAGACTTCACAGCAGAGAAATGGCTTCCCCACACCCAAGTAAAGACACACACAGCCTTCATAGGCCCAGGCAGGCTATGGCACATGGGAACACAGGTGGCTGGTATCCACTATTACCTCCCCCTCTAGTCATGTGAAACACACATGAACCCATCACTACAGCTAATGCCAATTAGGCAGGGGTCATCATGACCATCAATATGCTGCAAGCAGGGCTTCCAAACCAGCTTGCCTTTTCAGGTCAACACAGCAGTCCTTCAGACCCCTGGAACTGCTCAGCAGAACGATATGAAACCCGTGTCCCTGACTTCAGGAAATTTTTAATCGCAACACACATTGCACATTTTTATTCACAGCTAGTCTTCCAAAATGGCTAACGACTTACTTTTTTAAAAAAAATGTTCATACTCTAAGGGCCCTTTCAGGAATGAGCCCTGGTGTAATTGCTTAAACTACACCATGGATAATCTGGCCTTGGCTGTAATTCTGCTTGCACTTTCCAGAGAGTAAGCCCCATTAAACAGCAGAATTTACTTCTGTCTAAACAAGCAGAAGGGATGCGGGTGGCACTGTGGGTTAAACCACAGAGCCTAGGACTTGCCGATCAGAAGGTCGGCGGTTCGAATCCCCACAATGGAGTGAGCGCCCATTGCTCGGTCCCTGCTCCTGCCAACCTAGCAGTTCGAAAGCACGTCAAAGTGCAAGTAGATAAATAGGTACCGCTTTGGCAGGAAGGTAAACGGTGTTTCCGTGCGCTGCTCTGGTTCACCAGAAGCGGCTTAGTCATGCTGGCCACATGACCCAGAAGCTGTACACCGGCTCCCTCGGCCAATAAAGTGAGATGAGCGCCGCAACCCCAGAGTCAGTCACGACTGGACAAATGGTCAGGGGTCCCTTAAACTTTACTAAACAAGCAGAGGATTGTGCTGTAAAGTTGTGATCCTAAACTCACATGAGCAGATTGGGACTTACTTCTGCGTAAACATACAAAGGAGGCACTGCATGAATTACACCTTATAGAATTATAATATAGGCTGTTACAGTCTTCCATCTCTGTATAGATTTTGTAATTAAAGTATGGTAATGCAATCCTTGGAGACATTTTTCTTCCACATTTCTGTTTGAACAAAACATCCTCGGTTGCCTTTCTATCACTAGAGTGTTTTTATAATCTTACTGCAAGTTTGCATTCTTGACATGGATTGATGGACTTTTATCATCATGATGTGCTGCATTAATTATGTAGAATGGCTGAATTGCATATTTTTTTCTAGATTGCCCTTTGCTGTCAGGCAAAGAGCGGCATTATAGTTTAAGGAAAAACTAATATAGTGATTTGGAGGAATTACAAAATTATAAAAAGTGTTTTTACAACAACAACAAAAACACCTTTGTGATTACTGAAGAACAAAGTTCAGTTATTTACCTTAATCCACAGTGAAGTTAGTTTGCAGTACCTGAATTTAACAATGAGTCTGTAAGTGACTGTGGAGGCCAATTCTGGATCCACACGTCCTTCCACAGTGGGGACATTGGTTTCCGTGCAGGAGTTGATCATGGTGTGGATTTGCCAAGCGTGCCTTTCTCTTAGCATGTTTCTCCCTTGCATCCTGAATTTGAGTGTCTTCAAAGCCCATGACACCTTTGGTAAAGGCTGTTCTCCATTTGGAGCACTCGCAGGCCAGTGTTTCCCAGTTGTCAGTGTTTATACTACATTTTTTTTAGATTTCCCTTGAGACAAGACAGTCTTTTAACCTCTTTTGTTGATCACCAGCATTATGCTTTCCATTTTTAAGTTCAGAATAGAGTAGTTGCTTTGGAAGACGATCATCAGGTGTCCGCACAACATGACCAGTCTAATGAAGTTGATGTTGAAGAATCATTGCTTCAACACTGGTGATCTTTGCTTCTTCCAGTACACAGATATTAGTTTGCCTGTCTTCCCAAGTGATGTGTAAAATTTTTCAGAGACACTGTTGATGGAATCTTTCAAGGAGTTGGAGATGGCATTTATAAGAGGTCCATGTTTCACAAGCATATACTGTAATAAGGTTGGTAGTACCATAACTTTGTAAACAAGCATTTTGGTTTCCCTGCGAATGTCCCGGTTCTCAAATATATGTGATTTCTCATTAAGATTACTGAATGTCTGATGACTCAAAATTGGGTATGTGAACTCTAGCACTATAATATATATATACATTTTCAACCATTCTATACATTGGTGAGGGCAACACACACACACACACACACACACACACACACACACACACACAATCATCTCGTCTATTGCAAAGACCTGTTTTTTGCTGTCTGATGTTGAGAGATATATATCCTTTAGAACATCTAAATTTCTTGCTAAGGCTTTACAGATTTGGGCCAATAAACTTGAGGGGGAACAGGAAATGATTTATCCACTAGGGGTTGGGGAGTAGAAATGTAAACCATTATTAGTAGAGGTATTACTGCTATTATTATAATTATAATTATTTTATTTGTGTAACAACTGCTTGCTAAACACAATAAACCAAACTGACTTCAATCATTTTGGGCTGAATGGAGTTTTCAGGAAGCAGTTACTGTAACAAGCATGTGTTTCAATTTATTGAAACAATAGTTAAAGCTGTTGTAACTGTTACATAATAAAACCACAAACACTAGTTTTCTGCCAGGCTCCTCCACCTTGCACTAGTATATTTTAGAGGTACAATATTGGAGAAAAACCTGGAAATTGTAGTAGATTTAATAAAGGTAGCTAGAATGCTAATCTGTCAAAACTGGGAAAATCCTGAATTTCCTTCTGTAGATGCATGGTTTACTAAGGTGTGATAAATGGCTTACACAGTTAAGCTGACAAACTTAATAAAAGTATGGGGGAAGCAGCCTCCCGGATGACAAATCTGCAGGAAAATGGAGCTTGTTTCTCATATACCATAATAAACCATGGTATGATTTACCATAAGAATTGATAGTGATAAACAAGACAAATTTATGGAATTATAAACTACAATAACTTATCAATTCATATGTATTATTAGGGCATATATATTAATGGATTGTGCAGGCAAATATAAGGCAAAACAAAACACCTCAAATTATGTGATGATATGAAAATTCATAGATGGTTCCTTCACACTCTGAAATTAAACATGTATGTGTGAACCAGCTCAAAGTACCGTTTGTCTTTGGATAAACTGTGCTAGAAAAGCATCTGGAGATTACATGCATGTGAAATTGAATGCAGAGATTAGATCACCACAAAAATGGCACAAGAATTAGTCTTATAATTATAGCTCTTTGTATAACGCCTAATTTTCTTTCAGCTCTATCCTAATGGTGTTTACATCCTGCAACTGTGATGCTATATTGAAGGTTATATAAAATGTAATACACTTGGTTCTTTTATGGTAAAAGAAATCCCATCACCAGCAATGTCGGCACAAACTAGTTGCTCACATAAATGCTTCTTTAGAATGAAGCCTTTAAAAATGAAAGTCGATGCATCAAACCAAGTAGAATGTATAACAAATTAGGCTTCAATATTTCAAAATAAATGGGCCCTCAAGAGGCACAAATGTAAATTGAGAGGCATATTGTTGATTCAAAAGTGACATTTATTTTGTTCTGCACAATTTCACTGGCAGTAAGTCATATGGGCACTAGCGTTTTAAGAGAGCTTCACTAATTTGAGTATGCAAATTTAAATGAACTTTATCTCTCGTCTTAAGAAGAGTTATTGCACTCATCTGAATATGCAGTTGGAAAAATTAAGAACAGATATTACATAATGCTGGAATTCAGTCTTAATTGCTAAAGCCCCAAATACCATATGCTCCCATCTTAACTCCTGGGTTGCTTGATGTGAGTCAGACTATTTGAAAAGGTTTGTTAATGCTCTGTCTTCTGCCTTTTGCCATTGCTTTAAGAAACAGTGTAGTTCACACCAATAACTAACAAAAACAGTCATGAATGCTCTCTTCAAAATGTATTCCATTAACGCATGCACAGATTTTCTTAAGCAGATGTGGTACAAGCACAGAAATGTATGGTATACTTTTTGACATCTGAACATTGTTGCACCTTTGGTACAAACGGAACCACTATAATCTGGTTTTATTATATCTGCAAATATTTGCCCCTAAGAAACATACAGCCATCACAGTTCCATTTCTTCTATGGCCAGCCAAGATGCATTTCATGTTTATATCTGAACATGGGCTCAATATTAAATGAAGCAAAATATTGTCACAAGAAAAATTGAATTCTCCAAACTGTATATAAATATTTCTTTTATTTATATAATTTATAACTTTTCCATTAGAAATAAATAATAATACTTTTTTGTTTCAATATGAGGCCGTTAAAAGAAAGTTAAAAGACATTTTATTTATTACTTTTATTTATTACTTTTTTATCCACCCTCCCTAAAGCTCAGGGCAGCATATATAGTCCCGACCCCATTTTATCTTCACAATAATTATGTGAAGTAGCTTAAACTGGAATATATTGACTAGCCCAGTAAGCTTTATGGCTGAATGATGATTTAAACCCAGGACTTCTAGTTCTATTCTGATACTCCAACCACTAAATCACATTAATTAACCAACTGTCATAAAAAAGGATTATGTTCTGTCCCTTAATATTCACCCCCTCCCCAATTTGTGCCACAGTGGGATTTGTGCATATTTAAGGAACAAGAAACACCAGTGCACCATACAAGAGAGGAGGGTTAACCTCACCAGAAGCCCAACACACAGTTTTTGCCCAACCTTAGACTATTTTTCCTTGAAAAAATGTACTTGTGTAAATCTTGGGAGCTCCCCCAAATTTCCTGATACCTTTCTCTTGTGCGAGAACAATTGTGCTTTGGCTACAGAAGAACCGGCACTTAGTGATTTCATTCCCTGTCACAGAAACATTACCCAGAAGAATGAAATAACGCACTACTGGGGGGGGGGAGCCAGCAGCAGTACTACTATTATTTAAAAGGCGATGCCATTTTCATGGTAACCAAATATTGTCATTTCTCCCCTTGGATAATATTGAGGAAACACAGTAGTAGCAGTTTGACAACCAACTGTGACTCTGTTCAAAGCACTTTAATAGTTTTCTGACGCAGAAAGCAATTTGTAAACTGTCAAAGTTCAAATCTGTTTATCCACAATTGAAACAATACCACAACCGAAGTAGAAGCAGGGCCATAAATCTTGCCAAAGACCCACAGGGACACCAACTGATAAATATGAGAACAAATGAGCTTTGTAGTTCTTTTAACAAACAGACAAACAGTTGTTCAGGTTAATGGCTGGTTTGTTTCAAAATGCAAAAGAGCCTGCAAGTCGGCTCGACAGTTGAAAAATTAATGTGGCAATGGCAGTTGGAAGGTAAGCTATTAGCAAATTACCTTTTGGGAACACCCCTTCCTTCCTGTAATTACAATTACTCCTTGGTAAAATATTGAAATCTGGACACCAGAAGCAGCAGAACACCAGTGCCATCTTTCAAAGGGTTATGCATTTCTATCTGACGAGGTTTCAATAAATTGTGATGAATTACATTCAACCATTTTTTTCTTTTTGCTCCTTTGCAGATCTGAGATTAGAGAAAGAGAGTTCCATGACGATAAATGGCCCAGGTTCCCATTTCAGCAAAACTCTAAGTCTTTTTCAAGGATTCATTGGGGTAAACAATGACCATGGGTTACACCAGTTGGTCCTCACCAGCTTCCACATATTTAAGGAAGATGGGTGATCAGAGCCTATACAACAACATACAAATACAGGCTCCTGTAAGTAGTGACTAGGACCTTTCACTTTCAGGTGCTCAGGCTATATGCAAAGTGCCTCCGTATAAACATGAGCCTTGAATGCACTGAGATCTGGTTGAGGATAGTGGGCATGATACTGCGGAGCTTTTCAATCTGTACCCAAATGAACAACTGAGATTTCTTTTCCCACCAGCAAAGACCCTGCCTCTGCTATTTTATGATAAGGTTTTTATTTTAGTGCTTTGCTTTGTCTATGTTGCATTGCATGTGAATGGATGCTGCATTCATTTCTCAGCAAGGTTTGTAAATCTAGCCCTTCAAGAAAGCTTCTGATTCTCCCACACTAATATGATGTTCTTAGATAATATCCAAAGATTCAAAACATTAAGTAAAACAACATGTATCATGTGAAACAGCGTGCTGAGTTCTTAGAGCCCTAGGCCAGTCCTTCCCTGCCTTTGGACTTGGCTGGTTTCAATTATCCATCTGATTTCTTCTATTACATGAGCAATTTCTGTTTGGTGAGAGGATAAGTAGTTGCTCTAATGTTATGATGGGTATTTATGGAATAAGGTTCCTTGAAAAGTTGTTTGTTTACCAAAAAACAGACAGACAAAGGTTGACATGTTGGCCTAATAGAGAAATATACAGCCAAGAAAAATTCGGCCTACCCAGACTCTGCAATGGGGCCATTCTTTGTGTGCCTCCTCCACAAGAGGCCCAGAGGATAGCAACACAAGAAATGGCCTTTTCTGCAGTGGTTCCCTGTATGGAATGCTCTCCCCAGGGAGGTTCACCTGATTCCTTCATTTTACACTTTTAGGTATTTTATGTTTTTATCTTGCATTTTTATGTTGTGAACCACCACCCTGAGATCTACGGATGAAGGGCGGTATATAAAAAACAAACCAACCAACCAACTAACTAAATAAATTTATCACTCATTGCAAACAAGTATGTATATCAGTTACTGCTGCATTCTAAGGACCAAGCAAGACATGTCATTACATATGTCCTTGAAAATCCAATCAGGGCTTTTTTAAAAAGTGTGTGTTTGTGTGCGCGCTGTTTTCATTGGGATGGGTCCGATTTAAACTGCAACCAGTCTCCACTATGACCACTGCCACCTATTACCTTCCCTCCAAGCCAAAAAAAAGTCAACTTGAGGAAGGGGTGAAAAGCAGCAGGGGTTCTCCTGCAGTCCCTCTTGATTGGCAGATGGTGTCATCTGCACCTAGGACATGTCGTTTATACCTGGAGATCACAGGCCTCACCTGTTTACAAAGGCACCCTTTGATGTATAATACTGCAAGGTCAGGATTCTATGGCATAGGGAACAGGGGATTAGTAGCATTGGACTTTTCCAATCAAATACTTTAAAACGCTCAAGTTCTTCCGGATGTTAGATTGGAACACTCAGAAAACACAATTAATGTTCAAGGCAAGATGTAGCTGGCTCAGTATCCCTAGTTAAGGCTCCCTAGCTAAGACCTAAATTAATCTTCTGTTGTCATAAAAATAGTTCTGCTGTCTCAGCAACTTCAGCATCCCAATTGATATCCTTTATCTCTCTCTGGAGTCAACAGTTGCTGCTCACTTCTAGCCTTTATCCTTTGCTGTTCCTAAATCACAGCACTCTGCAGGCAACACTTTTACTATAAATTCTGTTGTATCTCCAGCACAAGTTCATCTTCTGAGACTTCCAAGCTCTTATAGGTTTAGCAAGAAACCCACTTTACTTTTATGAGACTATTTAGGATTGGAGTCATCCCCATGTTCTTACAAACAGTCAACATCCCCAGAAGCTATTTCACTTGGTAATCTGGTCAATTTACTAGTTACTCCCATTCAATTTGCCCAAGTCTGTGTTTATGGTAAAATTATAATCAGTAAACAAGCTGCCAATGTTCCCGTTTCCTGTGTCTTGTTATCAGGAAAGTCTTGAGATGGCATGGCAAAAATTGAATCCTGGAAATTTTCTGTTCTTTCCTGCCGAAAGGCTAACCATTTCACTCTAAATGGATTGCATATTTGTTTTTGTTTTTTTTCCTGGATGCCTTATGCTGACTAAACACACATAGTAGAGAATAAGGACAATTTAACACTGTGGGATTTACTTCTCTGAGTAAACATATGTAAGATTTCACTACTAAACTCCTATTGGTGTAGGGAATCCTTTGATGTCTTCCACCAAGTTGTGGACAGTGGCTACATTCCCAGATGCTTAAAAAAACCCTACTTCAAACCTTGTTTCATATGTAAAATTTCCAGAAACCTTTCACTTAACTTCTCATTCTTACCCATCAGCTCACTCTACAGAGTGATTTTTCCATCTGAGGCTGAATCTAGACATAGCTATATATAAAACGCTACGAAAATGCTATTTTCTTTAAAAAAAAAGTTTTAATATATATTAGCTCACCATAGTGTCACATTTGTATAATGCACTTAAAACCCACTTAAAACTTTATATTTCCAGCCGTATAACTGAGTCCTGAACCTATCAACCTTAAATGTCTGTCCCCTCTGTGCAGAATTATGGCTGGCACACCCCAACTGCAAATTACTTATATTGTCATGCTGTAGACGGGAATGCCACAAAGTGTCCTAAGTGGCCTATGGTGTCCCAGAATTTCTGGTTGAAAAACACATTTTCCAAACAACAACAACAACAACAACAACAAATTATTTATACCCTGCCCATCTGGCTGGGTTTCCCCAGCCACTCTGGGCGGCTTCCAACAAAATATTAAAATATATTAGTCCATCAAACATTAAAAGCTTCCCTAAAGAGGGCTGCCTTCAGATGTCTTCTAAAAGTCTGGTAGTTGTTGTTCTCTTTGACATCTGGTGGGAGGGTGTTCCACAGGGCAGGTGCCACTACCGAGAAGGCCCTCTGCCTGGTTCCCTGTAGCTTGGCTACTTGCAGTGAGGGAACCACCAGAAGTCCCTCAGCACTGGACCTCAGTGTCTGGGCAGAACGATGGGGGTGGAGATGCTCCTTCAGGTATACTGGACCGAGGCCGTTTAGCTATAGACTCATAAAGTTGCCCTTTGTCAAGTTGCTACCTGCAGTATGTGGGACCATTAACTGCACCTGTACATTTTTACTCAGGCATAAGTTCCACTGTGTTTAGTCAGGCTCATTTACAGCCTAAATGACCTACCGCATTGGCATGTTGTAATGATGAATAAGAAAGGTTATAAAGCTCACTGAGGTATGCAAGGTTTTAGATAGTAAGAGTAGTAAGAGAAATGCATGCTTCAGGCTTTTGTCTAATCTTTAAGAAGAGATTTAAATGCAATATTTCTGGAATCATTCAAGTCTCAGCTTACCTGCATTACTTTACCATTTCACTCTCCTTAATCAAGCTGACCAGACACTAACTCACGGGTGGGCAATCTGTGGCCTTCCAGTGCTGTTGGATCCCAGCTCCACCCAGCATTGCCAATAGTTATGGGTGATGGGAGTTGTAGTTCAGCAACAGGCTCCACACTACTGCACCTTCAGACTATTTGTGCCCATCTAATGGCCTCTAAGCAGTCATTGTACCACAGCTGTACTATAGGAGCACCAGCAGCAAGCAGAACAGAGAGATGCTGGCTCTTCACACATGCTTTTACTATGAAATAGTATAACATTTGCATATCATGCAATGATTTTCTCTCCATAGGTGAAACTTTCAATTAAAAGAAAAGCAAATGACATTTTAAAATGACGTTAAAAAATGATAGAAAGACACTTAATTCAAATGCATCAGAATGCTCACAGTTAGTTAGATCAATGATCCCTCTAGGCCAGTATCTGTGTTAAATGTAAGTGTATAATAAGGCCAGGAAAGAAAAAGGTTGAATAACACATCCATTCATCTAAGCCATTTAAGATTTCCACTATGCTTTTTTTTAGTTTTTAATGGTTCCCATGCCAACAGCTCACATAGGTTATTGATGCACTGAGGTTTAATATGCACACTCATTGTTTTTATGCATTTTCCAGTTATCATATACTGAAGAGCAGGAGGTAAACTTATGATGTTCAGATTACTCTTATCCATTATTCTATGTTGGACAATTTAACTATTCAAAAATGTCTTTTTGTGTGTGTGTGCTTAAGACACCTAGCTTTTACAATTTATATATTGCTGGTTGTCAACTCATAGCTGTGGAGCTAATTTAAAAAAAGAAGAAGACCATGATGGCAGCATGCACTGGAATCTTTGTTCAAACAGTAATATTAACAACAGCAACAATTGCCATGATTTCTTCAGATACCAACTCTGCTATGAGGAAAGGCTGTTTGGGTGTGTGTGTGTGTGTGGGGGGGGTATTTTTAGCTTTTTAAAAAAAGGGTAAGTGGGTGGGAGTGTGGATAATATGGCACATTATGTGTACACATTATGCATGATGAGGAGCAAGTGGGTAGAGGGAATTGTTTCTTCCTCTCTGATAATACCAGAACCTGAACTTATCCAATGGCTTGGGGGTGTGAGTAGGTGTGTGTGTGTGTGTGTGTGTGTGTGTGTGTGTAGGAACACAAAAAGCAAAGGGAGCTACAATAGTCCATAAGAAAGAATAACTCCACAATTGGGAAAGTCATTAATTGGGACTAGAGATGTGTGAATCTGAAAATTTCTATTTTTCTCTGCTTCTCATTTCTTCCAATCTGAAGTTCAGTTTTCCACATTTCCAGATCAGTTTGCAGGTGTCTGTTTAATGTCCTCATTAAAACTCACCAGCATTTTAGTGCAAATTTCTCTAAATTTGCAACTTTTTGTATGTAATTTTGCATTATCTTCACATTTTTGCAAAGCATGTTTCCCTAATATAATGCATTTTTACATTATTTTCACTAATATATGCATTTCTATGCACACTTTCTTTTAGTATAATGCATTCTTGTACACATTATTTGCCTGGAAAACTGCATTGCAAAATTCAGATAAATGTGAATATTGAAGGATAGCAGTATTTCGGTCTGTATTTTGGAATGCGCGAATTAGGTAGGTTCACCTACCTAATGGATCTAATTTCTCTCCTCTCCAACCTGTTATTGGGACCAACCAAAATGTCACAAAAGAGAGACATGCTTTTGAGTTCTCCAGAACTCTTCAATGTTATGCAAAGCAGGGTGACTGTGAGGGAGCCAGGAAGCACAAAAATTAAACGTATTATGTAGCAATGAGGTCAGCTTATAGACTCAATTCCAAGATGGATATTGTAAGTTTAATAATTCCCTCCTTTGTACAGTTTTGTACAGTTAAACTGTGTAATCCGCTACCACATGATGTATTGGTGATTACCAGCTTGGAGAGCTTTAACAGGGAATTATACATATTGGTAGATGATAAAGCTATCAATGGCTACCTGTTATTATGGCAACATTATCACAGATAGCATGCTCCCTGCATGGCAAAATTTTGTTCCAGGATCCTGCTTGCCCTGATATAAGAGTCAATAAGGTGGATACGACCTCTGGGCACAAAATGGTGGTACGCAAAGCACACATAGCCCCATTGTTTCTTATTTGCATTGGTTTATACAACCTGGGGCCATTGATGAAGAGTGTTTCTCTCATTAGAGAAAGTTATTTTTCCTTATCCTGTTTATTGCAGGAGCAAGTGCTTTGTTTGACCCATGCTGTGTGTGAATGTGACTGCAGCTCATAAGGTCTTCTTTGCAGTGGAATGCATAAATGCCGGCAATGAAAATAACAGGACATAATTATCCTACTGTGTTCTTGGCTTGAAGCAAAATCATTCTGCTTTTGTGAGGGAGGGCAGGCAGAGAAGAGGGTCACATTGAATCCTGCATGGATACACCCATTGATTATATGCATTTAACTAGCCCTTGGGCAACATTTTCAATCATGTATCTGATTGTCTCTGAGTACCGGCAAAGCACACTGGTCAAAGATGCACATGTCCTGATTACCTCTCTTGTCATGTTACTCCACTTTGGGGTGACTGAGTAAAAAACAAATAATGGATGGTGGCAGTTGCTAAGGCAGAGAACACCCACACTTTGCCTCCGTATCCCTCTTTCCTTTGCCACAAACTAAATGATGTTTATCATTTTTGTATCCCTGCATGGGATGGAAAGGTGGGGATACACATATTTTAATAATAAGAATCTTAATATTTATTAAAAACAAGCTGCCCCAAAAATTCCTGTAACGCTTTCCTCCACACTGTCAAATTACAAATATTTTAATGTAAAAACCCATTTAAGAGGAGCAACTGAGCCAAATAAGACAATTTATCTACAGTATCTAGCCTGGTATTGTCTACTATAACAGCCAGTGGCTGCCTGGGGTTTCCAGAGGCCTTTCAAATCTTGCTATCTTATCTTTTTAACTGACAGGTGTGGAACACCTGTCCTCAATATGTTGCTGGATTCAACACTCCCCATCCCTGAAATACTAGCTGAGGTTGATGGGTGTTGGATTCCACCAACATCAGGTTGCCCACCCCTGTTTTAAGCATGGGTGCTGAGGATATTATACCATAGCTACTCCTACACAAATATTTTATTCTTCCTAGTTACAAACACAATGACCAGGCAAGACGGTGAAACTTTTAATAGTCATGTAGAACTCAGCATGTGTAGCTTGTCGTTGTCATTGCTGTGGCAGAGCAGATTATTAGACTATATAAATCAATCACCTTTGTACTAAAACAGTAGAAGATGAGACACGAAGTAGATAAAATAGAATTTCAGTGGCCCAGCTTAGGATGTTGCATGAATACATAAGCATCCAAGTCTTTCAGAACTCTTCACTAGAAGAATCAAAGTCCCTGGCCAAGCTAAGCTCTGTAATACAGTCTCTTACCCTGATTTTTGAGCTTCATCTTGATGTGTCTGTCCTATAGGGGTAGGTCTGCCCCATTCCACTTTGGTTCAGCGTGTTAAATGGCCATCATCACTTCACCCGTTTTTGCTTTTCTTTCCTGAATTTGGGGCCATTTTTGCCCTCCCTTTATTCACAGTGTTAAAAGTTTTAGGTGTTTACTGCCACCATTTAGCAAAGTCACGGGGGACTAATAGAATACTGTAGTTATAGAGCAAACAGGTGATTAGAGAAGCATCATCATTCACTGACTGAAAATATAAAAGAGTTATTGCACCTAGGCAAATAGATTAGCTTAGTCCCTAAAGAGGAGCAGCATGCCAGCCTGACAAACTAAAGGGCTAAAGCAAACATAGGATGCAGAGGAGATATAAAGTAGATTCCGGATTTCAACATATTTCTTCCTAAATTGAGCTATTAATAACAGGCTAGAGGCTCATTATGGAAACACACTGTTCTGTTCCTCCCTTCCCCCACTGTGATTCCTGAGCACACTGTAGGGAAGATTTCTCTCTATTTTGTTTTGTGTTTTGTGTTTGTGGCTTTTTATTAGCGTTTCTGCAGGAACATTTTTTAGATATATAAATGGCAGCTTCTCCAACTTTATAGCAGGGTCTGCAGGTATCTCACACTTCAAACAGGCAATTATATTTATCAATGCTAATTCCTTTTGAAACAAACCAAGAGCATCAATCCATTACCTAGAATTGAGAATGCAATTCCTTCACTGGTCCAGGCAAGACAATTTCATCCGGGGAATCACCCAAATGATCTCTGTCTTAAGTCATTGGAGGTTATGTACACAGACCTTATTAGAATATTGTATCTCCCTCCTCCCCTGTGGCTGTCTGGCCATTTTAGAGGGAAGGCATGAATGGAAGGTATGCTCTTGTTCCCCTCACATGCATAGGCCATACTTAAACTCTTATTTTAAAACTCCTTACCTTAGTAGACAAAACTGAGAAGAGTGCAGAATGAGGAGGAAGCAAGAATGCCAAATAGTGAATGTCAAGATTGCTAGGATACCACCCAGAGATTCTCCATAAACATTTAAAAACATGAGGTATTAAATATACCAGGAGGTGGACACTATTAGGAGCCCTTCAGTATTTAATAACCTGTCCTTTACCCTAGATTACATTACAACATGGAAAGCACACAAACACAGAAAGCACACAAGCCACACCTGCCCTGTGCCATAGAAGCTCTATGCTTATATAATGATACATGTGTGGGCCACTCCCTGCGGCTGCCAAATGTGTGACCACTGGGACACAAAAAGCATCTGCAGTGCAGATGGCAGGCACAGCATGCTTCCCCCCCCCAATGTATGTGGGGTACAGGGGTGCCAGCTCTAGGGGCCAAGTCCTTTGGGCCCCCCTATGTTTTAGAGGTCAGGTCCAGGCCCCCCAATATCTGCAAATCATGGGGGCTCTTCCTCCTCCTGCCACACAGGGGATGGAGGGTTGAAGTAGCCTCCTGCCTGTGGCAGCATGAGGAGAAGGAGCCACCAGCCATTCAAGCCATGTGGCCACCATGTTTGGCTCTGCCCCCGGCTCCTCCCAGCGTTCTATTGGGATGTTGTAATGTCATGTGCGCAATGTTGGCCCTCAACCCAATTGGCCTCGTAAGCTGGCAACTCTGGTGGGGTGTTGGTTTTAATAGTTCTTGGGTTTACATCTATCTATCTATCATCTATCTATCTATCTATCTATCTATCATCTATCTATCATCTATCTATCTATCTATCTATCTATCTATCTATCTATCTATCTATCTATCATCTATCTATCTATCTATATCTATCTATCTATCTATCTATCTATCTATCTATCATCTATCTATCTATCTATCTATCTATCTATCTATCATCTATCTATCTATCTATCTATCTATCATCTATCTATCTATCATCTATCTATCTATCTATCTATCTATCTATCTACTATCATCTATCTATCTATCTATCTATCTATCTATCTATCTATCTAATCTATCTATCATCTATCTCTCTATCTATCATCTCTCTCTCTCTCTCTCTCTCTCTCTCTCTATCATCTATCTATCTATATCTATCTATATCTATCTATCATCTATCTCTCTATCATCTATCTCTCTATCTATCATCTATCTCTCTATCTATCATCTATCTATCTCTCTATCTATCATCTATCTATCTATCTATCTATCTATCTATCATCTATCTATCATCTATCTATCATCATCTATCTCTATCTATCTATCTATCTATCTATCTATCTATCATCATCTATCTATCTATCTATCTATCTATCTATCTATCTATCTATCTATCATCTATTATCTATGGGAAACTGCAACTGTTCACATGTCTTTTTGTCTTTCTCCACTCCTCACCTTATATACATTGTGCATCCTTATTCTACAAATATTAATCACGAGTTACCAGTTCACATAACCAAGCCTCACTTATTTTCTCTGTGTGGGTGAGCATACAACCACAAGGATAAAAGTGTTTGTGTGAAAGGAAACAATGCAGGTGCATCTGTGGTTCTTAGCAAAGGTCAGTGGGACGGGACAGGAGTGCTTACCTAACCTCCCATTATACAGATCACTGCAGCATACTTGGACGGGGGATAGGATAGGGGAGATGTGATGTAGCTCGGTGCAAATACACTGGTAGGACTGCAAGATTGGTCCCACCAGTGTGTTAGCACTGCAGCAACCTCACCGCCACCTCACTTCTTTCCCTCTTCCTCCTGGTATGCTGCAGAGATGCACATGATGGGAGGCCAGGTAAGTACCGCTGTCTTGCTCCACTGACCACTGCTAGTAGTTATTCCCATAACAAGAGCACTAACATTTCTCTCACACAGCACTGCATGGAAAAATAAGCCAAGGTTGGCCCCAAGAGCCCTTATATGCCTGCCTGGTCTCTGCTTAGGAGAACAGTCATTGTACTATAATTCCCATCTAAAGATATATTTTTTGCACATACAATGTAACACATCCCCTCCCCAAATTCTATAAAGTCAGGAATAAGAAGATTAAAACAGGCTAATTTTAATTTCAAAGGAACTGTGGGTGGCTGAGAATTTTTGCCTTAAACAAAACAGCTATATGTGCTCAATATTTTACAACACCGTTTCTGTTTCAATAATGTGCTCAGTCAGTCAGGGAACTTCATCTACAGACCAAATTTATAGTATAAAATAGAAGACAAATAGCTTGCCTTTGTGGAAGCAACAGTCAGGAACCCAGACAAACCAGAACACTGGTGCTGTCATTTATTAAACTTATTGTTTAAAAAATTATACACAATTTATTTATTTAAAAGATGAATGAGTAACACTGTGCTCAGTAAAACAAGATAAAAGAAAACCCCTACCGCCCTGACGTCCTTGCAGTGGCCTTTAAATAAATGTAACACCAGTGAACCAAATTTTATACTATTTTGTTCCTAATACAATAAAGATAAAATTGGTTTTGTTTTCCAAAAGATAACTTCCCCCTCCAAATGCTAAAGGTATATCCTAGGTAGCAAAAGTACATGCCTTGAAGTCATCATGGAATGACTTCATGGAATGTGCATGACATAGAGTCATTATGGAATATATTGCAGAATAGATAGATTAGTCAGTACTGTACCAGCAAAATCAGAGCAAAAGTGCTAGACAGAACAATCTCTGTAATGGGCCTGGTATGACCAGAGTAGTGGAGCACCTGCTGCAGGAGAATTTTTCCTTCAATGTTCCCAAAGTATCAGAAGTGTGTTCCACATTAACTTGGGAGGAAGGCTTTCAGTATGGCTGCCCCTGTTCTATGGAACAGCACTCCTGTCAAGATGTGACAGGTACTGTCAGGGAACTGCCATCGGAAAGGCAGGAGGTGGAGGGGCTCTCAGAAGTCAGGAGAGACTCAGCAGAGGAGGAAGGCACCAGCAGGGGGAAAATGGGAGATCAGAGAGAGAGGGAGGCGGAGGAATGGCTCAGGGAGTCTTCTAGCGATAACAGCGGAGAAGTCTCAGGACCTCCCATAGGTACACCCACTCCTCGCCGGAAACTGTCGCGCCGTGAATCCAGACGACGCGTTTCCGTCAAGGAGCTTTTATGCTGGAGTAAATTCCGTAAACGCCCACTGTCGGATTCTGCCAGCGATTGACGGAGCCATGCTTAAGGGCTCCGCTAAAGACAGAGCTTTGCTACACTGAGCAAACTCTGAGGGACTAAGCTTTTACGCACAAGCAGCTCATCATCCCATCACAGGTACCCTCATCCATGGTGGTGGTACTTCTCTTCACAGACAGAGTGCAATGCATACCAACCACCACCCTAGCCATCAGTAGTGTGTGTGTGTGTGTGTGTGTGCACAGGACAGCGGTGGTGGGATTGTAGCCACAGTATCTTGTTTGTTGATGCTATTTTTGTGGGCAAGAGACAATTCTAGATGAATTTCATGTGAAAAAGTTCATGTGCTAAATGACTTCTTTTGCTGCTGCTGCTGCTAGGATCCAAAGATTCATCTGTATACAAATAATAGATTCTCTGTAAGTCCTGGGACTTGCTTGCGTCATGGTGAATGCTACTCCAGTGGAATTTTAGGAGTGGCCTCTTGGATGGCACAGGTGGGCTGAGTCAAAAGTTCTGCAAGGGACCATTTGGATTTTACTTTTGTCTTAAATGATGCATTTGACTTGGCAAATCCAGTAAAGTGATGCCAGGTCAGTAGCACCGTTCTTCTCTAATAATAACCATTTATAAAGAAGCATGCATGTGGAATTTTTGTCATGCTTTTTTTACCTATATGGTGAATGTTCATGTCTTCATCTTGAAACAAAATGCTCGCCAACTCTGCCTACTTCAGTTATAGTTTCTACTTATTTATATATCACTCTGAAGATTCTGCTGCTGAAAATGTTTTAATATTTCAAAAGAGAAGTTTCTGACAGTACTGTATTTCAGTATGCATACATTATACCATTCATGGCCATTGGGACAGAATCCATCCAAGGTAAGCAAATCAATATTCCTCTTACTTTAACGGAAGAGTTAAGCACCTGCTCATTTCTGGATGGGAAAGAAGTAACTCTTTCCCACTGAAATCAATGCACTTGTATCCAGTGCTTCCCACCTGCTGCTGAAGAAAGTCATCTGTGGATTGGGGAGGGAGGCAGTTTTCTGTGATTCTCTTCTACCATGCAACTGTCTGGATTCCCCAACTCTCTGGAGCAGATATGGAGGGATTGCAGTGGGCATGTAAAATCTAGTTGAGATTCCTGCATTGCAGGGGGTTGGATATAGAAGACCCTTGGAGTCCCTTCCAACTGTACAATTCTAATTCCAGTAGAAACAAGTAAAAAGTATATTTACCTTGGTCCTCCACAGGATGTCTGAAGTAGGTAGCTTATCTTTACATATTTGATTTACAGAATTTAGAGGTTGAATTATGCCCTGCTGATTCACATGCTCATTCTCCTGTGAGTTTTTAATCAGATTTTAGTAGCAGTTTTGAATTTTTTAGTTAATTCTTGAGGATACCCAGTCAATCTTTCATAGTGCATTATGCAATTGTATTTGTTTTCAGTACTTTTACTCTGCCTTTCTGCTGGAAAGTGCTTGCCACAAAGCTGTAAAACACAATTAAATTTAATTTGAACATTGCAGTGGAACACTAGAAGCAATGGAGTTCAGAACCAGGGCTGGATCTAGACACAACAAAGAAGCATTTCAGAAAAATGCATTGTATACTTTGTATGAGAAATTGCGTTGGCAAAAATAGAACTCCACAGCATCATCTAGTATCACAGTGTTATAATGCACATACAACACATATAAAATGCTTTTTCTTTACCAATCTAGCTGAGTCCTAGGTTACTTTCTTGTGTACATAATAGCTCTTCTACACATTGGTGCCTCTAAGGGCTATTCAGAATGTTCCTCTCACAATTGGGAATGCTTCTGAAAATGAGGCTGTCCATGACAACTGATCTCTACTTGGGACATTGGTGGAGGGCCAAGTTCAGTGGTAGAGCATCTGCTTTTCATGTAGAAGATCTCTGGTTTGATTCCTGGCATATCCAGTTCAGGCTGGTAAAGCCTTCTGCCTGAAACCCTGGAGAGCCACTGACAGTCAAGACAGACACTTAGCTATGAACCTTTTCTTAAGAGTCTACATGGATCATTCTCGTAATACTGAATGACTCCATGACTTACCCAACCAGTTGCCTGTATAAACCCTTTGCAGTGTGCTGATGTGGTACAGACTCCTAAATGCTACAGCTTGTTGCAGAGAAGTTATTTTCAGCAACATCTTCGTGGCAAGTTGAGCTGTAGACTAATCCCGGCAATCAGTTTAATGGTCAGATTTCAATATAACTGTCTCTGCAAATTGTGGCAATGCTAGACTGTCTTTATGATAAATGCCAGTCAGACATACTCTTTCCACCATCCACTTTCATTTTAGGACCATGCATGCATCTGATGCCATTGACTGTCAGGTCAGTAATCACAACAGTCATGGCAACAGTGAAAGAGCTGCTGTTACTTTTCATTTTTCGGGCAAAGAAAAGAGACGGCCAAATGGCTCTGTAAACTGCGAGAAGCCAAGGTTTTCTTCGCATCTGGCATTTTAAAACTATAAAATTATGTCAATTACATTGTGAAATGGAATTTGCTGTAAATTAAATGACAGATTCTGGTCTGATGGAATATCTGAGCCACACAATGTCAGATAATTTCTGGAAGTGTCTGTCTTAGTCTTTCTTTTGTAGGGTCATAAAACCTTTTGTGGGGTGTGGGTGTGTGTTCTTTTCCCCAAAATGGGGATTCTAAACATATTTGCATTTTATTTATTTATTATGCATTAGTTGTATTATTTAATACTTTAAGCTGAACCAGAAGATCATTAATATGTCATTCCTTTTAATTTTAGTTGTATCACCTTAATTTTAACTTGGGCGCATTGGCAAGCTGATCCTCGAAGTGTGTTGCACTGGCATGCAGTATGCTACCCTCATGCAGTGACTCATCATTCATAAGCCACCTGGCACCCTGCTGAAAGCAGAGTTTAGAAGGCAAAAAGTGTGGAGTCATTAAAACAACTCAGAAGGCTCAGTTTCATTTACTCATTTATATTAATATTTCTAATAGCAGCTTTGAATTGGAAGAGCCATCTAACAAAAAACAAATAAAAATATGCGATCAAAATTGTAACAGAATAAACTGCAAGCATAACATAGAGAGAAAAACCTATCTCTCTCTCACGCACACTCACACCTGGCAGAAATCCAGGAGCAACAAATCAATCTATCAATCAATGCCCAAGGCCAGCTGAAACAAAGCAGTCTTGTCTGAATGCTGTACAGTCTATAATGCAAGGCCTCAACGAACCTCCAGGGGACAAAAGGTCTTCAGTAATAACCTACTGTAGGCACCAAAAGGACAAATTGGGCAAGTTCAGATGAGAAGAGATAGCACTAAAGATGTGATTCCATTTACAGCTAATATGTAGATGGGGCTAGCATGATTCTGCTTCAGCCCCAAATGTCCAGGTACTGTCTTGTGAAAAAAGCCACACCAGCTTGTCAGACCCTCCAAGTGTCCCTATTTTCCAGGAACAGTCCCGGATTTATGGAAGCCATCCCAATTTCTGATTTGATCCTGCTTTTCCTTAGGACATCCCTATTTTCATCAGAGAAATGTTGGATGGTATGATAAAAGGTAAAGGGACCCCTGACCATTAGGTCCAGTCGTGACCGACTCTGGGGTTGCGGCGCTCATCTCGCTTTATTGGCCGATGGAGCCAGTGTACAGCTTCCAGGTCATGTGGCCAGCATGACTAAGCCGCTTCTGGTGAACCAGAGCAGCACACAGAAATGCCATTTACCTTCCTGCCGGAGCGGTACCTATTTATCTACTTGCACTTTGACGTGCTTTCGAACTGCTAGGTTGGCAGGAGCAGGGTCTGAGCAACGGGAGCTCACCCGTCGCGGGGATTCGAACTACCAACCTTCTGATCAGCAAGTCCTATGCTCTGTGGTTTAACCCACAGCGCCACCCGCGTCCCAGATGGTATGATAAGATGTCCCTATTTTCATCAGAGTTATGGAATTATGTGACACCCCCCCAAGCCATGCCGATAAGTAACTATACAAGCTTTAGAAGACATCTGAAGGCAACCCTGTATAGTTTTATTATGTTTTTATATACATTGGAAGCCACTCAGAGTGGCTGGGGCAACCCAGTCAGATGGCAAGGTATAAATAATAATAATAATAATAATAATAATAATAATAATAATAATAATAATATTTCTGTTATTGAATAGGACATCCCTATTTCTATTGGAAAAATGCTGGAGGGTATGACTTGTACATGGAAAGACCTAATTTGCAAGTCAAGATCAATGCATGAGAGTTGGGGTCAGGACCAGCAGGCATGGTTCCACTGCCAGCTCCCCACTCCACCCACCCTGCCCACATTGTGCATGGATGGAATTGTGTAAAATAGGCCAATGTAATGCAATGTTTATTGCAATGATTTGGGCCTGTACCCCAATCCACTTGTGGGCAGGTGTAATCATGCTATTTTTGTGGGCAAGAGACAATTCTAGATGAATTTCATGTGAAAAAGTTCATGTGCTAAATGACTTCTTTTGCTGCTGCTGCTGCTAGGATCCAAAGATTCATCTGTATACAAATAATAGATTCTCTGTAAGTCCTGGGACTTGCTTGCGTCATGGTGAATGCTACTCCAGTGGAATTTTAGGAGTGGCCTCTTGGATGGCACAGGTGGGCTGAGTCAAAAGTTCTGCAAGGGACCATTTGGATTTTACTTTTGTCTTAAATGATGCATTTGACTTGGCAAATCCAGTAAAGTGATGCCAGGTCAGTAGCACCGTTCTTCTCTAATAATAACCATTTATAAAGAAGCATGCATGTGGAATTTTTGTCATGCTTTTTTTACCTATATGGTGAATGTTCATGTCTTCATCTTGAAACAAAATGCTCGCCAACTCTGCCTACTTCAGTTATAGTTTCTACTTATTTATATATCACTCTGAAGATTCTGCTGCTGAAAATGTTTTAATATTTCAAAAGAGAAGTTTCTGACAGTACTGTATTTCAGTATGCATACATTATACCATTCATGGCCATTGGGACAGAATCCATCCAAGGTAAGCAAATCAATATTCCTCTTACTTTAACGGAAGAGTTAAGCACCTGCTCATTTCTGGATGGGAAAGAAGTAACTCTTTCCCACTGAAATCAATGCACTTGTATCCAGTGCTTCCCACCTGCTGCTGAAGAAAGTCATCTGTGGATTGGGGAGGGAGGCAGTTTTCTGTGATTCTCTTCTACCATGCAACTGTCTGGATTCCCCAACTCTCTGGAGCAGATATGGAGGGATTGCAGTGGGCATGTAAAATCTAGTTGAGATTCCTGCATTGCAGGGGGTTGGATATAGAAGACCCTTGGAGTCCCTTCCAACTGTACAATTCTAATTCCAGTAGAAACAAGTAAAAAGTATATTTACCTTGGTCCTCCACAGGATGTCTGAAGTAGGTAGCTTATCTTTACATATTTGATTTACAGAATTTAGAGGTTGAATTATGCCCTGCTGATTCACATGCTCATTCTCCTGTGAGTTTTTAATCAGATTTTAGTAGCAGTTTTGAATTTTTTAGTTAATTCTTGAGGATACCCAGTCAATCTTTCATAGTGCATTATGCAATTGTATTTGTTTTCAGTACTTTTACTCTGCCTTTCTGCTGGAAAGTGCTTGCCACAAAGCTGTAAAACACAATTAAATTTAATTTGAACATTGCAGTGGAACACTAGAAGCAATGGAGTTCAGAACCAGGGCTGGATCTAGACACAACAAAGAAGCATTTCAGAAAAATGCATTGTATACTTTGTATGAGAAATTGCGTTGGCAAAAATAGAACTCCACAGCATCATCTAGTATCACAGTGTTATAATGCACATACAACACATATAAAATGCTTTTTCTTTACCAATCTAGCTGAGTCCTAGGTTACTTTCTTGTGTACATAATAGCTCTTCTACACATTGGTGCCTCTAAGGGCTATTCAGAATGTTCCTCTCACAATTGGGAATGCTTCTGAAAATGAGGCTGTCCATGACAACTGATCTCTACTTGGGACATTGGTGGAGGGCCAAGTTCAGTGGTAGAGCATCTGCTTTTCATGTAGAAGATCTCTGGTTTGATTCCTGGCATATCCAGTTCAGGCTGGTAAAGCCTTCTGCCTGAAACCCTGGAGAGCCACTGACAGTCAAGACAGACACTTAGCTATGAACCTTTTCTTAAGAGTCTACATGGATCATTCTCGTAATACTGAATGACTCCATGACTTACCCAACCAGTTGCCTGTATAAACCCTTTGCAGTGTGCTGATGTGGTACAGACTCCTAAATGCTACAGCTTGTTGCAGAGAAGTTATTTTCAGCAACATCTTCGTGGCAAGTTGAGCTGTAGACTAATCCCGGCAATCAGTTTAATGGTCAGATTTCAATATAACTGTCTCTGCAAATTGTGGCAATGCTAGACTGTCTTTATGATAAATGCCAGTCAGACATACTCTTTCCACCATCCACTTTCATCACTTGTGGGCAGGTGTAATCATTTATAATTTATATTGCTTGCTGTTTAGTACCTTGGGCATCTTGCGAAGGATAAATGAATAGACAACTACCACCACTGAAGAAAATGGATCTAGTTTTCTTAAACTACACTTAAGAGTGAGGCATCAATCCGCTTGCTGCTCAATCCGCAACTGCAGTTAATTTGGAACACTTTTATTTAATGTCGTGTTGTTTCTCTTTGTAATGCACGTTGCTTCATAATTCTAAAAGCTCTACATTGACCAAATGGGGTGGGGAGAACCACACTATAGCTTAACTGAGCAGTGGTCAGAATTGGATGCATTTTTCCTCTTAGAGACAGTTACATATACTGAACTGGGAACCAAGCCATACGCAGTTGAAATCTGCTAAAAGAGTTTACAGGAAATCACTGGCTAAGAAATGTGACCTCATTTCATACATTAGTAACACATGACTGGCACTTGTACAAATTTCAAAGAGGCATAATCAAAATACTTCTGAAATAAGTGGGAACCATTTTCTGACAATCGCTCCTTTTTATGGCATATATGCAAAGTTTTTTAAAGGCTAAGAACTGGAATTCAGTGGGTTCCATAAAGAATTTTTATTTTATTTTATTTTATTTTTGCTACATTACCTAACCTTAGGTCTTGCTCCAAGTTTAGGCCCTTAGCATCAAAGTGTTCTCTGGGGGCAGGAGGGCAGGGTGCCTTTCTATGTTAGTGTCTCCCTGGCCACATACGTACTGGTATATTAAGTACAGAGGTGCCAGGTTGCCCCAAGATTGAGGGGGCCTGGTATAAATCAGGTAAAGGTAAAGTTCTCCTGGATTGTTAAGTCCAGTCGAAGGAGACTTTGGGGTGTGGCACTCATCTCGCTTCAGGCCAAGGGAGTCAGAGTTTGTCCACAAACAGCTTTCCAGGTCATGGGGCCAGCATGACTAAACCACTTCTGGTGCAATGGAACACCTTGATGGAAGCCAGAGCACACAGAACACTATTTACTTTCCTGCCACAGCGGTACCTATTTATCTACTTGCACTGGTATGCTTTTGAACTGCTAGGTTGGCAGAAACTGGGAGCTCACCACGTCATGTGGTTTAGACCACAGTGCCACCAGTGTCCCAATCAGAATGCATGTCAGCCATGTAATGAATAATTTGCTAACAGCAAATAATTAAAAAATTACTGTACAGTGTTGACTTCAAATATTTGCAGCTCATTTGAAGTATATGTGAAAATAACGTTGCACATAAACATGCAGTTGTTGGTGATCTCAGCAAAGTTTGCATTTAGGGCAAACAAACTTGATTATGCATATTATAGTCCATATGCTCCCATTAAGCCATTTGGGATGCTTGGGTCTGTAGTTTTCATTCCTCCTGGCTGAATGGACTGAACCGAAAGGAATGAAAACTACGTATCCCAGCACCAACTCTTAGCACCAGAATCATCATTTCAACATCACTCCAAGTGACCAGATTCTTTCCCAGAGCCCCAATATATTTCTGAGGACTGTGTTAATGTCAAACTTGAGTAGTTCTATACTTTTAATGATTCCACATTGTCCTCCGCGGACAGAAGAGAATGCATAAATGGTCACATTAGCTTAATTTCAAAGTAATTCACATGTACCTTGTGAAAAATTAGGTAATTCTATACTAATTCCTCTGTCGCCCCGGTGCTTTGTTTCCATGGCCTTTACTGCCACCATTTCCAGCCTCCACTTCCTCATTTGTTCTATTAATTTTAACTGTTTCCATTTTCTAACTTAATCACTCTCAAAGGGTTATATTACTGTTGTTGTGTTCTGTCCCAAAGAGCCATTTAAAATATATGCTGTAAGCGCTAGCTAAATGAGGCAAGATTTCTCTGTGGATCTCAGCAAAGACTGAGTTGTTACTATGCTGTACACTGAAACCCACCAGACTGTGAATTCTGACCTTCAGAATGCAACTGGGAGTTTCCCATTGACTTCAACAGAAACAGACATGGCCACCTCTGCTGAAATATTTTTAATGAGATAATATCCTTTTTCAGACAACTGATGACACGGTACGCTGAATTGATGGCCGAAATGAAGATTGCATGCACTTGAATTCAGTGCAAAATGTATGGCCTATGCCTGGAAGCTGTCATTATAATCTCAATCTCTCTTCCATATGTTGAACCAGTGAAAGCAAGTAAAAAAGGGCACACTTTGTCACTTGGAGAAGGTAGGAAAACAGCCAAGGAGATTCCCAGTCATTTGTTTCAGAACAAGGATGCCTCATAGGTAGGAATTTGTCTATTCTAATTGAGTGTGCATCTTCTCAATTTTGTGACCCCTCAGTTTGGCACCCTGTGCTTACTACAACGCCTTAAATCTGGTGCTTGAACCACACACATTTTATAGAGGGAACATTTTACCATTTTAATAAGCAATGGGGGTTCAGAGTTTGGCATTATTTCCCTATTCTATCTGCTTTTTTGGGCAGGGGGAGATGTCTTTCCATTTGCCACCTTATCTACCTGTAGAATTAGTGCTGAAGTAGGCTCCCAGCTCTAAAATCCACAGGTCCCTAAAGCTCCTTCCCTTCCCATTATGATATTGTAGCATAACCAAACCAATGAAAGGGCCATCATGTTTCTGACACCAATGACTCTTTCACATTTAACATCCACTGAACAGAATGAAAGTGAGATTATTCAACATGCAGCATATTCGTTCTTCAAGCTTAAATGGAAAATTTGAAAGGTTAAAGGAGGAAAGATTTGAATACATAACTTGATGTTCATGCTGAACATGGAAAGATCAGCCACCTAAGATGTTACAGCTGTCCTTTTACATGTTGGAATGCCCTGCAATTCCAGAAGGATAAAATAATCAAGGTCTTGCATCTTTTTCATAAGCTGTAAACTAGCCCATCTGGTTCTAGGCTAACTTTCTGGTGGAAGAATTCTATCTTCCAGTGTGTTCACCGCCAGACCAAACACTGGTGCTCTGCAAAAATTTACACACCAGTAATTGGTAAGTGCTGTGTATGTATTGAATTAACGAGTGATTAGTGTTTTGAAGGTATTGAATTGAGTTTCTGTGACATAATGGGAAACCATGGTCACCAGTTGCATTGCAGGGGGCTGGACTAAGCAACCTATTATGTGAATCACCCTGCTCAAGCCTTAGGCTCACACACTGCCCTTTCTCCCTCCCCCATGAGGTCTGGGAACAAAATAGGATCAACTGAAACTATGGTATCATCCTTCCTTATTCTCACTAACCATATTTTAAGCAAATCAAATGTCCTTGACTTCCAAGGTCTAATGGAATATATTTGCCAGCCCTATGCTCAGCGCTTCCAAAACTCAAGGGCAAGCAGGCAGCAAAACCCATCTTCCATCATGCATCATAATGACATCAGGTGGTTGCCAGGTGGTTGGACAAGTTCTAATGGAAAGAGACAGACTTTAGATATTAGAGTTCTGAGCCATATATTTATTTTATTTTATGTTTGTTTGTTTGTTTTACCACCCTTCATTTGAGATCACAGGGCAGTTTACAGTATGTAGGGACTTAAAACCAGCACTTTGAATTGAACCTAGAAAATATCTGGCAAGCCAGTACAATAAGACCAGAACTGGTGATATATGTTCATCCCTTCCTGTTTTTGTTAATAGTGCAGAATGTGGCAGTCAGACTAACTGAACAGTCTTCAGAGGCAGTCCCATGCACAGCACATGGCAGTAATCCAACCTCAGGATTACCAAAGCATAGACAAGTGATGGAAAGCTATCCCTGTGAAGTTAAGATTGGAGCTAGGCTACCAGATAAAGCTGGTAGAAGGACCTCCAATTACAATGCTGGATCCAACAGTACACACAAGCTGTCCATCTGCTCCTTTAGCTCCAGAACAGTATGTATCCCACCCACCTGGTCAGGGGAACCACTAACAGTGCCTCATTCTGTTCTAAATTGAGCTTCAATTTCCTTGTTCTCATATATTCAGGCATTTTTATTTATTCAATTACTAATTACAGGAGTGACTTCTATAATGATCATAGTATGTTATACACACACACACACACACACACACATTGTGAACCACCCTGTGATTCAGGGTAGTATAGAAGTTTAATATATATTAAAGATTAAATAAGTGTGGACAAGTGACTTTTCACCATCCTGTAGTCAGCTGCAATCTCTCTCTGTGAAAATTGCTCCCACACCAAAACTAGTGATGGAAAAATGTCCCATTGCTAGCAATCTGAGCTTTTCTCCCAATCACTAATTGTGGCATGGGGGTCAATTTTCACAGATGCAGAAGCTGAGGAGGGAAGGGTTAACCTTTCTCTCAGCATATGCTGTGGTCCTTATAAAAATCACCCTCTTTACTTACTATGAAATAAATAAACATTTAGCATCACATGTAGTTAGGCCCTAAAGCTTAATAATCAAGCAGAAACTCTACTTACCTGCATTCCTTGAATACTAAGCTTGGCTTGCTCTCAGCTGAAGTGCTGGAACTATTATGAAGTAGAATGCATGTCTCAAGTTTTAAGTGCCACTTGTAAAAATGTCCTATTTTCTAACATGTTTAGTATCGTGGATGTTTCTAACAAGCTCCATCTTTCTTTATGTCATGGAAATATCCAATCATTTTGAGAAAATTGTGACCCATTGAAGCTCAGGTTAGGATACTGCAAATGGTTTTGTAACATTTTCAAGGTGTTCAAAGTCAACCCTGAAACTCCTCTCACAGTTCATTCATTTGGTGGCGGCTGGTTTTTTCAAGGGAAAGTAGTTATAAAAGTTTCAAACAGCTTTTTAAAATGCCCTTAATAACCTTTAATTTTACAAAGACTTTATCAGTGTTATATGGATACATTATGCAGTTATGCCTAATAGTTTTAGCTCTTCTAGTTTTCTGTTTTTGTACTAGCTTAAAAAATTTTGTCTATAAAACTACAGTGTAATCTATGAGCAGATCATTTTTATGACACTTTGTGTTGGATTTTACATTTCAGGTATTAATATTTCCATTGATATGTAGTGAAATATTAATTTGATTAATGTAAAGCCATGAATTAGCATTATGAGAATGAGCCCAGATGAGTCTTGTGCTTTAGTATTACCGTCTCCTGTTTTAGTACAGTATGGGCACAAAGAGATCGAAAATTTCTGTCTATGTTTTAGATTAATCACCATTTAGCACATTGCCTGAAACCTAATTTGGGGTTAATCTTTACTATTATCAGTGAAAACAAGCAGCTTCATTAACTATGGATTTAAATTGGCTTATTTCCAGCAGATTAGCCATAGCCTGTTCAGGTCCAGACAGCAAGCTACAGTGAACTTAACACCTAAACAGAAGCTTCCAAACTTATCCTTGTGGTTGTGTCAGAGGAGAAAATGAAGTCTGCTGTTGATCATTCTTGTCTGTTAACAGTTGACTTCAACAGACCACAGAAAATGAATTCAGTATGCACACCATTGCATCATGCAAAAGAAGAGAGACATCCATTTCATCATCTCTTATTTCCCGTGAGTCAAGGAATGCAGGAAAAGAATGGAAGAGAACAAATGGCATGAAGATTGTGTGGGGCTCTCTTTCCTTAAACTTCTGCCTCTGAGTTTCCCCCCATATTTTTAATGTACACAGTTCTACTTCTGCTGTTGGCAGCTGCAAAGATCAGGGCTTTTTGCTTTTGTGGTATCCTTTCTGTGGAATCTCTTTGGGTAGCTAGCTCACTTTGGGTTTTAAGAAGGCCATTAAAGACCTTTTGACTGCATGAAGTATTTGAAGATGGCAAAGGAGTACTGGATAGCTTTTATCTGATTGCTTGAGCTGCTGGCATTATTTTTCTGTTGTTTGCTGCTGTAAACTTGCTTTGTTAAAATTGTTTTCACTTCATATCGGCATTATGAATAACCTTGGAATCCCTTATGAGGCAGAAAGGTGACATAAAAAATAATATATTTTTCACCCTGGAGGAAGAAGCAGCAGCCCTGTATCTGAGTGGAGGAAGCAAGACCTCAGTTGCTGTTGTTGCTGTTGTTGTTCTTTTATAAAAAACTGGAGTGGATGAGAACTGTTCGAATCGAGATACAGTACGTAAAATGTATGTCTATCTTCACCTGGTTGTGTTGTGCTAGTAGCTGTTATTGTGTAGAGTCAGGAAAGAGTTTTGCCGCCTGAAACACATTTATGATAAGCTATCTTTTCTGTTCAGTTCAGAATTTTATTTTTGTTTGTTTCCTTAATTTTAAGCAAAATGGGATTTCTTTTCACTTCTGACAATAGAACCTAATTAACTTGGTGTTTAGATAAACTAAACCCTCAGGCCAGTAATTCACTGCCAGCTAATCAGATGCTTCTGTTTATTTGCAGAAAGGACACAACTTGTGCTGAAATTACATTGAATAACTCAGCTCTGTTTTGCAGGGTTTTCCCAAACAGTAATCAATAGTCATCTCTATTCATTATTCGTAGCTTCTTTGATTGTTCTGTAAAATACATTTTGAATTATTCTTTGAAAGTGAATCATTAATTTTATTCAAGCCTCCATTCAGAAGCACATATCACTGTTTTGAAGCAGTTTAGGTTGACAGGGATGTACCGTATTTTTCCTTCTATAACACGCAGATTTTTTCTTCTAAAAAGGAAGGGGAAATGTCTGTGCGTGTTATAGAGCGAATGTGTGGTCCCTGGAGCCGAAAAATCATGCAAAAATCAAATCGCGGCGCTGCACGCTGCACGGAGAAGCGAAACCTGAAAAGAGGAAGCGGCTGCTTTCCTGCATTCTGCCTCAGGGTCTTACTGCCCACCCTCCTCTGTTTCGTTGCTGTGTTTGCTGAAACGGAACAAAGAGCAGGGAAAGCCCCTCCCCTCCAGGCAAGCTCCGGTGCTGCTGGGGGAGAGGGAGAGAGAGGGGGGAAGGGAGAGAGAGGGGGGAGGGGGAGGGAGAGAGGGGGGAGGGCGAGAGAGGGGGAGGGAGGGAGGGGAGAGAGAGAGAGAGAGAGAGAGAGAGAGAGAGAGAGAGATGGCTGGCTTGGGTGGGGGGAAACTTTTGCCTTTCTTTCCTCCCTCCCGTTAAATCCCTCTCCTGCATTCTTAGCCAGCTGCTTCTCTGCACACCCCTCTAATGTCCCTTCTTTGTTTTTCCTTCGCTCCCCACTTAAAATGTGGTTACAAAGCATGGATCCACAGGGATCCTCAGGATCTTTGCATTGGGTCACCCCAAATTCACCATCAGATCACATAGCATGTCCATGGCTACAGCCTGCACCAAAAAAATCAGGCACCCACTGTTGCTTGGGGCTGCAGTGGTGCAAAAATGTGGTTTAAAAGCATGGATCCACAGGGATTCTCAGGATCCTTGCATTGGGTCACCCCAAATTCACCATCAGATCACATAGCATGTCCATGGCTACAGCCTGCACCCAAAAAATCACGCACCCACTGTTGCCTGGGGCTGCAATGGTGCAAAAATGTGGTTACAAAGCATGGATCCACAGGGATTCTCAGGATCTTCGCATTGGGTCACCCCAAATTCACCATCAGATCACATAGCATGTCCATGGCTACAGCCTGCCCCCCCAAAATCACGCACCCACTGTTGCCTGGGGCTGCAATGGTGCAAAAATGTGGTTAAAAAGCATGGATCCCCAGGGATTCTCAGGATCCTTGCATTGGGTCACCCCAAATTCACCATCAGATCACATAGCATGTCCATGGCTACAGCCTGCCCCCAAAAAATCACGCACCCACTGTTGCCTGGGGCTGCAATGGTGCAAAAACGTGGTTACAAACCATGGATGCACAGGGATTCTCAGGATTTTTGCATTGGGTCAGCCCAAATTCACCATCAGATCACATGTCTGTGGCCACAGCATGAAGCACAAAAATGATACATCCACTGTTTCATTCAGAATGTTTTTTCCCTTGTTTTCCTCCTCTAAAAACGATGTGCGTGTTATGGTCAGGTGCGTGTTATAGAGCGAAAAATACGGTATTTCTCTCTCTCTCTCTCTCTCTCTCTCTCTCTCTCTCTCTGTGTGTGTGTGTGTGTGTGTGTGTGTTTAACCTAGGGATCTCACATCCATTACTCAAGGCACTGTATTGTAGATTCTTTTAATGACGTTTAACATAATTTAATAGAAAGAAAATACCCTTCAAAAAGCTTGAAATTGTGCCTTCTTTATTATGGCTTCACTATTTTGCTGAACACCTTATGGGAGAGCTTTACCAATGAAATTCCTTTGTAGACAAAAATTTGAGAAACATTCTGCTTACTTTGCTTCACTAAAGTTGCAGTCTTAATGTGCTCTTACTTTGAGCAAGCTGCAAAGTACAGAAGATTGGGCAGCATTGGCTTATATGTCTTCCTACATAGTTTCAGATGAAGGTTGTCTAGATTTTATCTAATATTGGCATTTTTATGTAACATATTATTTAATAATTTTATTTTAATGCATTTGTACAAGTTTACTGGGATACATTTTGAATATTAAGAAAATGTTTTAGCATACAGACTCACAATACACAATATATCCCCTTCTAAAAAGCACGTTAATAATCCTGACAATGAGGAAGCAGCCAACAGAGGAAGGAACAAATGTAAAAACATTTCAAAGCCAAGTATATTACTATTGAAATGGAATTCATTTATGCTCCTGTAGCCACACCTCAATTATAGCAGTGCAGTCGCTGCAAATTCTTTTAATTTATGTTGACTTCAAAATCACATACCCCTTGCTGGCTCTTCTTATCAGCTTTTTCCCACCCATTCTAGCTCTTGATTTCTAAACACTACTAACCTTGAAACTAAAATAAACACAGCATATGTAACTTGTCCCTATGGTTAGCCTCTATAACCAAGGCCTGGAAAGTAGCCAGTATTGCACCACTTACTAAAAAGGGATCCAGGAAATTTCAGACTGGTTAATTTAATGTCTGTTTTGGGCAAACTGATGAAAAGCATTATTAAATATAATCTTACCAAGAATATAGAAGAACAAATCTTGCTGAAGTATAACCATCATGGACTTATGCTTAGTAAATCCTGGCTTGCTAACCTTTTAGAGTTGTTTGAGAGTGTCAGCAAGTATATAGTGAGAGGTGATCCAGTTGACATTGTATACTTAGGCTTTCAACAAGCTTTTGATAATGTCTCACACCAAAGACTCCTCAGTAAGCTAAGCATTCATGGGATAAGAGAAAATGTCCTCTTACGGATCAGTAACTGGTAAAAATACAGGAAGTAGAGAGTAGGAATACATGGAAACTTCTCTCAATATATTTAAAAGATGACTTGACAAACTCACAGTTGACGCATTTATCAGAGTCACCAAATCCCTGTTAACTAAGCACTGTAAAAAAGCATTCCTCACTACAAATGCTGCCTGACCCTCAAATAGCAAAGCTGAACATAATCCCATCCAACACAGGTCAACATCCTCCCCAACTGAATGGATGGACAGTAGTCAATAACTATATTTTGTTTGGATTTAGCTTCTTGCTTTCATCCATCCCGTTACTCACTCCAGATAACCAATTCAGGAACCTTACAACCTCAAATTTTTGATCCTTATCTCCTTTTCAGAATAGTGCATTCATGTGGATGTCAAACAACATGAGGATCAACACTGAACCCTGCAGCACCACAAATTGGGTCCTCCCTTAAAGAGGACATGTATTGAGGTTAGACCTGGAAACTGACACCCTGTGTTGTGGGTGGGTACGATTGGTCAGCCACAACACCTGATTAGTAGGTCCCTCGTAGCTGGGTGCAATCTGGCCAATGGAACACAGTCCAAACGGTTTGAGGGACCTATTTATACCCATGCATGTGACCCAGAGCTTCCTCTTTCAGCGCATGCATTCAGAACACCCACCCACCTCTCCCTACTTTTAGGGTTTTGTGCTTGACCTTGCTATGCTGTCATGTGTCGTCTGTCATTAGGACAAGGGCACGGCAGGAATTTCCCCCACTTGGCTGATTGGCTGTTGCCATTTGGGTTTCGCCTGCCGCATAGCAAATCGTCACAACTTGTAAGGTTGCAGATAGGCTCTGGTTCAGGTGATAGGGATGGGAGAACGCTCTCGCCATCCCTATGTGAAGGGTATTCCATTAAAGGAATCCAGGGACTCAGTGGTTTGGTCAACTCCTGAGAAGGGGTTGTGCCTGTGCCTGAGTCCAGGGGGACATTTGGGTGGCAGAGATAGCCTGTTCCTGGCTTTCTGCTTATCCAGGTGTTCACCCTTGGCTGACCTATGCTGGAACCCTGGGTCAGCGCTACCTGCATGGCAGGGAGCTAGTCAAACCAGGGCCTATGCAACCAGTCACTTTCTGTAATCAGAAGTTGTGGCCTAAATTCTGCCAAAAACCTAAAACCAAAATTTGAGTCAAGTGTGGATTTATTTAGCGGGGGAACACGCAAATGATATTTCCTATGAGATGGAGCAGCAGTCCACAAACATCACCTTCTGAGACTTTCCCACCAGGAAACCTGAAACCAAATGCCCTGTTCTTTGAACTGCTCCAGTAGTGCACAGGATCGGAGAGTTAACTGGTTTCGGCCTGTGTGACTTTAGTCTTCCTCAGCATTTCAAAATGCTATTCATGGCCGCTCGGTCAGACAGGATGGTGTGGTTTAGTTCCTTCCCTGGGGCTCCAAACAAAGAAATGACTGAAAGAGAGCATGAACTTTAAGAAATGGTAGTCTCTTCAGGCTAAAACTGAGCGATAGAACTATGTCGTTTGGGTCATCTGTCCTTCCTGCCAACAAAGCAACACACACTGACTTAAATAGTTCATTAAAAAAATGTGTAAGGAAATAATTGCTACAAGAACAGCCATCACTGGTGCTTTCCCTAGATAAATAAGAGCCTGCCTCCCCACCTCAGTTCTCAATAGTATAGTCTCTTGGAGAGAGATAGACCAGTTCTACCTTACAAGCCTCACTTCCCACTATTGGGATTGTTTTGACATTTAAAGCTAAAAGGATTGTATAGCATGCTGAAAACTAGAAAGTGTCTGAACCTGTCTCCTTTGGCATTCCATTTGCACACGTAAAATGTACTGTGGTATGATATTGCCCATATACAACTATGACATAACTTTCCACTTGAGGTTCCAACACCAACCCATATATGAAGATGGGAAGGTGAATTTCCTGACATTTCACTAACTGTCCTTTTGTTATTTGTCAAAAAATGGTTTGCAACCCTGGGATCCACTTGGAAGCCTGGAAGTTTGTATAGGGCTGTGCATTGGCTGAAGCCCTATAGGGTGCTCCGCAGCTTGCAGTGCCCCACTTTCCCCCACCCTCTGCTTGCCTCCTCTCAACAATCCTGCAGAGTCCTGGAAAAGCTCTGCAACTGGTTTTCCTTAAGGATAGTTGTTTGTGGAGCATCAACCCCCCCCCCACCCTAGGATCACCCACTCCCTATAACAGCTGTCATCCTGCAGAGTCTGAGTCACTCCTTCACATTTCCTCCTCCTCTCAACAGGTGACCCTGCAGAAAAGCTACTTGTGGAGCCTCCCACACTCCCAGGATCGTACACTCCTTGTAACAGCTGTGATCCTGCAGAGTCTGGGTGAGGCTCTGCAAGAATCTGGGTCTTGCTCATGGCCAGATTGATTGCTGTTTTTGGCACTGGAAAGGAATTCTGTGGTTGCTATAAGAGCACAATCTTTGTGCATAGCTGGAATGTGTGGAAAGCATTACTCTGGAGACTTTCAGTGCCCTCCAAACATTAAGATTAAAAACTGTTGTTTGATCCTCCTGACAGCTTTTGAAATTGCTTAGCTACTGCTTTCAGAATTCCTCTTACATTGTTTCTGACAGTAGCAAACAATATACACATTCAAAATTTAGATTTAATCAGCATGTGGAGAGGGAAGTAGAATCATTCCTATTGCCTCTTGCCGCCTACCTCCATATTGTTGAATTTGTGTGCACTGAACCTATGCACATGCATGTTGCATTTGTAGTCTGTATATATGCAATCTGGCATCCTGCAAAATGCATGGTTCCTTACATGGAAAGAGCTTATGAGCATAATGCTTGCTCATGAATTGGTATAGTGTGCACACACATAATCGATTCATAGAAGGTGTGATCGCTCTCCCCTGTCCTTCATAACTAAATTTTTAATATGTGAGTAGGGTTAATATGTTTTTAATATTTAATATTTTTGAAAGCGTGTTAGATGTACCCTATACATTACCAGCAGTCATTTGGTATTATAATACTACTGAGGGCAGATAGAAAAGAGGTGGTACTGCAAAAATAGCTGTGCAGAGTGTCATTTTTGAGTTTAACACTGTCCATATTCCCTTCCTATGCACAAGGCAAAATGGAACATCTACTTTTGTGCTCAGTACTCGGACTAAGAAGAAAGGGACTGCAATAATCTCTTCACTACTTAGAATCATAGAATCATAGAGTTGGAAGAGACCACAAGGGCCATAGAGTCCAACCCCCTGCCAAGCAGAAAACACCATCAGAGCACTCCTGACATATGGTTGTCAAGCCTCTGCTTAAAGACCTCCAAAGAAGGAGGCTCCACCACACTCCTTGGCAGCAAATTCCACTGTCAAACAGCTCTTACTGTCAGGAAGTTCTTCCTAATGTTTAGGTGGAATCTTCTTTCTTGTAGTTTGGATCCATTGCTCCGTGTCCGCTTCTCTGGAGCAGCAGAAAACAACCTTTCTCCCTCCTCTATGTGACATCCTTTTATATATTTGAACATGGCTATCATATCACCCCTTAACCTCCTCTTCTCCAGGCTAAACATGCCCAGCTCCCTTAGCTGTTCCTCATAAGGCATCGTTTCCAGGCCTTTGACCATTTTGGTTGCCCTCCTCTGGACACATTCCAGTTTGTCAGTGTCCTTCTTGAACTGTGGTGCCCAGAACTGGACACAGTACTCCAGGTGAGGTCTGACCAGAGCAGAATACAGTGGCACTATTAATTCCCTTGATCTAGATGCTATACTCCTATTGATGCAGCCCAGAATTGCATTGGCTTTTTAGCTGCTGCGTCACACTGTTGGCTCATGTCAAGTTTGTGGTCAACCAAGACTCCTAGATCCTTTTCACATGTACTGCTCTCAAGCCAGGTGTCACCCATCTTGTATTTGTGCCTCTCATTTTTTTTGCCCAAGTGCAATACTTTACATTTCTCCCTGTTAAAATTCATCTTGTTTGTTTTGGCCCAGTTCTCTAATCTGTCAAGGTCGTTTTGAAGTGTGATCCTGTCCTCTGGGGTGTTAGCCACCCCTCCCAGTTTGGTGTCATCTGCAAATTTGATCAGGATGCCCTTGAGTCCATCATCCAAGTCGTTGATAAAGATGTTGAATAAGACCGGGCCCAAGACAGAACCTTGTGGCACCCCACTAGTCACTCTTCTCCAGGATGAAGAGGAACCATTGATGAGCACCCTTTGGGTTTGGTCAGTCAGCCAGTTACAAATCCACTGAGTGGTAGCATAGTCAAGACCGCATTTTACCAGCTTCTTTACAAGAATATCATGGGGCACCTTGTCAAATGCTTTGCTGAAATCAAGGTAGGCTACATCCACTGCGTTCCCTTCATCTACCAGGCTTGTAATTCTGTCAAAAAACGAGATCCAGTTAGTCTGACATGACTTATTTTTCAGAAATCCATGCTGACTATTGGTGATTACAGCATTCCTTTCTAGGTGCTCACAGACTGTTTGCTTAATGATCTGCTCCAGAATCTTCCCTGGTACTGATGTCAGACTGACTGGGCGGTAATTATTTGGGTCCTCTCTTTTCCCCTTTTTGAAAATAGGGACAACATTTGCCCTCCTCCAGTCTGCCGGCACTTCGCCTGTTCTCCAGGAATTCTCAAAGATGACTGCCAGTGGTTCTGAGATCACATCTGCCAGTTCTTTTAATACTCTTTTAATATTCTTTTAATACTCTTTAATACTTCAGCAGCCATGATGCAAAACAGAAGTACTTTGCTGATGAAGTTTAAAATCCCAGACCTTAATATCTCCAGATGTCCCTGCCAAGTGAAGTAAGGTAGATGGCTACCAAAAGAGTCTTTTTGCTAAAGGCAACCTTACTATGGCAGAGCCTCCCTAGAGGAGCTAACCTGGCACCATCTCTGTTTTGATTTTGGTGCAGGTAAATATCTTTTTTATTAATATAGACTTTTAAATTATACAGTATATCTAAACTAACTATGGGCTGTTATGCTTACTATAGACTAATATTGGCTATAAGCTACTTGTGCTGCCTCAGTTGGATAGTTTTTTTTGGGGGGGGTGTCTTTTATTGTTTATTTATGATTCTGAGTAGGCGTGTATAGGGCTGCACCCTGACATGAAATATTTTCCTAAAATGCTTCTCTACATTTGCTTAGATTTGTTTCAGCAAACTTGTGTTTTGTTGCCCCGAGCTCCCTGGAGAAAAGGTGGAATACAAAAGTGACTGATAAGCCAGCAAGTGGCCATCAGCATTACGAGAACCAGGCAACCATATTGCCATCTCTTGGGATATCTTGCTGGAAGAACACCTCAGTGCATGTGTTTGTTGCGATTACTAGATTGTTGGGATACATAAGAAAGGTGACAGGTGCTAGTGTATTCTATTTAGGCTGCTCACTTTTAAAGTGAGATGCTGAGCCACATGCCCAGAATTTAAGAAGGCCAATTTATAACTGCCCAACATGGTGAGTGCAAATGAGAACTCTCTTTCAGATCATCTTTTGAGAGTTTATTGAAGTGTGACATTCATTAAGGATACCAGAACGACCCAGAGAAATGGTCAAATTTCTATCTGTAAATTATTTCACCAACAGACTAGCAATATGAGAAATAGCTGCTTTTCTTTGTAAATTCATGTAAAGTTTGGCTCTGTCTTTTGTTGTTGTCAGTGATAATGACACAGATGAATAATTTAGTATATTTCTTCTCTGGGTCAATTATCTCAATTCTTTGCTGCAAATGATTTATGCAGTTGATGCTGTTGTCCCATAAAAGGTAAAGGGACCCCTGACCATTAGGTCCAGTCGTGGCCGACTCTGGGGTTATGGCACTCATCATGCTTTATTGGCCGAGAGAGCTGGCGTACAGCTTCTAGGTCATGTGGCCAGCATGACTAAGCCACTTCTGGCGAACCACAGCAGCGCATGGAAACTCTGTTTACCTTCCCACCGGAGTGGTACCTATTTATCTACTTGCACTTTGACATGCTTTTGAACTGCTAGGTTGGCAGAAGCAGGGACTGAGGAATGGGAGCTCACCCCATCAGGGGGGATTTGAACCGGCGACCTTCTGATCGGCAAGTCCTAGGCTCTGTGGTTTAACCCACAGCGCATATCCAGACCTAAACTCTCTGATGGTCCTGTGTGTATCTGAGCTATTTTATAGAGACTTTTGCCTTGGAAAATGGAAAATTATAAATGCCTTAAAAATAAAAGCAATGTCAATATATATTCAGACAGTACATAAAGAGCTACTGTAGAATTAAGCTGTAAGCCATTTGGGTTGTGCTTTCTGAGACAGAAGCAGATTTCACAGCTTTTCTTCCCCAAAGCTTAGGAGTCTCCTTGGGATTGCCCACTGTTCCATGGAACATCTTAAAAAAAACATTTTGGGAGCATTTGCTTATCTCTGAGCTATGACTTGAACAAAATGAAACCCAGATGAAAAATTAAAGCTTTGCTGCACATGTGCAGAAATTTTGTGTACATTCAAAGCTGCAGAAATGATTATTCATAATATAGCCAAATATCACCGGCTGTGCAGCAGTTTATTCTGTGCCAGGTAATTATGAACTTTGGCAGTGTCACTATAGCAAACTGCTCCAGATATGCTCCAAATATGAGGTAGATGGGATGTCTGACATCATACGCATTAGCTAATCAGCACTTTGCACTGCTGACTTCTACTACTAACTGGTAGAAATGGTTTACGCTGATGTCAAAGCTAGGAATGGAATTTTCCTTCTGTATACAATGCAGCCTGCTTCTACAGCATCTTGACTGTTTGAACAATGTACATCCTGAACACATCCTTGTAATCATTGCTATTCAGCCCCTATTCCACATAATACGGAGACTAAAGGTATATAGAACTCATGAATTTTGTAAATACATCTTGGGGATATCCATTTTTAACTGAGCTAAAAAATACCTACACAAGCACTAGTGAGGAGCATGTACACATGAACCAAGTATGTTAATATATATCATCCAAATGAATTTTAAATCCGAAGCTGCATATCAAAAAGGGACTTAAATCCATTATACATATTCTAAAGGGATTTTATAAATGTGAGCTGTAACAGAATGCCTGAATAGGAAGAATAGCATTGCAGTATTGATGTGAGTGTTAATATATTGCTTGACTGTAAATATTGAAATGTATGAATAGTAGATTGAAGGCAAAGGGTGAAAACCCACCAACATGTCATCCTGTTCAAACCCCATTAATTCAGTCCTTTGAAAGGGGCCTTGAGTGAAAGCAATACACAGAGGTTGGTTCCCATACTATTCTTGCTGAGGAAAATCCCATGAAAAGCTCAGACTAGAGGCCCAGCTCTTCTTTGCAGTCAGAAATAAATATGTAAAACATCTTACACATTACTGCCAAATCCTCTACATGACTCACTGAGAATGTGAAAAACACACAGCAAATAACTTACTTATTACAGAAAGAAAATGAAGGCAGATAGGAGCTGCCACTGCCTGAAAGAATTGTGAAAATCTTGAAAGTGGCATCATCTTACTAATTAAAGTTGATTGCAATTAAGACATTCTGAAGACCTGTAGATAAATTCCCTAATCTCAAGTACCCTTAAAATCCTTTAATATTATCCTGCTAATTACACAAATGTGTTTTCCACCACGTTCCGCAGTAATAAATGTGTAGGAAGTGCCAGTCAGAGCAATTTTCAAATTACAGAAAGTGTTGCTATCTTATTGGTTCAGTAGATCAGAGGCACAAGTAGCAGCACTCAGCGCAGAAAAATAAAGAAAGGTGTCTTTATGCCCATGGTTTGGTAATATATATATATATATATATATATATATATATATATATATAACATGAAGTGGCAAAATATATGCTTGAATTAAAGACACAGATATCAGAGTCGGCACACTGAAAATTATGTTCACTGATTTCAGTGGGTCTACTCTGAGTATGACTAACACTGGCAATCAGTCATAGCTTAGTTCACCACCGTGTGCAACATTAGGGCTGATAATAACTACAGAATTCAAAAAATGATCCCTCTGGTCTGGTCAGAATCAGAGAGCAGAGGCAGGCTGCAGATCCTGAAGGAATATGATATAACAGGGTTGAGGTCTGACTTGGTAGACTTCAGACCTTTCAGATTTTCAAAGCACTGGTCACATAGCAGAAGTGCTATGAGACCAGCTGCCTCCGTTGTCCTTTTTTTGCTACTTTCGATGATTTCTTGCACTTGTGTGCAAGTGGTTAGGGAAGATCATGTGGTTGTAAACCACATTGGTGCTGCTACCATTAAGACAGGGGTCAGCAAACTTTTTCATCCGGAGCCGGTTCACTGTCCTTCAGACCTTGTAGGGGGCCAGACTATATTTTGAAAAATGTACTGTAAATACCCTGCAAGCCGGTCCTGCAGCTGCCTCCAGACCTGTAGGATAAATGCACTCTGCATGCGCTCAGGAGCGCATCTCAGCGGTGCCCGCTCACCGGCATTGTTGATGAGCAGCAGCCGCTTCATCGGCCCATCCCCACATAGCTCCCAGGCAGCGTGCACCAGGCACTGTGACCCGTCATCCGAGGCCAGGTTGGCGGGCAGGTCGTGCATGCGGAACACTGGGCAGGCGGCACACAGCTAACCCTCCAGCTGCTCCAGCATGGCCGCTGAGCATGTCACCAGCAGCAGCACCGAGCTGGGCACCAGGTGCGGGGCCAGCAGGCATGCCAAGCTCTAGCTGAAGCCCAGCAATGTGCCCGGCATGATGCCCATGGCACGGCCCAGACCTGCCGCCCATCCGCCGGCCTCTCCATGTGGGTGACAAGGGTTTGGATTGGCTTCAGGAAGCTCCTGCAGCCACTGTGAAGCCGAGCCAGCATCACGGAAGTCAGTCCCCGTGCAGCAAGGCATCCATAGTGCATGGGGACTGACCAAGAGGGTGGTAGGGTTCGCGGGCCAGATTCACGAGCCTGGGGAGCTGCATCTGGCCCCCGGGCCATAGTTTGCCGACCCCTGCATTAAGAGAATACTGCCAGCATGCCACATAACTTGGCCCAAAGCATGTGAGTAAAAATTGAAAACTTTGGCCGGTGGTGTCGTTGGAGCAATAAAGGAAGCAATGCCAACCCTGCTCCTTCAGGAGATGTATTGCAAGCCCTTTACTAATAGCTAATCAAAACTCTTTATTATCAAGAGATATTTTTTGGCAGTTGTCACATGACTTCATATACTATATAAATGAATCCAACAAGAATTTAATCTTTGCTTGACCAAGCGCAGTGACATCTGCTTGGTAGGAAAAAATTATAACGAGATGCACAGAAAACCATTCTGAGCTCATGAGAAGCAAAAAAAGAAATGAGTAACTCTCAGAAGTGGGATAAAACTGGCAGAACAGAATGTATACAGTGGCTGTGTAGCCCAAAGATATGGGCTCTCCTCTGAAGGAGATATAACAGCTGTGGGTGCTAGTATAAGACTGAGATGAATGCTGCTTCAAGCGAAAAACCTGTGGCATATTTAAAGAGGCTGGGTGATTCAACTGCCAAGATATACATATGCCAGTTGTGGAAGTGTGCCACCTACCATGTTATGGAAACAATAGCATTTTGCTACATTTTGTTCTACCCTGTACAAATCACATGTAGTTAGATTTGGTCCAGAGTAGCACAACTCATACCACTTGTGCAAAAGGACTTTCCTGCAACCTTATCCCCATTTCAAAACCAAAGCCTATTCAAAATATCAAAAGACCCTCATAAAAGGAATGTGGTACAGATGTCTGCATTGGGGATGAATGAATAGGGAAGCTCTATTGCATGAAGAAGACACTCACAGACCTCTGGATCTGACCCATAGTTTGGGTGGGGGACGTGCATGATGTTGGAGATTCAGTCCCTGTGTCTGCAGTCATGGGATTGTTGTCTATCACATAACGGTGTACATTTTCATTCCACAGTGTGGGAAGTGACGGAGACAGGATGTTTGTGTTACTCTGTTCCGTGAAATGGGATTATCGTCCTTTGTTCTCTCTCTTTGCTGTCTGATGAGAAAGAGGAAGGAGCTAAGTCAGAATGCTCCGAGTATTTTACAGTGGTGTCTCGCAAGATGAAAAGAATCCGTTCCGCAAGTCTCTTCGTCTAGCGGTTTTTTCGTCTTGCGAAGCAAGCCCATTGACAGCTTAGCGGATTAGCGCTATTAGCGGTTTAGCGGCTTATCGGCTTAGCGGATAAGCGGCTTAGAAAAAGGGGGAAAAAACCTGCAGGAACTCGCAAGACATTTTTGTCTTGCGAAGCAAGCCCATCCATAGGAAATTCGTTTTGCGAAGCACCTCCAAAACGGAAAACTCTTTCGTCTAGCGAGTTTTCCGTCTTGCGAGGCATTCGTCTTGCGGGGCACCACTGTATATGTAAATAAAGTAGATTAGCCAAATGCTGAGTTGCTGAGGTCTGTTACGCAAGGCGCAAATACTCTGTGGATCCGTAAGTGTGCTGATGTTTCTTGGCATCAGTTGCTGTGATGTTCGGGCAGAAGAAAGCTTTTGAAGCTCCCGAACGATCGACCAGGAAGGAGAGAACATGCCAGCCGAGCATGTGTCTCTGCCAGGGTCCTACATGAGAGTAGGACGCTCCTAACACACCCAACCCTAACTCTGAGGTCAGCAATGCTGTGTCCAATGAAATCATCTACCAGCTGATCAATAAAAGATATAATTCTACATTACCCTGACAATGTGCCTGTTAAAATACATAGATGCCTATACTTTCAACAGCCTGATTGTATGAATTATATTTTTGTTTATCTTTAGGCAATATAAACTGTTTTTCATATTATAATTTTTTGACACAGAGTGACATACGAAAGTGAGAAAATAATTTGCCAGCTCTCATGATGAAATGCACATGCAACACATACTATTCAGGAGAACCAAAACTCAAGTTTCCTCCTACATATTGGGTATACACATTTCCTTATATCCAAGCAGTCATGTAACATGACTGGTTCAAAGACAAGGTATAAACCAAACTATCTAGATTTCATCTGTTGTTATTTCTGCACAAGCCCAACTTTCTAACTGTTCAAGGTGGCTAGATGTATCATTTGTTTGCAATGGCACGTGCTTGGGACCAATAATTCTGTGGCACTTACTTCCAAGCACATAAGCATAAATTTTGGACGTTGATCTCTGAATACAAAATAAAATATTTTCTAAAGTAACTAAATTACAACATAATATTCAAAACAATTTTTTACTCTAGAATCAGGCAATTCACCTTCTATAATCCATTCATGAATGTTCTCTCATTAAAAAAGAAAAGAAAACTCCAAGTCCTTGGATGTGGAAAATGAAATGTATGGGGTCTCTGTTTTATTAATTTGCAGCATTCTCTTGTGGAAACACAACACTTATTGAGACACATTATTTGTTATCCACCACCTCCCCCAATGTTCTTTAACATCTCAACCCTCAAGAGATGCAAAGCATTTCCAGATGATTAAAAAGCAAGATTTCATTTCTTAGCAATATAGATAAACAGCTTTAATCTAGTACCAGTGGGGTAATAACTGGACCACACATAATATGGTGGGTGAGTTTCTTCAGCTGGAAGGTGGGAACGCAGGGTGGGAAGAAAGATGCCTTTACTTCTGTGTTTCAGAGGGGAAGAGAGGCAGAGGGAGAGAGGAATTATTTCAGGATGCATGTTCAAGCACTACCTTAACATAAAAGGGACTACACAGCAATAATTAAATGTCAACTTGGTCCTTAATATACACAAATTATTTCCAGATGCTAAGTAAAGATATTTTATTATCAGTATTACAAATGCTCTACATCAGAGATGGGAAGCCTGTGGTCCTCCATTTATGATGGTCCTCTAGCTCCAGCCAGTAGGTCTAACAGAAGGCCAAAAATTCTCCAACCCTGTTCTTTATAATAGATGGGGGGAGATGACTATGCTGCATTTTGCACTAAGGGTGTAAGTGTAAATGGCACTGGGTGCATGCTTCGACATTAGCTTAAGAGGATGGTGCACAGCTAGAAATAAATAAAGATTCTCAAATGTGGGGCACTGTAAGGGGCTACAGTAGCCTTGCTGCTTCTTGAACCATTTATTCTTCTGTCCCAAAGTAGAACTAGTTGTATGCTCCAGCCCTGCAGTAAATTAGCACTGGCTAGTTATATACTTCAGTGCTCCAGCACTATAGCACTCTGTGGGGCACAGTCAGCAATCATGTGCATTTAAATATATATGCAAAATTAAAATTTACAAAATGGCATGGGTGCCAGGGAGGAAGCTGTTTCACTTATTATCAGCAGAGATGCCACAATGGGCCACTATGCAGGAGAGGCACATTGAATTTACACAGCCACATTTTAAGCAACATTGTAAGTGGTGAATCTTTTCATGGAAGAAAGAATTACATTTTCCTAGCAACAAAGTATTGTTGTTAAACTACTGAGGAAGTGTGATCCAGCTCCTACAATGGAAGCACACACTTGAAGAAAGATGCCTGGATCCCAGGAAGCAAAAGGACATTGGTTTTGTGAATCAATCATCATGCGGAAAGGTCACATCAAGAAAGAACAACACGCAAAACCTTAGCTATTTTCTTGCAAAGTGCTTCTGTGGGAGCCATCACTCCTTTGTTTCGAAAGTATCTTATATTTAGCAAGAGCTAAATAAAAATGCATATTGACAAAGAATCTGCAAATAGGCAAATGAAGAGAAATCTGTGCTTTAATAGTAAAAAGTAAATGTAGCAAATAGGTGATCTCACACGAAATGAGCCTGCAACAGAGATTTCAAATGCAGAATTAACAGACAGGTGCTGGCAACATGCAAAGATGGGAAGGGGATTTCATTCATGAAATATGGGAACCTTCTCTGAAAACTGCTTTGCTGTTCAATAAACAGACAAGCGTGTCTGATTTTTATACACTTGAAACAGTCCAGTGATCCCATTATGACAGCATGCTCCTCCCCCATGCTGATTCACTGTTTCTAGATATTTGGCAAAATACAGTTTAAGATGTCTATTCCCAGGATATCATGGCACTTTGTTTCTGCCCTGTTTAGATATTACTTAATTCATTGTCTAAATTTGGGGGCAGAGGGAAAGTGCTGTAGAATCCATGGCAATTTCAGTTGGCTGGCACAGTGATACAAGCTCACAGGGCAAAACTGTGCCTTTGACATCAACTCATAACCAGAAAAAGACACTGTTCTTGCCACACAAGCTTATCTGAGCCCAGATGAACTGAACTGGCACATTCTATACCTTACAGGCCATATATGTACTGAGTTTGTGTTGGTTGTCTTCTGCCCACTATCACACTACTTTGGGGGCCATCCTGAGTTCAGAAAAGACTGCACTATCTACTTGGTTCAATATAAAATGTTCATTTGCCATTTAGAAGGCCTGCACAACAGGGGGCTTCTCTGAGGTATGTATAGTGTTAAAGAAATCAGTCAATCGGCACTGAGCAACGATTGTAAGGCAGATATTCTTGTAGAGTACACTGCAGAGAAGCATGTGAGAAAATTAAGCACATGCTTAACATTTCTAATTGAATAAATTTGACTTAAAACATGATTCATTTTAACTGGGATTTATCCTTAGTTTATTACAAACATCAATAAAGTTTATTACATACATCTCCTGGAGCAGAATATAAAATTCCAATATCCCATCTGATTCTTCCTTCCTTGTCCCTGCTAAGAAAGTTCTCTTTGACAAATCATTACAAAACCCTTATTTACCAAAGCCTAGTTTCAATATGAACTATAACATGAAGTTCCTTGTCTATTTTACTCAATGTTTCCTCAATGTTCTTTGAATTAAAAACAGTATTGGAAGGTTGTTGTTCAATGCCTTTATAAACAACTTGAATGCAGGAATTAAGGGTAGGGCCTGAACCAACAGTTTCAAGCTAAAGGAAAGGAGATTAAGACTAAATATCAGCAAGAAATTTCTGACAGTAAGAGATGCTCAACAGTGGAATGGACCTCAGAAGGTGGTGGACTCTCCTTCATGGGAGGTTTTAAGCAAAGGTTGGATGACCATCTGTCATAGATGCTTTAGTTGAGATTTCTGCATAGCAGGGGGTGAACTAGTACCTTCCAAATCTCTAATTCTATGATTCTATGACTGTAGTTACATTCATACAAGTATGTCATAGATTACAGTGGTACCTCGGGTTAAGAACTTAATTCGTTCTGGAGGTCCATTCTTAATCTGAAACTGTTCTTAACCTGCGGTACCACTTTAGCTAATGGGGCCTCCCAATACCGCTGCGCCGCCACCACATGAGTTCTGTTCTCATCCTGAAACAAAGTTCTTAACCTGAGGTACTATTTCTGGGTTAGCAGAGTCTATAACCTGAAGCATCTGCAACCCGAGGTGCCACTGTAATACATTTAGCCTAGCTCTTCTTACTCATCCACTTTCCCCATCTGCCAATGCAAGTTTCTGCTGTGGTCACATATTTCTTTTGTAATAGTCTAAGAATGTGATAATAGCCGTATGACTTGTATCTTCCTATATACTTCATAGACCATCATACCACAATTTTTATTACAGTAATTTTGACCACATAAGGAAGTACTGAAAAACCTCTGTAGGCTTTAACTCTAGAGAGGAGTTTAACCTCTTTAGGACTATTGAAAGATGGCAGTAAACATCCATCTACATCTCCCTGTCTGATTACACACACACACACACACACACACACACTTCTGCATGTGTGCATGTGTACATGCAAGTTATTCAGTTTAGCTGTTTGGTCATATTTATTCAAATTTGGAACTGAGGCCAATTTCAAAGATGCAGCTACTTACACTCGTGTAACACAAGCATTTGAGTACAGTGCCACATGGAAAGTAGTTTGTGGGAAGCAGTTTTTCACTTGTGGTAATGTCAACCACACTATAAACCACTGTGCTTATTAGTTTATTTCCTCTTACCCTAGATAGTTTTCTCCCTCTTTGATGAAAATTCTCTAGCCTCCAGTTAGCTGGAAGGCTTTTCTCCCCCCAATTCTAACAAAGTGGCAAACAAAGCCATGCCATCTACTAGTTAGACACTATCTGCTTCTTATTTTGGAAGGGGAGAATCCAGGGCAGGCACTGCCATGCAGAAGGATGAAGCAACCTGCTTCACTGTAAGGGAATATAGATGAAAATGGGGATTAGGTCTGAATTGTGAAGCAGCAGCATGCATGACAGTTTAGTATCGAATTTAATAGGTGCAGGGAGGGTACTGTTTGGCGTCTGCTTCAGGCAACATAACGTTTTTGGGCCAGCACTGGAAGAACTCTAGAAGCAATTAAGATACTTTTCATGAAGAATGCTGATGTTGGAACTCACTGCTATGAAAACTTAAAAAGCCAGCAGTCTCTCCTGCATATCAGCAAGAGGAAGATTCTATTAGGTACAGCTATGGTAGGCAAATGAAAACTCTTTCTAAACTAGGTAAAGGATGTATGTTCCTCAGTGTTGCTGCTAAGTGTGGATAAATTTCAGATGTGTGGATATTTTCTGCTCCAGAGAGCTGCTTCACACATTCAGAACCTCTGTGTCTTTTAAGGAAATAACATGCAGCCTATCTGTATATAATCACACATTTGCATATAAACATACACCTGAAAATTGCACAGGTTTTCACTGTGTGCAAATGCAGAAAAAGACACAGATGCCAAATATAACATCTGAATTTCTACAGGAGGGTTGTATTTATGGTAACACAACTACCGGTACTTCTGTATCAGAGTTTGTTCACATAAGAATACATACATGCACATGTATTTCCCCTGGCTGGATGTACAGGTGTAAGGGATATAAGGACTGGCCCCTCATACTGGGTAACTAATTACAGTACAGTGGTATCTCGGGTTACAGACGCTTCAGGTTACAGACTCTGCTAACCCAGAAATAGTACCTCGGGTTAAGAACTTTGCTTCATGATGAGAACAAATATCATGCGGTGGCGTGGCGGTGCGGCGGCAGTGGGAGGCCCCATTAGTTAAAGTGGTACCTCAGGTTAAGAGCAGTTTCAGGTTAAGAACTGACCTTCAGAACGAATTAAGTTCTTAACCCAAGGTACCACTGTAACTGGGAAAAGGAGGTTGAGGACTACTGAGACAGGGAGTAGTGGGTCACATGACGTGCTGAGGACTGGACATAGGGATTGCATAGGGATCCACTTAACATTGCTATGGGACAGCAGTATATTGGGTTAAACTTATTCCACCAGTTGTTTCTGTTATAATATCTCATACAGCAAAATATTGATTAATCTATAGTCAGCTAATACACCCTGCAGATGTCAGAGTTGGGGATAAAAATGCTGCCATTTCATGATATAAGACAACCTCACAATTCATCTAAAGTGAAGACAAAAACCAATGACTTGGCTCTCATACTAATAAACTCTTTGTCATCAAATAGAGCTCTTGCTGAACAAGAACGTTTTAGAGAAACTGATGACATACTCCCATTTCTGCATTCCTTTATATTAGCTTAAATCTACAGAAGGCGTATATACATAAAGAGATATATAACCTGGCAGCATTTGAATTGACACCACATTTGAGCTGAATTTATTACAGAAAAAGGATATGTGTGGCACACACACACACACACACACACACACACACACACACACACAGCGCACATTCTCTTTGGTGTGATGAAATCTTCTCACCTTACTATATCAAACACCAAAGGTGCAATAAGACTTCACAGGATCATTTACTGGGGCGCCTTGACACATTAGTACTTGCTACTTTTAAAATAACATTTTTAACAGTGTTCTAGTTTCATGTTCTTAAAACCTTATATTGTCAACTACTTTAAAAATAATTATCTTTGTATGAATCTGAGAGTCTGACTCATCTTTTGTCTCATCGCTATCTGTTGTTGGTCACTTGATACTGCCTCTTGGTCCATAATGAGGAGCTGTTTTTGGTGCAGCTCTCTTCTCTTAGGCAGGGCTAGGGAACCTTCAGCCTTCCAAATGTTGCTGCACTAGAACTCTCACCATCCCTGAATATTGACTGGGGCTAATGGAGTTGAAGTCTAACAACATCTGGAGGGCACATGTCCCCCACCCCTTCTTTCGAGCAATAGTCCTCAACTATTCTAACTTCAGGAAACCTTTCCACATTGACTCACCTTGCAAGAAATAACTGCATGCATGTCGCGGAATCACTATCCCTTTTATAGAATTCTGTGGCAGGTTTTAGGATGCACACCCAAGATTTTTAGCCAGGGCTATTGACTTGCATGGTCTACTCAGCTAAAGCTGCAATCCTAACCCCATTTACCTGGGAATAAGCCCAAATGAATTCAATAGGATTCATTTCTAAGTAGACATGGTTAGTATTTCACTGTAAGCGTGCCCTGGTGAGCACACATCACTCTCTAGCGGAGGACACACATTGCAATTGAAGAATAGTCATCATGTTTTTGTTTCGTTCTGCTTTTTTGAGGGAAGATTATTTGCCACTACTAATTTTCTCACTGGGGAGTCCATGATAAGCTCCTAGGGAACACAAGTGCCTTACAGGGTCTACAACATCTAAATGTTGATATTTTACAGAATCCTTCAATAGATTTTTGTGTTAACATATATTCGCATACATGGGATGGTATTCAACTATACCATAGTTGTAGGAGGGCTATATATTCTGCAGGTGGCAGGTCACTTGACTGAATTATCTGTCATACAATACAATACAATACAATACAATACAATACAATACAACACAACACAACACAACACAACACAACACAACACAACACAACACAATAATGTATGTGTGTTAAAACTGGCTGTAGGATCTGGCAGCTAGGTTTTTTTTGGGGGGGGGGGAGGATGAAGAGTATGGTCTACAGTACGCAGTGGCACAGCCAGGAAACAGGTTTCCTTCATTTACATTTTGTAAAAATTAAGCAATCGTTTACTGAAATATATGCACACACACACACAAATAAGAAACTGGATTCCCTATCGCTCATTATTATCCCAGCACAAATCATGTTGACAACAGAAGCAGAAACAAGAATTGGAAGGGAATTAACCCCAAATTTATCATGCATACCACATAAAATGCCACAACTAGGATTTGTAACTGGGCACAATAATTATTACTGGCACAAGAACCTGTTACAACCTGACAATCCTATGGAGGTAAGCCCAGGAGAGGAAGGTAAGTATGGCAGGAGACCAAAAAGATGATAAACTAGATTGAAACCAAAGCCTTTTAATTATTTCCTCTCCTTCATATGCCCTCTTTCAATGGTGCACTGCAGCTAGAAGAAGAAAGGAATATACCATCTATGGTGACTGAGGTTGATGATTGCCCGCCAATGTTTTTCAGATGAAATTAAGAACACTACTGTGCAAAAATACCTAAATGAGACCACAGATATGGTTTTGCGGACCATATGGGATCAGGACTTGGGATTCAGTAGTTCAGAGGGAACCCAAGAGACAAGAGACAGGAAATATTTACCCATTAACCATTTCCACAGAGATTTTGACACAACGTAACAGTAGTGTGCAAAACTATACTGTGTATTCTAATCCAGAGAGTAGCCAATGTGGTGCCCTTCAGATGCTGTTGGACTACAACTCCCATCGGCCCCAAGTCAGCATGGTCAATGGTCAGGCATGATGAAAGTGGCAGTCCAGCACACTCTAGATCCTGTCCTCTTGTATGACTACCAGTAATGTGTGTTTAGTGTGGCACCTACCCTTTGAAATTTCAAAGTGAGGTACCTGAGATCTCTTTAACTAGAAATGATAGGGACTGAACTGGGGGCATTTGTAGGCAAAACTTGTGATTGAACATTGAGTTATGAGACCTGCAGAATTTGCCCAGCTAAACTGGGACACCAGAGGTGTAAATACAATACAATACAATACAAGGTAAAATGTCCACTTTCACAAAGGTATTATTATTATTATTATTATTATTATTATTATTATTATTAATCTGTGTACATTCATTTTATGCACTTGCTTATTTTATACCAAGATGGACACATGTTGTTCATTGAATTGCAGTTTTATTTTACTAAGTATAATTATTTTCCACAATGCTGTTTAAGACATATTGCTTTACTGTACAAGTACTCAAGTTATTACTTGAACAAAGAAAGGGAAGGGACTTTAAATTAGTTAATTAATTATTAGAAAATGTCTGCCTTTCTACTACAACCAAATGAGTCACTAATTCTTTTTTGTTTTAATTTTCTCCCTTAACACTCATCTCACTAGGGCTATTAAACTCTTTGCTTGATCACTGAATTTCATATCAGTAAATCTCATATTCTCAGCGGGGGCTTTCTTGCTAAGATCAGTTATGCAAAACCAAAGAGCTTTTAAAATGTGGTTTGTAATCTTCCTGTCATAGACATAAGAAAAGCAGTTGTCTTTAGCAGCCTCAAATGTAGAAATAAGGGCAAGGCTGCTCTAGAAGAGTAAAACTCTGGAATATTTTTTTCAACAGGGTCAGGAGATTGCGTAGGGATCCACTTTTTATTTATTTAGGGAAAAAAATCACAAAATGTTTGGGCTTTTTAAAGTTACAGTGATGAGAAAAATGCCTTGCCAGCATGTCCATGGGGGAAACAACATCTCTCTTTTATGTCTCTTTAATTTTTCATGACAATTGCTTTGCCAATCAATAGTTAAAATACGTATTAAAAATGGAACAGGAAATAAGCTATGACAAAACATAAGAGAAAAAATGCTAGCAAAGGTGAGGTTCTATTCCCTCGCCCCAGACTTTAACCAGTTATTTCTAATTACAATGCAAGGACTGAACATCATTGTTTTAGTCCTTTTATTGGACCCAAAATGAAAAACAGAGGAAGAGAGAACCTCTGGTTTTACTGTTTTTATAGGTCCACTTCCTGTCGTGCTCAAATTATAGGAGAAAAGGTAGACATCCACAATCAGCACTGTGTAATTCCCACAATTAGTCTCTTGACTTATAAAATGTATTGCTATAACTGAGGAAATTATGAAACCAGTAAACAAAAACTTCAGACATTCCTATATGAAGTTAGAGGGAGCCTTACAAAAGATCTATGTAGTCAATTTTTTTTTAGGATGAAGTGTCGCACCCTATGCTACATTGCATAGTGCAGAATATTAGTATCCTCTAATGCATTTCTGGGTCTATTGGGAGTGGCACTAACACCCTTACTCAATCTAGACTATCTTCATATGTAATGATAGGGTTTTTTTTGAAAAATTGTCAGTAACACTGAAATCCTTTGCACACTTATGCACATCTACCTGGAAGTAAACCAGATTGAAGACCATGGGACAATGAGTAAACACACATAGGACTGTGCTGCCAGTCATTGAAATTTAAGGAATACATTTCTGACAAAAAAAGTTAAACCTTATTTCCAACCTTTAAAAGTAAGCTAACATTTTTAATAGAATTTGTATTTGAGACAGAGTTATAATCTTGAAATTACAAGAGCCGGGTTAAAGTCAGTGAGTCATTAAAGGTCTATAGAATAATGAACCAAGAGGGAATAAGTAATAGCTTAACTGTCATGGCACATAATAGTTCAGAACAAATGTCACAGCAAGACATATTTTGCCTGGGCTTCCCATTCTACCTGTGCTCCATTAGGCACTACAATGCTAATTACTTTCAAAACTATTTTGAAAGCTTTCGCTTCATTTGTGGGGGTGGAGACGGCTATAATGTGAGTTGTTCAAAGGCAATAATACATAAAGAGCACTTCTATTTCCTGCATAAAACTAATGTAAGTAGGCGGGGAAAAGCACTACCATTAATGGCAGAAAGACATGAGGTCAAAATAAACAGGAAAGAACGCCAACCTTGACTGCAACCTTGACAACATCCATACTTCTGAAGATGTTAAAGCCATCATTTACATTTCTCTGGACTTCTTAGGTAACCAATGACAACTGATCAATTATTTTACATGCACATTTGGAATCAGCTGTGATTTAACGTAATTGTTTCCTTGCTTGGAGACATTATTGCCTCTTTTTCTTCACCTCCTTCCCATCTCTAGCCCATTTGCTCTTAATACTGTAAAATCTTTAAAGATGCTTCTTGTTTATACCCTCTGAGATTTACCATAGAGACAGCAATGAATGGCTGATACAAAACCCTGTGTAAGACATTGAATGAACACACACACACATTTTCTTTCTTTTCATTTTTACAGACTCATACTTTTACAATTTATATTCCTTCCTATTCATAAAGGTATAGATGGGGACCAAGAGTTCATCTATAAGCATGGGAATATATATAATGGTATTGCTCTGCAAGGACAAGTATTTGTTGTATTTTAAAAGTCTGTTAAGTCACCGTAAACAATGTACAACATTTTTTCATATTTTGTTTTAAGTTGGTAGAGAAAGTATGATATTGTCAGGCCTGACTCTTCCCTGACAGATATACCTCAGCATTATTGTCTAACTTTGACTTTGCATATTTTTCAGCATTAGAAATTTCCTGTGGATTAAGAATGCACCCTTTGCAAGATGAGAATTTGCTATTTTTGCACCAAAGTGATAAAGCAAAAAACTCTGCATAAACTTGATGCAGAATGCTTTCTTTCTCATTTTAGCAACTGAGAAGCTTAAAGTGGGACATACTCTTTTGAAATTTCCTTGCAATTTGCACCAAAGTGATAAAAGCAAAAAAACAGCTCTGGATAAACTATAACCCAGAAGGTGACAATGACTGCTGGTTCACATTTGTTCTCTCCCTGCCCTGCTCACAACACATGGATGCTTGGGGAATGCATTGGGGTGTTGGCAGGCAAGTGGCATGTTGTGCACATGTGGGGTTTGTGTAAAGTGGTGCATTCATATGGAACATGAATATGTGGATGCCATGATTTGTGCAATCATAGTGATCCTTTATCCAACTGCTGGTACTATGTGTATTGCAGCAGATGGCCAGCCCACATGCAGAATCAATACTGAATTTCGCATGGTTTATACAGATGCCATCAGTTTTCTGTTTCCTAACTCAACAAGAATAAATGGGTACTCCACAAAGCTTGGGAGGAATAAAATTCAGATATGCTTCCTTCTTCTTCTGCTCTGAGTTTCACAGTACAGAGCTCAAACAAAGAGCAAATGTGTGCAACAATGTTGTGAGTATGGACCCTGAGTCCTACAAGACTTTTATACCGAGTCTCAAGGTTCTGGCTTGTCAAGATTCCAAACAGGATTTGCCCATTTTCTTGGACTGCTCTTTGTAACTGGCCATGTTGACAATGCATCATAATAACGTGGGTGCTTTCCTTAGCATGCATCTTTTCCCCCTCCTTGGTAGTATTTCCTTATCATCATAGACTAAAAGGTCAAATTGAATATGACATGTTGCATATGATAAATATGGCCTGCCAACGGGTCACAGAGGGAAACCAAGTTAAGTACAGATCTCTTTATTAATTACTTCCCTACTTCCATTCATTCATTCTCTTGAAAATGGGAATTCTCATTTTGTCCAAACTCTAATAAAACAGTAATTTTATAATCAAATTTTATTCTTCACATTTTGAAACTTGGTTTTGAGTCTACATTCAGTCTAATTTTAGGAGAAGGTAACAATGGGATATTGGTGTTCATCACTTGGGCTTATGCTCCTTGTTCATGAATGGAATAAATGTTCAAAATTCTGGTTGTGCTTCAGGTTCCCTTTCTAACACCTCAACATTCTTATTTGGTATTATCTTTATGATTTTCATTTGCTTGGTTTATTTCTCTATTGGGTAGAATTTTCTTCACCAGTTAAAATCAGCTACATTTACTTGTTGTTTGTGGGATAAAGGCTTTGGGAAGTGGATAGTTTTGCTAATTTAGGAGTTATAAAATTTGGTGTCTTTTTATTGGTTGTACTAAAGAAAATTCTGGTATTCTGTCAAGTCAATAAAACATTAATAACAAGATAATCTGGATTGGTGACCCCTTCTTTATGGGAAGGGTAATTTGAGTGTAGTATATGTCACTCTTAACACTCACATCATTTGTGCACTGTGACCCATAGATAAAATATTTGCTTGATAGCAGAATATAAAACAACTAAATCTGAACACAGATAATTCATACATTCACTGACATGAGTGGGAAAAGCCACTCATGTCAGACAGCAACCTGATGGATAAAGCTGAAATGTTAAAATAGATTAGATGAGAATGTACCTACGAAATGCAAAGACATTATGAAAAGCAGTTGTCCACTTAGCCTGAAGGAACAAAGATAACCAAGATATCAAGCTGTATAATGACATCTGGGTCAGAACATGACTCATAAAAGAGACAGCTAAAAAAACCCCACGTAATATCTGTCACCTACAAAGAATCACATCAAGTTAAATTGAGGGTGGGGGAAGAGAACCCTGCTAGGTCATCTCACCTCTCCTGTCTACCAGGATAAAGGATTTTCTTCATAGATAGATACACACACACACACACACACACACACACACACAACTTTTTTAGTTGTGGAATTTTCCGCAAGTGCATTTGAAAACTTAAATACATGCTTATTATTTAATTCCTTTTTCTTTCTTTCTTTCTTTCTTTTTTTTATTATTAAAGAAAGAAGGCACTTACTCGGAAAGTCTAATACTTTAGTGGAATAGTAAGGTATGAACTGCTCTCAGAGCTTTAGACAAATCCAGCAAAGTATAACTAGAGACAAAGTACTTGGGAAAGAGATGGGAACAATAGGATGTGCCAAACCAAAAACCAAGAGAGAAAACAGGGAGCACAGAATAAAAAGCATTTGTTTAATGAGATTAAATATATTTAAAGATTACAGAAATCAATGTATGTAAATTAGTCAGGTCCATTGATTCTGATAACTAAAACTAACACTGGCCATAACCCACATATTTGTCTGTTATCATACTACATGCATTTGGTTAGTGAAATAAAGTGACTCTGGGACTTAGGGGAATGACTTGTTGCACTCCTCTTGTATGAGCAAGTATAAAGTCTGTGAATAATCTTGGATACTAATCAGTCACTAATGTGGAGTGTCTTTCATCAGCTACAGCTGGTGCACAAACTACAGCCATTCCTGAACAAGGATAGCTTGGCCACAGTGATCCATTTGCTGATAATCTTCTGCAGCAAGTACAAAATGCAGCAGCCTGTCTTTTGAGTGAGACCACCAGCTGAAGCCACGTCAGTCTGGTTCTTAAAGAATGTCACTAGCTGACAATATGTTTCTGGGCTACAGTAAAGGTTTTATTTCTTTAATTTTAAAAGTGGCATGTAACCTAAACACTTGGAGTATCTTTCCCAGCTCATTCCTACTGGGAATTACAATCAGTTGTGGGGAGGAGGGGATCCTTAGGGTCTGGGATGTGGGGATGAATTTTTCTATTGTGGCACCCAAAATTGGTAGCACCACCCCCTTGAAATCCAGTTGAGGTCTACACTACTGGCTTTTAGATGCCAGATTAAAAGTGAGAAGATTGAAACTGGCTTAAATGGTGGCTTCTATTGTATTTTAATGCATTGCTGCATTTTATGAATTTGTTTGGTTTTCTGTAATTCTATTGTTATCTGCCCAGAGATCTTTGGATGTGGGGCAGAATAAACAAATAAGGAGTAAGTACACTTGTTCACATAGGCCAGTACTGTCTAATTTGACTGACAGCAGCTCTCCAAGGTACCAGGGTGAGGTATGTACTAGTCTTCTTACTTAAGACTCTTTCATAGAATTGTAGAGTTAAAAGAGACCATGGGGGTAACCTAGTCTAACCACCTGCAACAAACTAATATTTTGCCCAAAGTGGTGCTCAAACCCACCATGCTCTACTGACTGATCCATCCCTTCAATCATCTAACTAGAGATTACACAAATTGAATTTGGAATGTATGTGACTATCAGTGATCCATAGCTGTCAACTTTTCCCTTTTCTTGCAAGGAATCCTATTCGGAATAAGGGAATTTCCCTTAAAAAAGGGAAAACATTGACAGCTATGCAATGATCTATGGAACGAGCAAAGCATGCGCACATAAACAGGGGTGAAAAAAGTGCAAATGAATGATGCTCTCTATGCGCATACAATTTCCATTTTCACAAAGGTTTTAAATGAATTAATAGAATGCATTTTCACTTTATAAACTTGCTTTTTCAATTCAAAAAACAGCCATATGCAAATTTTATTGTATAATCATTTTTATATTACTGTTAAAGATCAACTGCTTTACTGTACAAGTACCCAACAAAGAACAACTCCTTAATTTTAATTAATTAAAAAACAGGGGTGGAAGAAATGTCTTTTTTTAAAAAAAGAAGAAGACATATCTGGGGTACATTCATGAGACATTTAGAACATTTAGCACACAGGACCAATCACACATGATGTTCTACATGTGGGGAGAGAATGCATGAAGCCATACATACATGCTGGGGAACAATGTAGACCACCACACATTTACTCAACGTTCTTTCCTTTGATAGATGTGATGCTGTCAACCCTGCTTCTATGAAAGGAGAGTTGGTACTCTCCTCACATACTAGATGAATTGAAGCTAGCTCATGTATTTTCCTCCCATAAAACTAGTGAGAAGAGTACAGTCTCTATAAATCTATACTCAACTTTATTTGTATTGCATCTACAAGATGTGCTTAGAAGGCTTTAAATGGAGATTAGACACATCCATATAGGATGGAATTACCAACAACTATTAACCATGATCATTAATAGGAACCTCCTTGTTCAGAGGCTTGATGACATTAAATACCAGTTGCCAGAGCACTGACAATGGGGGAGGGCTATTGCTTTCATGCCCTTATTGAAGGCATCTTGGAAGTTCATGGCTATCCACTATGGGAAATAGGAAGCTAACTGGATTAACTGGTAGACCTTTGGTCTGAGCCAACAGAGCACCCCTTGTTTTCTGAACTGCATGCACTATGGCAATATTATAATTGTGGATGTGGGCAAACATTTTGAGCATATCACTTTTCTTAGTAAACCTTTTCTTAGTTTTCGCTGCCCAAGTGCAAGCACATCAAAAGTTTAGTAGCCAGTATTTAGGTGTAGGTTGGATCCCTATGGCTCTTTTCTCAGAAGGTAGGGGAAAGAAGATGCCACTGAGATTAAGGCCAATCCCCTTACTTTTATTTAATGCCTCCAACCTACCAGTATTTGGGGAGATGCTCAGCATAGCTCTATTGCAGTGAGAAGAACAGGAGCAGCTGTATTCATACTCTCATACCCATATGATTAACTATTAAACCATTCCTATTTTTAAATAACCATTAAATACCAGTTGCCAGAGACTAGCAGTGGGGAAGGGATACTGCTTCCATGCCCTTATTGACTCTTAAAATTTGTATATTCCTGAACAAGTATATACAAACTGAAAAATAAACCAATCTGCTCTTCAACCTTCATAGCTGGCAATTTCTCATAGAATTTCTCGTGAGCTGAACAATCATGAAATATTATTCCTCATATTTTGTAGCGCATCTTCACCATTCCACTCTTACAAACTGTAGCAGGCTTTATAGATTTCAAACACCTGAAGTGTGGTGTAGTGGGAAAGATATGCAACTTATATATGTTTCTTCTCAGAGTCACTGAAAACCAAAAGTTATGCTTGGTTTGGTTGGTCATGTTGAATAACCATCCCAACTCAATCAATAAATAAAATGATCTGGCAGACATTGTTGACAATAACTAATTTATATAGCACCAAGAGTTACTGAGCATCAAGCCTTCCAATTACTTCACTGGCACAAGCCTTGTTTATTCGTCTTACGTAGTTTTTGAAGATTAAAACACTGTTTAGAATGTTATTGCAAAGAAACACCATAGCTATTTTACTTTTCCATTGATTTTGGTTTAAAATTTGATTAAATTTCATCCAGTTATATCATTTGGAAGTTGGAAATAAGGAGTTAGAATCACAGAACCCTGAGATTAAGAGTCTCATGCTCTACCAACTGAGCTATGAAGGCAGAATTACTGGAAATAGTTGGCATCACTAACTAGCTGGTTGTTGGCATCACTTTTGCCTGTACTCTGGAACAATAGTAAATAATGCACTTCAAATCATACTGTACCACAAGGCTGAGTTTCTGATTTTTCACTAGTATGTGTGTGTATAATACAGATTCTCCTACAGATTTTGCTTTGTAATTTTATTACTTCTCACTCCATAGCTCATTTTGCTTAACAGTTCAAACTCCAGTTATAAAAACAGAATGCAAAGGTATCACATGCTCACTGCATCAGTGTATGGAAAGTATCGAAGAAAAATGGCAACAGCATCACGCCCCCCCCCCCCATTAGACTGCTATATTAGTTCAATTTTCAAAGAAAAGATCAATCAAGGAAAGCTCAATGCAAATGTAAAAGAAATATTAGACCAATGTATCCTGCTACATCAAAGAAGACTTAGACACCATGATTGTCACGAACGGTAATTAACGGTAAAAGGGCCTGTTATAAGAAAATAATGTTTTTTGAAAGTTCATAAGTTCAAAGTTTAGAGTTAGTTGAGTTCACACATCATTGTTCCTGTAACTGGAATGATTAAACTAAGACATTTTTGGTTACAGGAGGAGTATCAGGGTGATATAAGGGAGTGGGGGAGTGATGGTTCTTGCTATGTAAGGCTGCCAGTTCTTTATCCATGGGGAATTATGGACAATCTGGGATTGATCACCACCAAAGATGGGTCTGTGGGCACATTTGCAAACCAGCCACATGCACACCACAACCTATCTAATAGCATACAACAGAATGCTTATTTCAGCAGAGGAAGGGGAAAGGAACTGAAGAAGACCTCTGAGAGCACATATGCACTCACAAGCATCATACTGGCAACTCCTGGATTGAGTACATGCCTTTTATTACTATTTCCCAGTAAAAACATGGCAATTTCTCAGTAATTTAGTTATGTATACTTGCTTTTTAAAAATTTGCTTATAGTGTTTGTGCATTGTTGTTATTGTTTTATATTATTTTATGTATGCTGTTTGGAAGTTTGTTTGTTTTTAAAGTAACAGGTTTATACTTTCCCCCCTAAATAAATACATTAAAAGTACACAGCAACACTTTTAGTGTGCTGTGTTATTGTTCACTCTCGAAAATGTTTGTAAGACCGGGTAGTATTGCATTTATTAATTGTGGACACTCATAAGTATGCATGAATGCAGGGAATAACCTTTGGGGACAGGAATCATCTTGGTAATAGCCAGCTATTTCTGGAACTCCAGAAACTCCTCATTGCAATTATTTTTGAGAGAATTCTGGTGTCTCCTCTCAAGTGTCAACCTCCTTGCTATTCACAGTCTTTGAGAGATTCACATGCATCCTCAGTCCCCTCTCCCCCCAAAAATGTTAATAAACGCTTAAGGCGGATCCATTCTGTGGCAAGCCCAGTTGCCTTTTTGGCATGAACTCCTTGGCAGAGCAAAGTTTATCTTCAGATATTTTATTTTATTTTATTTATTTTTTTAAATCCCTCTTCGCTTCCCATATGGGAGGCAAAACCTGCATAATCACAGCATGTTTAAAAATTTCCCAGAAGTTGTTGAAACTCCGGACATAAAGACAGGCTGCATGTGTGTCAACATTCACATGCGAATGCTGGTAAGCTGAGGCGAAGCTGTGGGGACCTCAGAAACTCGTATCTCATTTCCCCACTTTTGGAGTACACACAAGGGAATGCTGTTATTTACACTGCCCGCAATTCAGGGTGTGCGGTCTCCGAGTTTTCTAGCTATACGTGTGTATTACACGGCTACTATACGTGTGTATTGGTGACAACTGGGGTTGGGATTTGTAGAGCGGCAGCAGCAGCAGCAGCAGGGGAGGGAAATGTGGGTGAATGGCCGCAGCACGGAGCTGTCTCTCTCACGATAGGACCCAGCCAGTGGGCGGTGGCTGCTGCTGCTGCTGCTGCGGAGGCGGCGGCGGCGGCTGCATCCCCTCACGCGGGGATTTGGCGAGCGCCTTTTGCCCCTGATCTGCTGGCGGCGCGCGCGCTTTTTCTCCCGCGCTGCCAGGCGGCGACGGACTGGGGCTCCCCTTCGTCAAGCCAGGCGCTCGCGCCCAGCCCGCGGCGCGCGACGAGTAGGATGAAAGCGAAGGCAGGGACGCTTCCTCAGCGAGGGAACAGAGCGCGGGAGAGAAGCTCCGCGAGAGGAACGCCTCCCTCCCCCGCCCCCTCGGGGACGACGTAGCGAGACCCGAGCGGGGATCACTCCAGCTCCGTCAGAGCAGAGCGGCTCGCCTCCCGCCACAGGCTCGCCTCCTCCACCCCCGCCAGGCGCCTCTCATGGCGAAGAAGCCGCCTCTAGTTTGCTCCAACAGACCTTTCTCTCACATAATATAGTATAATAAATATTAATAATAGTCTCCACATACGAGTGCCGACATAATAGAGTTGTTCAATCTTCACCATCCCCACCTATGAGTGCTGAGGAGGCAAGGCGAACTGCGGGAGGGGGGGGGAGCTCTTTATTCTGAAGGGGAGGCTGTCAAAAAACAAACAGAGAGGAGGGAGATTGCAATATCTATATCTCTATATAATATAGAGATATCCCTCCTCTCAGCTGGGAGGAGGCGGCGTTTCTCTTCCCTTCTCCTCCGCCCTGGTTCCCCCTACAAGAAAACTCACAGGAGCAGATCTCTGTTATGAGGAGAAAAGGTGAGCAGCTCCTTCGGGGAAATTGGTGGAGGGCGCGAGGGAGGAGAAAAAGCAAGGCTGGACCAAACTTGGAAACGCCAAGCTCAGCTGCAGTTGGGCTTTCCTCTCCATTTTTTCTCCCTCCCCTTCTCACCGCCCCACAACACAGCCTGGGGAAGAAAAGAAAAAAGCTCGTTCTTCAAGGATGTCCTTATCTGAGGAAGCCTCTCAACTTTCGCAGACCCCTGAAGGCATCTTGTCAGAGGCAGAGAGGGTGAAGACCTGTCTAAGTTATCTCCTGGGCGTCTGTCCTTCCCCTCCGTCTGGGCAAAGGCTCGCTGTATGGAGAGGATCTAATCTGTGTGATCTGCGAGCTCTTTTCTCCATCTCTCCATCCACCACTCCTCCATCTGCCTCCCCGTGAAAGGCACAGAATTACTATATGCATCTGTCTAATCTTTCTCTACCCGAGCCTCCCCTCGGTGCATCCGATTAGGACAGAAAGAGAGCGAGCGAGCGAGCGAGCGAGGAAGTTTCCTCCCCGCCTGCAGCCCAGCAACCTCCATCCCTGCACCTTTTCAGGAGGAGGGCGTCCGCTTTAGAGACGGCGGCGAGCAGAAAGGAGCCCCTGCATTCGCCAACTGTCCCAGGCTCCCCTGCTTCTTCGCTGCGCGTCAGATGTAGAATTAAAAATAAAATAAAACAAACAACTAAGGAAACGACCGCAGGGCTGCTTGTTTGGGGATGATGCCTATATTATTATTATTATTATTATTATTATTATTATTATTATTAGTCTTGCCAGCGCGCTTATCAGGATTACGCGGAAGCCCTGACTGCATCTGCGAAGCGCCCATTGCAAAAGAGGACATGTCTGCGGATGGATGACACATAATCTGATTAAAGAAAATAAATACATACAAGAAAAACCCCCACGTCCAGACAGCTGGGGCTTATTCGATGCACGTCTCTTTCTCTCTCCCCCCTTCCCCCAGATTGCCCGGCGCCTTCATCCGCTTCAGTTCTTTCTTTCTGGACTTTGCCCTCACTTTCCCCCCCCCCCCGGAAGGCGCCTGGGCTGCTGCTCTGCCCCGACCCGGCATCCTCGCGCCCCCCTCGCCCGCCGCTCACCTCGGGCGGACCGCGGCGCTCCCAGGCTGGCGCACAGCACGAGCCAGGCGCCCACCCAGCGGCTCATGATGGTGCTCCCTGGCTCTCCCGAGGGACGATCCCGAGGCGGCAGAGGCGGGAGGGAGAGCGGCGGTCTCTCCGCACCTGGGCGCTGGGCAGCCGGGTCCCACCAGGAAGAAGGAAGAGCCTCTCTCCGTCTCCGGCGAGCGAGTGCCGCGTCTCGCCTACTGGCCAGGATATCCTCCGCCGAGACCCCCGCGCAGCTCGCGGCCGGAACGCGGCTGCCGCCAGTCGCCGCTCATCGCTCGCCGGTTCCGCGGCTGCGCTGGGCAGGTGTGTGGGAGCGAGCGAGCGAGCGAGCGAGCGGGAGACTCTCCCTTCGCCTCCTTCGCCTGCCGCGGGTCGGTGGGGGCAGCCTCTTGGCTGGCTGCTCCTGCCGCTGCTGCAGGGAAGAGAACAATGACGAGAGAGAGAGAGAGAGAGAGAGAGCGCTCTGCCGGCTGGAAAGTGCGCTGTGTACAAACAGAGGCGGCGTGCGCGCGGCTGGCTGAGGCGAGAACCGCACTCTCCGACGCCGATGCCGCCGCCTGCTTCCCGCTCCTCGCCTCCCTTCACTCAAGAGGCAGCTCCGGGCGGGGGGGGGGGAGGCAGCGAGGAGCGCGGACACACCCTGCCCTCTGATTGGCCCGCCTTTTGTCTCCGTGAGCGGCGCGCGCTGGAGGTGGGAGCTCGAAGTAAGAGGCGCGTCGAGAGAGATGGGCGAGGAGGACTCGTCCTCTTGGCCGGGAGCAGAGCAGAGTTGCTGAAGGGATGGAGGGAGAGAGGGTTCTCAACCAAATGCGGAACTAGGATTCTCTCTCTCTCTCTCTCTCTCTGTGACACATGCACACACAGAGACACCTCCCTCTGTCTTCCAGCTTTCCTGGTTGTGGTTGTTGCCCGATTCAATGTCGTGGAGAGTGTGGGTGAACACCAAAGTGCAAAAGTTCTCAATTGTTCTGTATTATTGTTGGCTTGACATTAATCACACTTTAACACCGAGTTTTTTAAAGCAGGTTTCAAAGTTGTTTGTTTGTTTATTTAAGGGAAGTATCTTATCACCACCACCACCATCATTAGTGGTAATATTCATGCTACAAAAGTGGGAATTGATATTGAGAGTGGTAACCACCTAAGGAGTTCATAGCTAAGCTAAGGTGGGAACTGGGATTGACTTGTAGGCACGATCTGCCCCAGTTTTTACTGTGCAATTTCAGTCCAAATCCTAGATTGACTGTACTTGTTCCAAAAACAAGCAAACAAAACCCAACAATAGTGGTCATCTTGCATTCTTATCTGTGTATATTGAATGTTTTGTGTAAGGACAGAGCATGAACACTAGATTTAAGTCATGAATATTGTGACCTTAAAAAGGTAAAGGGACCCCTGACCATTAGGTCCAGTCGTGGAGGACTCTGGGGTTGCGGCACTCATCTCACTTTATTGGCCAAGGGAGCCGGCGTACAGCTTCCGGGTCATGAGGCCAGCATGACTAAGCCGCTTCTGGCGAACCAGAGCAGCACACCGAAACGCCTTTTACCTTCCCGCTATTTATCTACTTGCACTTTGACGTGCTTTCAAATTGCTAGGTTGGCAGGAGCTGGGACCGAGCAACAGGAGCTCACCCCATCGCGGGGATTCGAACCACTGACCTTCTGATTGGCAAGTCCTAGGCTCTGTGGTTTAACCCACAGTGCCACCCGCGTCCTTTTATTGTGACCTTACCCATGCAGAATTTTAAAAATGTGGGGCATGCCATCAGTTTTGTATGTTTTCTGTGATAGCCAGAGAGTGAAGCCATGAATGCTTGTAATAAAAGCATCAACATAATTTGCATTATTGGTTTAGCCCATCCCTAACTGCAGCCTTAAAAACAAAATGCAAGTGGTTGCTGGAGTCAAGAGTCAGGCAGAAGATTTCCAGGAACTTCTAGGAAACTGAAAATGTTCTAGAACTGTAAAAGCTTATCATCAAGGGAATTGTCTTTTAGAAACCACACATTTCAAAGAAATCCACAGTTCAATAATAAATGCAATTCAAAAACAGATCATTTTAGGGTATAGTATTATGAAGCAGTGTACTTGACTACATGAATGTTTTTTCTCAAATCTAAATGCTTTCAGATCACTGTGTTTAATAATTCTGCTGTGTGAGGGTGGAACGGTGCATCCAGATGTTATGAGGTTGATAAGCTTTCATACTTTGATAGGGTTCCACCCACCATCTCCATTTTCTGTGCATTCTAGAAATATTAGTTGAGATACTAACATAGCAGGTAACAACACCAAGACAAAATCATTGATGGAGAAGGCCTATTAAGCATCATTTGCTAGCTTGTTTGACCATGATTCCACCTCCTGCCATGTTATCAAGCCTATCTCTGCGTGATATGAAAGTTTCTTGAATCTTCTACTTTTTGCAAAAGCTTTGGCTACTTTCCTCAAAAACCATTCTACACTCCTATCTCACCACTGGGATATATTTTGTCACTGACATTTTATTTTTTATTTAATTTTATCCCATTAGCTGGTTGGAGGAGAGATTTATAGCGTGGGCCATGTCCTTTTTATCTGCTCAAAAGAGATGAAACCACCCAAGTAATAACTTACATTTATACAGTGCATTTCCTCTCCAGAATCCCAGATCACTTTACACACTCTATATATACAGCAATCACTCCATTCATCACAAAAATGCAGCTACCACTCTGGTGGGCATGTTGGACTGCTAGTGCACACCCACGGAAAAGCTTCAGATAAGAACATTACTTCAGAATATAAATGTAAGAAGAAATGGGTTGAGCGTTACAGTCACAATGGAGTTTGGCCAGGAATTCTAAAATAGTATCATTTGTAAATCTCCTTGCCACTATGATGAAATATGGGATCAGAAGTGACCAATTGCTGGAGAATAGTTGCTTATTTAAAATGAGAGGGTTAAAGTCACTGACACAAACACTGTAGGTAATCAGTTTCTCATACATAGAATCTCATAGTACAACTCCATTCATATGCACAAGACCTTTTTCCTTCACTTATAGACAGTGGGATGCACTTGCAGCAGTTCTTCACTTATACTTCAGCAGTCCTTTGGTTCATGGACTCACACGGAACTTCTGGACTTTTCTTTCGTACTGATCAGTTTAATCGTACTGTCGTTTAATCGTTTTCATTATTTTGGAGTTGGATGTGAAGTCGTTTCTACCTTTCATACATGCTCAAAATCTTCTTGGGAGAAATTGCAACAAGCACCCCTGCTATCTGTCATTGTCTTCACACAATTCACATTAACATATTTCACATTCACATCTTCTTCAAAGCAACCCAAATATGTTATGGTTCCACCACCTACTGTGATGTCTATTGATGTTCCTCTCAGCTTTTTTATCAGCCAAAAGGTTTTCTTTATTGTTATCATTGACCCAGGTGCCAAGGTCACATGCCGGCTATTAAGTCACTTCAGCAAAAGTTTCAAGCAAGTTGTACAGAGCTGGACTTTTCCTCTGCTGTCATCTATTTTAGCTCATCATGACTGTTCTTGTGATTTCTGGATTCAGTAGTTCCTTTGGACCCAGCAGGACTGAATTAATATATAATGTTGCTCAATTTCAAATTACAGGATGGCAGGATTCTTCCTGGAACACCACTATGAAAACAGTGTGATTTTATCCCTTTTCATGTGTTATTCCCCAAGAGGGAATCTCAAAACATCTGGGGATGAGTGGGAAATATATACTAGCCCTCTCCCAACATTCCTATCTACTCCACTCCCTTCTTTAATTGAATGGGAAAGTCTGGATGGGCTTCTAAATGAGTTCATTTGACTGGCTTGGAAGCATCTCTGCAACTGGGAACTCTGTGTTTTGAGGCTATCAGTGTTCATGACAGTGAGGTTTCTAAGTATATTAGCCAAATGCACTTAGGGAGCAATCCAAACCAAAGATCTGTTGGGGTGATAGAGTTTGGAATAGGTGGGTATCTGGTTGAGCCTGGGCTATGCTGTCTGAAGTCCCAGATCCTGACTCACCCAGAGATATGCTGGCATAGGTCCTCCATCCCAGCTCAGACAAGACTCAGATGGGGTAAATCTCCCACAAAAGGTCATGGCACTGGTGAGCTAGGACATTGGGAGGCTTACCTCTATTCTCAAGTCTCTTCAGCTCAGTCCCATGGCCTAGCATCCCAACAGAAGTTACAGTGGCAAAAAGGGAATTGTAAGTCAGAAGGTGTGCTTTCACTCTGTCAGGCTTGGGCCAGCTCAGCCAGCAGTAGCAGAGTTTGGGATACAGGTAAATTACACCAGCATTATTTAACCTGCCACAAATTGTGCTGGTTTCCTATAATTTGGATTTCTCTGATCAAAACTCCATCCAGGACTTCTTGCTCAAAATGTGCAAACCAGGAGTAGAAGAGGTGGGGTCAGTGTACACACAGAAATTGGGGGCTTGGCGGGTGTGTGGGCACCCACTACTTAACATCCAGATTTGCTGTTGAGCTGTAATACTTAAGCATCCTCTCGTTGCCATGTAGTTGGTTGTTGTGGATGCTGTCAGTATTTGATTTGCCAATGGTCTTTTCAGAGAAAGCTCTTCCTGTAACAAATGCAGGAACTATCTCTGAGACTGCCTGTTTCCATATAGTACACATTTCTGGGGAAAAGGAATTAGGAAGTCTAATGCTTTTCCCCAATTCCCAACCCTGTCCCTGCTTTGAATGTAGCTTGCTTCAACAGTGATACACACTAATTAGTCTGCATTAAAACCTTGTAATTTACAATGAACATTCTAAAAAGAAAGGGTTTTTTATAATGTAAACACACACACGTTAGTGGCATCACACTAGACTGGGAATGTGGACTATGCTGATTATTATTCTACTAATCTGTAGTGTGAGGTTGGTGCTACCAATTCATTCTTGCCTTTCTGAGCCTCAGCTTTTTAGTCAATGCTTTGTCTTTTTTATCTTGTTGTTGACATCCATCTGTCTCGAGAGAAAATGAGACATGAAGTGCGCCTCTGGGGGTGAAGTCAAACCGTTGGAGAATCACAGCGCCTGCTGCAGCTACAGAGACTGGTAACTCACAACTGCTGCCTCTCGTGTTGTTTTTGTTGCATTAGCAGCACTGTGGCCTCTCTGGGGTGCAAACCTGAGCACTGTGTATGGAAGTCCTGGGCTGCCCAGATGACAAGACCCCCACTCTCAGCCTCCGTAATGTGGCCCAAAGGAAAGCAGAGCAATACATTTGGCACCAGCTTGCATGCAGGAGTTGCCAGAAGGAGGCGTACAAGGCACAACCCAACTGTCTTAGGGTTTCTTATCTGCATACATTATATTTGAGGAACTAAAATTCTTACAGAACATTAAAAACAGGATCTTAACTTCTCATTCAACACCATCTCTTCTTTCTTACCTATTTCAGCAACAGAACTTTAGATCACAAAATCGATACAACACAAAAAGATCACAGCTTCACTTAGGACCTATATATTTCCATTAACCAAACAACAATTGTAAACAGTTTGTCCCTGTCACCAAATCTTCTTTCCACTTTATTTTAAGATTTCCAAGGAAACAAGCACGTAAGCTCAGAGTCACCTTGGTGACTTCTGATGTCACCTTCAGAGTATCTTAGATGGTTTCTTTATTGTACAGACCAGTTTTAATTTAAAGATTAGCTTTATCACAGTCTCCCATCCAAGTGCTGACTAGATCTGAGACTGCTTACCTTGTGAAATCAGATGAGCTCAAAGTCTGAGGTGGAGATAGTGGCAGCTTATGGGGCCACCATCTCAGTTTTTAAAAAAATTAATGCCTCTAAAAGCAACATCTCTACCTGGGCTATTTCCAGAGGATAACACTGAAGGGGAACAATAAACGGGAAACAGAATGAAGTCAAATAACAGGACCAATTCACACAGCTGATTCACACCGTTGATACACCCAACCATTTTCATGTTGGAGAAGAAATTATTAGTTGCCATTTTTGGCCCAGTAATCAGCCCTAGGGATGTCCTTATCACTTCCAAAACTATTGTTCATGTCTAAAGTAAAAAAGAGTCACACTGGTAGAAGGTGTTGCTTCTTGGGCATGCAAAACAGCTGTTTGGATCTTGGACACTGTGAATGCTATTCCTTTAAAATGTACCTGCATTCTTTATTTTGGCAGGGTGATTCTTCTTGATTATGACAAGAAGAAATAAGAAGGTTAATGACAGGTCAGGAACAAAGGTATGAAACTGGTGCTGAAATAAGACATTTTTCTTCCCTGCTGCATCTGCCACATTGAGGACTATTTCTCTATACAGCACAGCACAACAAAGGAGACAGTAATGTCAACGTCTTTATGACAGTCTGCTCCAGCTTTCTGCCCTTGTCTCAAATGGAGAAAGTCTGTACTCAGGCAAGTAAATTACAAATGAGTCGATAATTGCATTTTTAAAAATTACCAAATCACACGTTCTCAAACCCATGTTCTGTAATGACTTAGTCCATCTAAAATAATTCTCTGTCTGGATGGAAATTGACTTTAGATTTATGGAACGTTTGTAGGAGTGATTCTAGCACAAGGATTAAAAACCTGTGCTTGAAGACTAATGGGCAAGTAAATACACAGTATACAGAACAAATATTTCTCTCTCTCTCTCTCTCTCTCTCTCTCTCTCTCTCTCTCTCTCTCTCCACCTCCCATTTGCTCTTGCCTACAAGCAGTAAATTAAATATTTATCACTTCTGCTTCATAGTATGTCATTTGTTTAGGTTGTTTTGGGAATACCAGCATTTTTATTCTTTGCTTCTCATCCTTGTACTTCACTAATGGTAAAGTGGCATCCTCTACGGTCTAGGTTTCCCAGAGCCTACAAAGCTGAAAATAATAATTGTGACCAATGTGTTTTCCAGCAAACAGCAGTTTATCAACTGCAAGATTATGGGGCTGGCAGAACAGTTTCAATCAGCATTTGAGGCTACACGCTAGAAGCAATCTCAATTATTGTTCAGAAGACAGACAAAAACTCTCTGCCGGATGCTAGTATTATGAGTTTGGTAGGGGTGGGAATGTGAGATCCTTCTAGCTCCTGGACCCAGTTTGTGTTTGAATAAAAGCTAGGCTAGTTTCCTGTGTTGTGGTGGTAGCCTGGGTGATGGGCCATTAAGGGGATCAATGGAAAGGGGCTCTGTGTGAGAAGGCAAACTCATAGATAATTTAGAAGGGCATAGCCTGAGTTTAGAGTTGTATAGGTTGATGTGACCTAGAAGTAAAGAAGTAAGCTGGAGAGAGAGAGTCAGAGCAACATCTGAGAGAAATGTTTCATTTCTGTTTGGATCCAATGCAGAAATATGACTCTATGGGGGTATTAATGTTGGGGTGTTAATGCTGTGAACCCCTCCATCACAGACTTAGGTTGAATACATGTGTAAACCATATATAGTGGTACCTCAGTTTTCGAATGTAATCTGTTCCAGAAGACCATTATCTTCCAAAACATTTGAAAATCGAGGCGCAAAAAGCGGTCTGCAAATTTAATTGAGAAAATTGAGAAACACTCAGCGGAAGTCATTAGACTTCCAAGGCGTGTTCGAAAATGGAAGCATTTACTTCTGGGTTTTAGGCATTCGAAAACCAAAATGTTCGACTTCTGAGACACCACTGTCTCCACTGTGCCTCATTCCAAAAAGGAGTCATGAACTCTGGGTAAGTGCTTGGAACCTCTGGAATTTCCCACCGCTCAGAGATTGGGGTGGTATGAAACCCTATGATAAACTCCACATCAGAATTGTATCAAGCTGCTTGGAGGAAGATTAAGTTGCTAGCTTTACAAGGACAAGCTAAGTCATGCATACGTGTGCATCACTTTATCTCATCACTCAACAACAGCAACATAATATCACAATCATTGCTTGATGTGGGTGGGGACTGAGTTAGCTAACATGGATTGCTGGTACCTCTAGAAGGTAATATGTTGGTCTCCATCTCATCATTTTCCTGAGAAATAATGGTGTTTATGAATACAAGTAACGGTTTATGCCTTACTGAGGCAGGGTGATGTGATTGAACCTATCAGTATACAGGTAGATCATTTGGGAGTGAATAATATGAATCCCCTCCTGCTTCTTTTAGGCTTGCTAAGTTACCAATGTACATGTTATTTGATTAACATGGTAGCTGGTTTCTCTCTGTTCTTTACTTATGCTGCTGTAAGTTGCCTGACTCAATGGCAATTGGTGATAGTAGCCCCTGCCCCAAATCCTTTCCAGCTCCCCAGCAAATCCAGGAAGAAAACTTCATGAAATGAGTCTAATATGCACCTATATTGAAATCAATGAAAGTTTATCTAGTAGTAATTTGTGACATGAATATGTGAGAGTCTGTGTACAGTGGTACCTCGGGTTAAGCACTTAATTCGTTCCGGAGGTCCGTACTTAACCTGAAACAGTTCTTAACCTGAAGCACCATTTTAGCTAATGGGGCCTCCTGCTCCTGCTGCGCTGCCGGAACACGATTTCTGTTCTCATCCTGAAGCAAAGTTCTTAACCTGAAGCACTATTTCTGGGTTAGCAGAGTCTGTAACCTGAAGTGTATGTAACCCGAGGTACCACTGTACTTCAAATGAGCTATCTTAGTGAGGGTGTTATGTTTTACAATATACAGCCTCTGAATCTGCAATTTGAAGAATGGGAGTGGAGCAGGGGGAGAGGGGCTTCCAAATCTTTTCATAGAGTCATAGAACTGTAGAGTTGGAAGGGAGCATGATTATCATCTCATCCAACCCCCTGCAATGCAGTAATCTTTTGCCCAATGGGCGGCTCAAACCCATGACCCTGAGATGAAGCGTCTGGTTTCTCATGAAAAAAATCACTCCCACCAGCTGTTTTCGCCACCACAAGGAAAAAGACAGTGAAAGATATGTGGCCATACACAAATCTCAAAAATAAAAATAAAGCACCTGGATATTTTTAGCTATCAGTTCACACCAAGAACTTCTGCGGCAGTTTTAACCTTGCCAGTACTGTACAGGAGATTCTACATGAATGCTATGTTGTCATTCTTTATATTTGATATATGAAAAAATATTGTAAAGGGTTTCATTTATAGGCAAACAGAAAAAGCACCCACATTATTGCTCCTCTCCCTTAAAAAAAAGAGATCTTATTTCCCTTCACTTATATTGCACCTTTCATTTTTAACAGCTCATTCACACTCAACTCAGAACCCAGGGGAGGGCCCACTAAATTTCAATAAAGTATTTAATGGAGCTACACCATCTGTGTTTCAGAGATTTTACTACTAACTGAGGTAAAGGACCTTGTGATTTCAAAATAAGGGGGCCATTAGTGAAGTCAAAGGACCTTCAACAATGCATTTTTCATCCTGAAATATTAAGTTCAAAATTCCTGCATGAATACTTTGTAACTTTTATTGCTTGCTTACTCCTGTTTCATTGTTGATAAAAGCTATCCAGATCTTTTTTGACATTTACAATGATTAATGCATTTAAAAGATAGCAAAACAAAATGTAACCCTTTTAACTTGTGACTGCATTGGACTTTTACTATTATACAGCTTGGAACATTAACAATTTGCAGTCGGTTGTTCCTCCAAATATGTTTGTTTCCCCGGAATTTTATCTGTCTGATTCCATTAGCTCTGCTATCCTATCAACTTTCTTCATTTCATCTTTCAGTTAAAGGGTCTTGATATTCTCAAGGGTTCAATGCATGATGGGCTTGTAGTCTTAAAGACTACATAAACACTTTGTCCAACTCTTACACACATATTTTGTGGGATCTGAGGAGATTACATGATGTGGTTTGGACTGGATTAAAATATCCTGCTAATGCAGCTAGTTTGATGCAAAAATATAAACATCCAGTGCTTTTTCCCCTCAAAAAAATGTTTAGGGGTACTCTCATTTTCCTACTCATGTTGAAATATTACCCCTCAATGAGGCCAAACTTAGATTCACAAAATGTTTAGGGGTATGTGTACCTCTGTGTCCCCCCAGTAAAAAGCACTGTAAACATCTCATAACAATGAGAATGAAAAAAAAAACCACCCTAATTATATTCTAAAATCTAATATGAGAAAGAACATTAAGCATTATTTTAGATAAATAAATAGGTAACTTTGATCCAGTAATAGACCCTTGTACTATTTGACTTCAGATATTTAAGCAGAGGTAAAATGACCCTCTTTCAGGGATGCTGTTGAATCCCAGAATACAGATCATACATTGAACAAGTATTAGATAACCTCCAAGATGCCCTTCAACCCTATAATTTTGTGATTTTATTACTTTTTAACAGATTTGATTATATATAAACAATATTAGCCTTCATCCAGTGTGGGTGCTGGTGGAAATAAGAATATACATATATTTTCTGTGGGCTCAGTTGAGGTGTGTTTGACAATACCCAAACATCCAGAGCCAGGAAAATGCTTTTTCGTAAGAGAGTTTTTCTGTGCAGTGCAATGTGCAACATTTTACCCTGAATATTGATTAAGATGACAAGCAGCTGTCTTTCCCTCCTCCAATTAAAAACAAAAAAAGTATGTAAAAATGCTACAAAATAATGAAAGCCATCTAGAAAAAGGAACATTAACATTTTCTGGGGATTTTTTTTCTAACCCCATTTAAGAAAGCTGCAAGTAAACTGTCCTTGGATACAGAAATGTCCTCCAAACAAAATTATATGGTTTATACTAACCTATTGACAGCCTTCTTAAAATTTTCCTGACTATGTGGCTATTAAAAAACAATGGAGTGTTTTACTACCCCAACCCATCAACATTGGCTAAACTATAAACACACCCCAATACCAAAATTCAGTGTATTTCAGGGTCATGCTGCAGGTGGATTTTCATTTCTAGAAGGAAAACAGTAAGTGGTAACTGGCTAAAATTTGAGGACATTCTACAGGTGACTATTTGTGTCAATGTCCTAGAAGGACTATCCTGTAGGTCTGTGTATGTGTAATTTGCACAATGAAAGTAGTGCACCTGGGCCCAGTAACATACCTCTTTATTCTGGTTTATTTCACCAATTGGGATCATCTTTAGAATGATCCTGGTTGCAGGCGGGCCCCCAGCCCGGTTCCTCCCCACACTCTGGCATGGGCGGAGTAACACTTTCATGCCAGGGTGGCATCACTATCACCCCAGGCCTATTGACCAATCATTTTTGAGTGGGGGGGGTGAGGGGTTTAAAAGTGGCAGCACGACGTGGGCTGTGCACCTGCTTTGTGCTGCCAAACACCTGACCACCCGCCCTGTAGTTTTATGTGTTCTCTGGCCTTGCTTTGGACGTTGGTTGGTCACCTGTCTTGGGTCAGGGGCCAGGTAGGAATTTTTCCATTTGGCAAATTGGCACAGGACACTTGGTTTTCGCCAACCTCTTAGAATTGTCACAACTTTGTATGGTTTGGTGGTTAGACATTGGCTCATTGATTTTTGGGGGAGGGGAGGTCAGCCATCGCCTGCCCCTCCATTGATCAAGGGTATTCCGTTAAAGGAATCCAGGGCGTGGTTCCTGTCCGAAGTCCGCTTGAGGGGCTAGGACCATGCCAGGCCTCTGGGAACACCGAGGAAAGCTACAGGCGGGTTCCCCCCGATGTGGCTTCCTCTTGGGGTGGTTTACCCTTATTGACTACCTACAAAGTGGGCAGGAGTCCGATATAGTCTATGCCAATGCCTAAGCCAATACCGCCCACATTTCTGTAATTCAATAAAGTTGTGGCCTAAAATTTCGCCAATAAGCTTAAACTAAATAGTCTGTGTCCGTGTGAATTTATTTTAACAAGGGGCTGGTCTAGGGGCCTTGCCATGCAAGAACATCAGCTGTGGCTCTGCACACCACCAGCATGCTGACCCAACAGATAACCCCTGGGGGAATGTGACCCTCAACATGGAAAAGCAAATCCCCACCCCTGCTTTTTAAAAAAGTTATTTTCTAGCAACTGAGGGCATAACATCCAGTCCCAAACAACTATTTATTTCATTAGTAACCATTATTTTGGCAGCAGATTCATTCTGTTACTGTCAGGGAACTGCCATCAGTACTGGAGGGAGAGTGCGGAGCCCAGAGGGATTCCAGAGGGCGTCCAGGGATCGGGAGAAGCAGCCCATCTTCTGGGGAGGAGAATCAGTGTAGCACCAGTGGAGAAGGGGGGCTGGTGGGGCAAGTGGCGAGGCGATCCCATGACTCCTTGCCTGGGACCAGCGGAGAGACTAGAGGTCCTCCGTTGCCCACGCCCTCCCTGCGCAGGAGGCTTCCGCACAGAGAGGGTAGGCGGAGACTAGGCATCAAAGAACTTCTTTGCTGGAAAAAGTTTAAGAAACGCCCACTCACGGATTCTGCCAGTGATTGAGTCAGCCACGGGCGAGTGGCTGTCCGGACAGAAAAGGTTCACTTTGGCAGCCCAGCCAGGTGTTTGCACCCAGCCAGGAAGATAGGCACCTGCTTACACACGAGCAACCCCCTTAGGAACCATTACAATTACCACAGAACATTATTAGCTTTGCATTGCCAAAGTTCTAAGTGTTAAATGTTATAAGTTTTCAGTATATTATGTTTGCCTTTAAAATGCTGTAATGGGAAGTTTCCCTTAGGCAAAAAGGTTCCACTTTGGCAAAAGCGTCAGAGAAGGGTGGTATTCTTGCATTAAATAAGCTTCTTGATGACTCATCACTGGTAACAGGAGCTGCAGAGCTCTCACTGCAGGAAGCTGAAACTTGAGAAGTCTGTTTGTGGTTGTGGCTAGCAGCAGCAGCAGCTGCACAGAAGTTCTGCAATGATGGAATAGCTTAGGATCTCCTTCTGGGACCAGAGATAAAAGTTTATGGAACTTCATAAAGTCCTACAGCTCATTGTTTATGTGCAATGTGTTACTTTGTTACATTTATCTGATTGTAATTACAGTGGCGCCTTGCAAGACGAAAAGAATCCGTTCCGCGATTCTCTTCGTCTAGCGGTTTTTTCGTCTTGCGAAGCAAGCCCATTGACGGCTTAGCGGCTTAGCGTTATTAGCGGCTTAGCAGCTTAGCGGATCAGCTGATAAGTGGCTTAGCGGCTTAGAAAAAGGGGGGGAGGGGGAAAAAGTCGGAAAAACTCGCAAGACATTTCGTCTTGCGAAGCAAGCCCATAGGGAAATTCATTTTGCGAAGCGCCTCCAAAACGGAAAACCCTTTCGTCTAGCGGGTTTTCCGTCTTGCGAGGCATTCATCTTGCGGGGCACCACTGTACTATTTAAGGCAGCAAAGCTTTGAAGTGCATTTTGGTGGTGGAGAGAATTCATTTCTACACAACGTCTACATCAGGGATTCCACTAAACAACTCTAACAATGAGAACATAAGAAGAGCCACCTGGATCAGGCCAATGCTCCTTCTAATCCAGCATTGTGTTCTCACAGTGGCCAACCAGTTGCCTCTGGGAAGCTTGCAAGCCGAATATGAGAAGAACAGCACTCTGACCTCCTGCAGTCTTCAGCAGCTGGCATTCAGAAGCATCACTGTCTCTGAGAGTAGAGTTGGAACATAGCCACTGTGTGCCTTCTCTGCAGTCTCTTTCCTTCTTCTGATTCAGGTTTTACAATAATCTGTTGTCATGTCTAATTGCGCTCTCTCTCTCTCTTCAGTGCTATTCTATTTTGTGAGAAGTGTTCTTAAATGGAGAGCAGTGAAGGGCTGCAAAGTATTGTGGGACTGGTGTGTTCCTGTCAGAGGAAGAGGAAGCCCAATGCATATTTTAAGTTCTGCTGAATTAACATATGCATTGTCCTCGTGAATTACCCAGGTTGCTGCTGAGCTATATACTGTACAAAACCACAGACTGATACAAATCATGGCCTTGGATAACTCACAGCCTGAAAGACAAGACACAATGGGTAGGAAAGACAAGGTGACAAGTAGAAAAGAAAAGCAATTAACAAAAATAATATGTCTTAGAATAGACAAGCTGTGTCTGCATTTCTTAAATGGGTGGTACACCTCCCAGTTTGCTACCTTTCTTTGGAAGATTGACAATATTTTCCCCTACCTTGCAAATGAGAATTGCTTTTTAGTCACCAAGTAGTAGAAATGGGATGGTGCCTGAAGAAGGCATTCAGTGAAGTTCAAAACCCCCCCTTTTTTTAATAAGGTTGCACACTGAGTAGTTGCCTGATCATCCTGGAAAAAGGTGACAAGTGTGATGCCACAGAGTTCTGTCTTGAGCCCACTGTTCTTCAACACCTTTATAAACGACTTGGATGAAGGAATTGAAGGGACGCTCATCAAATTTGCAGATGACACCAAACTGGGAGGGGTAGCTGATGCTGCAGAAGACAGTATCAGAATTCAATATGCCCTTAATAGATAGAAGAACTGGGCTACAACTAACCAAATGAATTTCAATAGGGACAAATGCACGGACAGGAATAGCCAGCTGCCCAAATATAAGATGGGGGCACCTGGCTTGCCAGTAGTAGACGTGAAAAGGATCTAGGGGTCTGACTGCAAGCTTAACATGAGCCAAAAATGCTAATGCTGTTCTAGACTGCATGAATAGAATGTCCCAATCAAGAGAAGTAACAGTACCACTCTATTCTGTCTTGATCAAACCACACCTGGAGTACCGTGTCCATAATTATAATTCATTCTTTGCCTAAAACTGCATTTACCTTTGCCATTCAATTATAATTGAAATCTGGAAAATGCAATTATAATTGAAATCTGGAAAATGCAATTTTCAGTGATATTATAAAATGCAATTTTCAGTGATATTATAAAAACTAGTTCTCCCCATCCCCATTGTATTTGTATGTTCCTCAATAATAAATATTATTTAACTCCTCACACTTTCAGCACACTTTCCAACCCTGTGAGCAGACATAAGCAGACCAAAAAGGCTTTCAAACCAAAGCCTCACTTTATTTCAAACATATTTCGCCCTATAAATTATAGAAGTGCCCCAATTTTGTATCTTTGGTTTCAACTCCCTTTAAAATCTCTTCTCTTATATTACAATGACTGCTTCCATATTCCGCCCCCCCCCCCGAAAGCCAGGAACTGAAGTAAATATGGGATCGTAAATCAAGTCATAATGAATCAAATAACTATCAAGTGCTGGGTTAATTGCTCCTGCCCAGGATGCTGTTGTTTTCCCCATGGAGGACTGTGCTCACTTCACCCGCAAATGTTCAGCCAAAGTTTAGCTGATCATTGCTAAGCTTGTGTTAGAAACACAGCCCATGTTGATTCAGCTGTTCTTCTCTGGATGCTGAAACCAAAGATGGGGAGACAAGCAAATGCTTGATTTTTTATTTAGGCATTCAAGGGAACATATTAAAATACAATCAAAAAATTAAGTCCTTTTTTATGTGCCCAGTCTGTTTCTGGGCATAATTCAAAGTGTTGGTGTTTTGACTTTTAAAACCCTAAATGGTTTTGCCACTGTATACCTGAAGGAGCATCTCCACCCTATCGCCTTCTGGCAGTTCTGTCATTGTGAAAAGTGAAGATACAGGGAACCAGGCAGAGGGCTTTCTCAGTAGTTGTATCCGCCCTGTGGAACACCCTCCTGTCAGATGTCAAAGAGATAAATAATTATACAACTTTCTGTAGACATCTGAAGGCAGCCCTGTATTGGGACACTTTTAATTTGTGGTGTTGTGTTGTGTTGTGTTGTTATGTCAGTTGTGTGGGGTACAATAATTATTATAAATTATTATTCAAATCCTTGAATTTTGGTTAGAAATGAGGCCTAACAACAAGGCTATGAACATATCAGCCACTATCTATCCATGTGTTGCAGCTCACCAGCGGCTTGAGAGATCAGCCTCCCAATTTGGATGCCTTCATGGGACTGTTAAAAGTACCTAGATAGAGCACAACATGTAGCTGATGTCCATCAACTTTATCTTGGTATTTGCTGTATTTTTTAAAAAAAAGCATTTATACACTTAAAACTAACTTACATTATAACTAAAATGCAAATTATAAGTATTGACCCTCCAATACATGAGTGATTTCTGATAATGTCCATACAGTTGCACAATACTTGCATACATTTTGTGTCGTACGCAAATTGCACTCTCTCTTGTGAATGGGAGAAAGGTACAAAAATAATTCAAGGGTGACATACAAGTAGTATACCATGTCACAGACAGAATATCAGCAGGCGAAACTTTTCCCATATTACTGGGGTGCCTGTGGGTGCAGTGATGTGCTTGAGGATGTCTCCTGTTCCCTGTGTGTGCCTACTCAACCCCCTCACCCATGATCATGAGATGGTGAGCGTGGTTAGGTTTTTTTGTAGCATATTGTATATTGTCAGGGACTGGACTGAACAGGAAGACTGGGAAGTGTCCCCTTGGTCTGCTCAGCTCCTCTTCGGAAGAGGAGGGGGAGGGTGAAGGTTCGCCCCCCCCCCTTGTCTCCAGCTGTTTCAAGAGGAGAAGGAGACAGGGCTGAATTACAGTTGAATGAAGAAATGCCTAGTTACCAGATAGTGGAGGAGGAAGGGGGAGTGAGATAGCAGCCAGCAGAGACCTCCCTGGAGAGTCTGGGAGATCCTCCTTCTCCAAGAGCTCCTCGATCACTCTGCATTCAAGAGAATGCAGAGGAGTGTGACCCTTGCAACTTTCCGTAGGTACTCAGGGTGTTGTTGGGGATGGAAGAGGAGGGACTCAGAGTAGGCGACGTCTTCTTTGCATGGAGACATGGATTCTTTGTCTTGCAACCAGATGACTGAATAAAAAACAAATACGAACTTGCTTGTGCCAGTGTGGTGTAGTGGTTAAGAGTGATAGAATCGCAATCTGGGGAACCGGGTTCACTTCCCCACTCCTCCACATGCAGCTGCTGGGTGACCTTGGGCTAGTCCCGCTTCTTTGAAGTCTCTCAGCCCCACTCACCTCACAGAGTGTTTGTTGTGGGGGAGGAAGGGAAAGGAGAATGTTAGCCGCTTTGAGACTCCTTTGGGTAGTGATAAAGCGGGATATCAAATCCAAACTCCTCCTCCTCCTCCTCTTCTTCTTCTTCTTCTTCTTCTTCTTCTTCTTCTTCTTCTTCTTCTTGTTTTTCTTCTCCACACCCGACACCTGTTCATCAGATAGGCATGAAAGATTCCATAGATCTCTCACTTAAGTAACTGTTGGTGCTAAAGTTGTTTTAATAAAATGATACTCTGTCTAACACATTTTCCTGGATCCCTGAATAATTCTACAACTCGTTCCTGCCCTTTTAATAGGACGAATATATCTAGATCACGAGGATCATTGCAGGGATGTGAGTGCCTTTTAAGCTCTATTCTATGCAAGCATTTGGAGAGGCATGTGTGCATTTGCTGCTCTATCATAGGGAGGAAAATGGAGGTTCACATCTGAAAGCAAAGCTATATATAATCAGGAGCAGCAGCCAAGACCAGGTGCTAACTCCAGTGTCAAATTATGCTGATTCAGAAATACCCTCTGTGCTGTATCCATTCTGTATATCGAAACATAAACCAAATAATTTTTATTGAAACATATGTTTCCACAACAAATAAAAATGGCAGAATAAGTTTATTCAAGTGGTACAGAAAGCAGAATCAAAACACTGGAAGTAACCTATTTGTATATCAGTATCTCTATAAGTTCTTTTCGTACATATTTCCAGTTTATTCTACAGCAAAACATATACACAGTTTTGCTCCTGCTATGGTCAGAGACATAATGCCGGGGGGGGGGGCATCCATGGTAAACATACCATAAATATACTAGGACTGCTGCCTAAATACTTGTTTACTGTACCCCTTTTCCATTTGCTATGGATTTTTTTTTTAAAAAAAACAGATTTGCTTCTGGTGTTGTTTTTAAATGCATTTGTGCTGAAAACTGCAATTTGAATTACGACATTCTATGAATTATGCTTTCTTTTATCTTCTTCCATGATGTATTAGGGAATTGTAAAACCATCCACGATTTACTGGTTGTAAAATGACACAGTAAACATTTCACTCTGGCAGGATTCACAAAGACAAAGGAGAATGCGGAAGCGGGGGAGCTCTTTCTTAGCAGTCCAGAAGACAAACCTTTTGATGACTTGTCAGAAATATATTTATATATTGAGCCAGTATACTGCACAACCCAAAATAAGCAAAACAAGAATACATAAAATCACTGGCCATCTTGGCATTAATATCCAGACAGCGAATTCCACAGTGCTTTAATGCTGGTAATCAGGGCTTGCTGAAATCAATATGGTGTTGTTAGTATTCTAGCTGAACTCTGAGTGCTTCAGTACTCAATTTGCAGCCCATTTTCAATATTATCATTTCTCCTTGGCTACTACGCAGTGTTGCTGCTTGAGCACTTTATTTTCAATGGCCTCCCCTTTTCATTCATTGCAGAGTCACCTCTGTGGCTATTGTTTTTATTAACACCCCCACTCCCAATTTCAAAACAATCCCTCATCTTATATTAGTCTGTTTAGTTTCCACTGCTAGCGCCTTTATGAATCAGAATACAGACGTTTGACTCCCTCCATAGAGTAGCTAAACCAAATGTGCTTGGATTTAAGAGGATGGTGTACCTGCAAAGTCTATAAAATGTTTGCATTAGCACACATTAGCTTGCATTAGTCTATGATGTCATCACATCATCATGTTCTGTGATGTGTTGCCATGACTGACGGCGCCTCATCATCTGAGCAGGCACAGAAGGTTTTAAGACTGGGCTGTAAATGCAAATGGCTTGTATCTTTTGTTCTGAATATTTTAGCTGTACTGTGGATCAGAGTCAAGGTCATCCTTTTAGTAATTGATTTTAGAGAATTACTTGGATATTCATGGTGGCATTTTGAGCATCATTTATAATCCACAGCCCTTCAATGTTTTATAATGCAAGCCAATATGTAGCATATCACCCCAATCTTGGTCAAAATAACTAAAACTGGAAAGAGAATTGAGGGGGCAATCCTAACCCCACTTACCTGGTAGTAAGTCCCAATGAATTCAATAGGACTTACATCTGGGTAGGCACAGTTAAGATAGCTTTATTGGTTTCTGATCGATACTTGCTGAGGCTTTTGAAATGCTCATGTCATAGTTTTATTTTATACTAGTTTTTTCCTTTCCTTTGCAGTTGCTTTTGATGATTTCTTCAGGGTATATTGATTATGTATAGAGCGTCTGGAGAAAGAGAATAGTTTATGTTTGAAAAGGGATCTTACAATGAATTCTAAGCTTGCTGCCAAAAAGGGTAAAATAAATGTAAACATACTGTAATGGTTCTAGGGGTTGCTCGTGCATAAATCGGTGCCACGCTTGGCTGAGTTACCTGGGTGAACCCTTTCTGTCCGGACAACCACTCACCCGTGGTTGTCTCAATCGCTGGCAGAATCCGTCAGTGGGCGTTTCTTGAACTTCTTCCAGCAAAGAAGCTCTTTGACTCCTAGTCTCCGCCTACTCTCCCTGCGCAGAAGCCTTCTGCGCAGGGAGGGTGTGGGCAGCGGAGGACCCGTGCTCTCCCTGCTGGTCTCCGGCGAGGAGTCATGGAGCCACCTCGCTGATTCCCCCATCTGCCCCCCTTCTCCACTAGTGTTGCGCTGATTTCCTTCCCCAGAAGATGGGCTGCTTCTCTCCCTCCTGGTACGCTCTCCGGAACCCCTCTGGAGCCCTCCCTCTCCCTCTGGCTCCGATGGCAGTTCCCTGACACGTACCTTGAAAATATATATAGACTGGAAATGGCAAAGGGCAAAACAAAACCTTGCAGTTATTGATTGTTTCAATACATCCCCACCCCACAAGCGTGTATATATCCCTGTAACTCAGGATAATACTTGATGCATCTAATGAAGAGGACCATAGTGTATAAAAGCTTGCATCATGACAACATTCTTAGTCTTTAAGGTGCCACAAGTCTCTTTGTTGTTTATATAGCTGTCCAGACTCCCCACTCACTAAAATTCATTGGTAAGCAATAACTGAAAAGAGTTGTAAGACATAAAATAGAAGTTATCACATAGTTCTTGTAGGAAGGATGGGGTCATTCTTTCTTGAGCTGCCTCTTCTTGAAAACTCTGAAATATCACCAACCCTAAAAGAATCAGTTTCTTGGGGAAATCTCTTATTATACCACCTTAACAGTCATGGTCCCCTTCATGGATCACTGCCTTGTCATGACGAAGGGGCTTGAATAATTCAGAAAAGCTATGAGCTATGCCATGCAGGGCCACCCAAGACGGACAGGTCATAGCTGAGAGTTTAGACTAAATGTGATCCACCTAGAGAAGGAACTGGCAAACCACTCCAGTATTTTGCCAAGAAAACTCCATGGACATAAAAAAAAGAGAGGGGCTTTGAGAAGAAAGTGAGAGTTTCCAAGGCATGGTCTGGTTCATGGGCTCACAGAGGGTCGAACACAACTAAGACGACTAAACAACAACAGTCATGGCTCCCCTCAAAGAGTCCTGGGAACTATGGTTAGCGAAGGGTGCTGAGAGTTGTTAGGAGACTCCCTCACAGAGCTATTATTCCCAGTACCCTTGAGAAACAACAGTTCCTTTTGGGGGGGCATGACTGTTAAAGGGATTTAAGAGTGCTGAAAAAGCATGGTGTGAATGTGCCAAAATTGGTTTAGATTTGTACTGTAGGCATGTATTTAGGAATGTCAGCTCCTATATGGAAGGTACACCCACATATAAACACATTTACTTAATGGTTAATCCAACTGATTTCTAATAGAAATGCATGCTTAGGCACAGTCTGACTCAATTACATAATCCACCATTAATTTCAATGGGTTGAGTTCAGTGAGGACTTTGCCTTTTTCTGCTCATACAGGTTGGGAAACGTGACTTTTGCTGATCGCTGCTAAGCATTGCAGCTGTCTGCACCATATTCCATTCTTCTGGAGGGAAATTCAACCTTCAGGAACAGCCTGGGGAGGGGCGGGCAAAAGGTGTAAGTGTAAGTGAAAAATGGTTGCTTTGAAGTGTGAATGGAAGTGCTTTCTGCTAAGGCATCATCATCGCTACCAAGGTATACAACCTGTATGTTTTATTTCAATGTGGTTTGCATGAGAAGACTTCCTGGTAGATTTGCCCTAATTTGCCTTTGCCCCAAATGAATTATTTTCAGTTGCATTTAATTTTGGCTGACTTCTCATTTTGTTTGTTTGTTTTTTAAATATGGATCAAGTCAGAGAAAATATGTAATGGGGTATAGAGGTACACTATAATGGCTTTATTGAACCCCATTTTTATGCCCTGTTAAATATTGGGTGACATTCATTGTTAATCAAGGCCAATCATTCAAAATAAATACCAATAAACTTTGCCCAAAACATGTATTTAGCTTATGCCTCATAGTTCACAGTAAGAGTTTTTAGAGATTGTTTTAAGTTTGAAAACATTTCCTAGACTGTTTACTCTTCAGTGCAAAATGGCAGAAGTGAGAGCTTCTCTTCATTCCCAAATCTATTTGAGAATTAATTTCTACAAAGACTGTGGAAGAGTTCAGCCACTCCCGTTCATGTGATAATTGAAGCTATCAGGTAAACTTGTGAAACTAAACAATAAGTCGCTGTTTCTGTCTTAGGTGGGTTATTATCCTGCAAAAGAGAAAGGATGTTACACAACACATTGACACGTCTTTTCACAAGTATTTTACAGGTCATTTTTGGCTGCTACTGCCTGCACCTACTAAAAAAATCTATTGGAAGGTAAGCGGAGAATTGACACCTGGGTTTCTACATCGCAACCCAATGATTTTCTCTCTCATAAAACTGTTGTGTCACTGTCAAACTCAACCCTGTGTTGCAACAAAAAACTCCCACTCCCAGTGTTGCCTATATTCTGAAGATGCAGAACAAAATTATTCAGTGACCTTGCTGCCTTCTGTAGTTTTATCATATATGGATAAGCATATGCTTTATGGAATTCTTTGGGTGTATCACTGCTTCTTTTTGTATCTGTTTTGAAGAAGTTCCAGTTAGTAAAGCTTTGGATCATGTTTATGTGTTTGGACAATTCCCAAAAGGAGTCAGCTTTTATGCATCCAGTTGCTTCATGCTACACGATATTAATATCTGCCCTATGTGTACTTGTTGAGCTCCTCCAGACTGGGTTGGGGTAATGGTTACCCTAATTTAATCCCTGAAAATGCACTTCAAGGTAGTTATTTAGCAGCATTTCAGCCAGGTAGCACTTCAAAACATGCCTGATATCAGTTTATTCCCCTTCTCTATCAATTTTCTCCTAAAGAGGGGTAGCACACCATCTGATGAAACATTGCACAATAAATGTTATTTGTTGCAGTTTGTAGTGGGGCTATTGCTTCATGTTGGGAAGTACTATCCAAAGAAAAAGGATAGTGATTGTTAATTTCTTTACCTGGTGCTAAAAGCAGGAGGTCATTCAATAAAGGCAGCATAACTGAAGACACTCCTGAAGTGATTAGGAACTGCAAGGAGGAGATTATAAGGGGAATCATGGAGATCCTAGCTACTTAAGGTACACAGCAAAAGGGCGGCAATCTGGAAATCAGTGAGGCTTATTCAAGACAAAAAGAATGGACAAGAAAATAACATTCAACTGTGCCTGTCCTGCAGGAGCTATTAGGATCAGAAAGGACAGAAAACATAAATGAGTTTGATTAAAGAGTCTGCACTGGTCAAAAATGGAAGTGAGAGACATAAATGAGACATTGTCTAGGATGCCTGTTGTGACCAGAGAAAGCACTTTAGAAAGAACTGAACATCCTAGTCTGAGCCAATTAGTAACACAATTGATTTTTGCAAGTCTGACAGAAAGAAAGGGGATTACTGGAAATGGCTGATGCTTTTTCTAAAATGAGAACACATATTTGGGGGAGAGACAAACCAAAAACCAACCTGGAGAAAAGATAGTGTTACCAGAGGCTGGTAGATGAATGTGTTTAAAAAGCTACTTTCAATTGATCTGAATAAATGTTGCAAAAGAATATTGTCCCCTACAGGAGGGGAGAGTGCTCTTACGCTCACATCCTGCTTGCTGGTTTCCCATAGCCACCTGGTTGGATATTGTGAGAACAGAATGCTGGATTTTATGTGTCGTTGGCCTGATCCAGCAGGCTCTTCTCATATTCTTTTGAGAAGCTTTCTCAACATTTACTTGCTTGAATTCTGCCTGCAGGGTAGACTCTGCAGAACACTGGCAGCTACCAGTGCTCATTACAGGCTTTGGGAAAGCCTCAGGCAGAGCCAGCCCACCCATGAGGTATGGTAAACCAGCTGCCTCAGGCGGTGGAAGCTCAAGATGCGGCACCCTACTTGCCCAACTGCTTCTACCACTCCCAGAATGCCAGTGTTGCTGTTCTTCCCTTCCCCTAGGGCAGAGAAGATGAGTAGCAAGGCCTTCCAGAATGCCTTCTGCCACACTATGTTATGTGAGAGGGGTGCGTTCTGGCATGTGGCATTGCCGCTCGCCTTCCTCGTCCTTACAGTGGAGAAGTTGAGTGGCAAGGCCTTGCAGAACGCCCCCCCCCCCAGGTTTTGGTGAGAGGAGGGCATTCCTTTTTTCCCCATTTTTTTTTATTGATTTTCGAAAAAAATTAAACAGACAAACAAACATAGATCTTAGCTGTACTTAATCCGATCTTAGTAACATTGTTAAGTGACTTCCTCAAATCCCCCTGGCTGAATTTCAGTGTATATCATTGTAACAGTTTTCCAAAATAGATTTCTCATAAAATTAACTTAATCACTTAACAGATAGGTAGCCGTGTTGGTCTGCCATGGTCAAAACAAAATAAAAAAATTCCTTCCAGTAGCACCTTAAAGACCAACTGAGTTAGTTCTAGGTATGAGCTTTCGTGTGCATGGTATCTGAAGAAGTGTGCATGCACACGAAAGCTCATACCTAGAACTAACTCAGTTGGTCTTTAAGGTGCTACTGGAAGGAATTTTTTTATTTTGTTTTAATCACTTAACATCTTTCTTTCTTTTCATTTTAACTTTAAACATATTATTCTATAACATCACATATTTAAATCCTAAGCCTATCTGTTATTTGCAAGTTTTTCCAATTAAATTATCTTAGCATATTTAACTAAATAGTCTTTGAATTTCATCCGTTCCTCCTGGTACTCCTCCTCCTTCTGTTTGCAGATTCTTCCAGTAAGGTCAGCTAGCTCCGAAAAGTCCATCATCTTCATCTGCCATTCCTCCACTGTTGGGACTTATTGTGATTTCCAATTCTTAGCTAACAAAATTCTAGCTGCAGTTGTGGCATACAAAAACAATCTAACGTCTTTTGGGGGCAATTCCAAACCTATTATGAGAGGAGGGCATTCCAGTGGCAATGGAAGTGCTGGGGTGGCAGGAGGTGGCATATTCTTGTTTTGCCTCAGGTGACCAAATAGGCCAGGCCTTCCCTGGCCTCAGGCAATGCGCTTTCTGTGCTCCCACTTGCTTGTGACTATCTGTTTGCTTGCCTTCCCCTCTAACCTGGAAAGACCACTGCGAGAAACAAAGAGAGAGGGAGAGAAACACCATTGTGCACCTATAGCAGCAAAACTGGATTATTTCCTCTGCCCCACCTGCAATAAAACATGTCTCTCCCATATCGGTCTCCACAGTCATAGCAGGCACTGAAACTCTCCAGTGGTTTGACTTTACCCCCGAAGGCACACTCTTCCATTGTCTCCCGAGACAGACGGATGCCAACAAAATTATTGGATACTGTTCTTGTTGGCTTTTCATATGGATTTAATTCTTACTGTTTTAACATTGCATTTTGTTATCTTTTTGTACAGCCCCACAACATTCAAATGATGGGCTGAGAGCCAGTGTGGTGTAGTGGTTAAGAGCGGTAGACTCGTAATTGGTGAACTGGGTTCGCGTCTCCGCTCCTCCACATGCAGCTGCTGGGTGACCTTAGGCTAGTCACACTTCTCTGAAGTCTCTCAGCCCCACTCACTTCACAGAGTGTTTGTTGTGGGGGAGGAAGGGAAAGGAGAATGTTAGCCACTTTGAGACTCCTTTGAGTAGTCATAAAGCGGGATATCAAATTCAAACTCTTCTTCTTCTTCTTCTTCTTTATAAATGATTTAAACAAAATAACCCCACAGCACAATTCTAACTATGTCAACTTAGACATAGGTCTTACTGAATTCAGATGGGCTTATTCTCAGGTAAGTGGGGTTTGGACTGCAGTCTTAACCGTTTTTTAAAAAAGTAGCTGAGGCCTGGATTCTCTAACAATAGTCAGCTGTTTTATCAACAAAACAAACAACAACCAGGGATTCTTTTTCCCAGGCTTCCCAGGCTTCCTTGGAAAGTAGATGGAGTTTCCTGCAATAATTAACTCTTCACTCCCTCAGTACTGCTGCATTCACTTTAACACAGCATTGAATAAAAATGATTAAAACAATAGGAAACAGTGGAATACAAAAGGGGCGGGTGGGAGTGGAGGTGGGGGTAGAGACTCCACATAATTTCAAAGTGCTTGTGTTTGAAACATGGGTGTTCTAATTTGAAATATCTTGTAGGAGCACATTACAAGGCTCTGACTATTCACTGGCATTCCACACATTGGCTGGCAAAACCAATTCCGATATGCACTATGTGTTATGTTTATAAAACTGCAAGATAGAAGACTTTCCAGGAATGATAAAGCCACAAGGGATCTCAGAACTGACTATGATCCTTGCACTGCAGCAGCAGCATTGATTTTCTGAGGGGAATTCTTGCAACAAGAAGAAAGCAATAGGTATGTTAGAAAAATGGCTTAGAGCACAGGTTTCTTTGATTTTTTATGGCCCTCTTCCAACAGCAATGAATAATACACCTCAAAAATCTTGTACTGAATTCTGCAACAGAGGGCACTGCTACCACTGAAACTGTTTCAATGTCAACTGTGAACATAAAAGGCTTTACATAAATATTGAGTCTCCGGGGAAGGGGCCTTCTGAAGCATTCAATAAGATGTTCATTATTGCAGCTTTAATACAAGAATGTGGAAAATGTTATTCAGAGGCAAACAACACCAGAACATGAAGGAATCCCAGTGAGGACCTTCAGAGGTGGTTTACTGAGCCTGATATAGGTGGCCAGTCATCAATGAAGGGGCAATGCCAAAATGGGTCATTTATTTGGGGAGGACCAAAAGCAAGTCCTGGGATACTGTTAAGTACTCTAGTGATATAAGGATACAGTGGTACCTCAGGTTACATACGCTTCAGGTTACGGACTCCGCTAACCCAGAAATAGTGCTTCAAGTTAAGAACTTTGCTTCAGGATGAGAACAGAAATTGTGCTCCAGCGGCACAGCAGCAGCAGGAGGCCCCATTAGCTAAAGTGGTGCTTCGGGTTAAGAACAGTTTCAGGTTAAGAACAGACCTCCGGAACGAATTAAGTACATAACCAGAGGTACCACTATATATGCAAGTGTGCAGAATGTATTTGATCTGCAGGTGCAGATTTCATTTATTTATTTATATTAAATTTCTATACTGCCCTTCATCTGAGGATAAGTGAGTTGTGTACCTGCAACTCACAGCTGTCAGGAGCAATGCAGAACAGAATTCCAAACAAAAACATGTTCTCTTAAGTCCACATCCCCAACATATTCACACTTCTGTCTCAGTGATGTCTACGCTGGCTTGATGATGTCCACGAAATGGAAGAGGGCAGAATCCCCGAGGACGTGCTCTGTGAGGAGCCGGCTTCTGGCACCAGACCAGTTGGCAGACAAACTCTGTGCTACAAAGATGTCTGTAAACCTAACGTGAAGGCTGGCAACGCCAACCTTGCCATGGAGGAATCCCTTGCAAATGACCACAGTGCCTGGAGACAGGCAGTCGAGTCGTGTATCCATAGCAGTGACCGGAGGAGAAATGACTGCTGGGAGGAGCACAGAGAAAAGAAATGCTATGGTGCATTTGCAGCAGCACAACTGGACGCCTTCATCTGCTCCAGCTGCAACAAAACATGTCTCTCCTGCATCGGTCTCTACAGCAAGTGCTGCAACCTTCCAACAGCTTGACCTTGCCCCCCCCCCCAAGGTGTACTCCTCCATTGTCTCCCGAGACAAATGGATGCCAGCAGCATTGTTTAAAACTCATTTCATCTTCCAAGGAAACTACGAGAACTGTAGTTTCTGGAAGGGCTAGAAAGGATCTCGGAGTATTCTTTGCATTCTCAGGAAACTATAATTCCCTGGGTTATTTTGGGGAAGGCACAACTGTTATACTTATATAAAACTGATATATGTTTGAGGTGTAAAAATGTTCTCAGTGTTGCTGCCAGTCATTATGCTGTTGCTAATTTCTGATTCAAGCAAAACCAAATTTACTCTGAAATGGGTACGTGAACTAAATCTGTCACTCTCCACTTTCAGGTGACTAAGATTTTATGTCTCAACATGTAAAGTGGCATGTTTGAATCAGAAGGGGCATAGTTGTTTGCGACAAGAGCAACTTGCCAAAATCTCATCTTTTAACAAAAGTGTAATGGTCGCCGTACAGGCATGCTGAAAATCAGCCCTGTGAAAATTCATTGGAACAGAATATATAATGGGCATACGGCCATAAAAGAAGGATGATTTGCCCTTTTTACAACCCCGGACATTTGGCTGTTCCACTGCTTCTATTCTGATCTTAGTGCTGCTCAGCTGCTTGGGATCCAGAACACTCTAAACAGCAGAATGAGTCAGTGTGATACTTAATAGATCTTTTATTAACAGGACCATTGACGTATGAATAATGCTGTTGCATAAGTCTTCTCATGCTCTTGGAACTTTAAGCTCTGAATGCTCTTGTGGACCATTTAAAGCATTGGAACGTGCTGTTTCCAGACCTCTAGTACAGAAATAGGTTTCACACCATTTACTTTCATTATCCATATATTTGCTTCCCATAGGCTTGGTTGAGACTTTCTAAAAGAAAAAAAAGAAAAAAAGAGGCTTAAAGTGAACTGAAGGAACTTTTTAACTGTTCTTTTACTAATTGGAACAGTAGGGCTATTTTCTTTCCACATAGAAGTACCTGCTTCTCCTTAACACTTATGAGGAAGACACTGTAATCAAAAGTAAACATCTGGAAAAGAAAAAAATCAACTTGAAAGGATAATCATTTTTCTATGAACCATTAATACCCTTTCAAACTTCCCTTCCCACAATGTAAAGGCAGCATCAAAATCCATTTGACCAAAAGAGCAACGTCAACTCTGTAGAAGACATTAAAAGATTAGGGAAGCATTAATAGCAATTAATTAATGCAACCTGGAGCCTATTGATAAGTTTAGGGCGAAAAGTCATACTTTTCCCCTTATCTGCATGAAGGTTTATCTGTTCTTTCCTATCCCGACTTTGAATAATTCATTTTTGAATCTCACACATTTCCAAATACCTGCACCCCTTCCACTTATACCAAGAGAGAATTCTTCTGCTTCAGAGACTTAATGTGTTTAGATAAGGAAATGTCAGATCTTTATTCGCATTAAAATCAAATGAGACATTACTTTTGAGAATGCCTTTTTGGCCAGTGCAGACACAAAAAATAAGCATTTCTGTTTATGGGCGTAGCCAGGATTTTTGTTGGGGGTGGGGGAGGATTTTGTTAGGGGGGGTGGAAATTTTTTTGGAGGGGTAACCAATGTGGTTGGTCAGTTTTAAGTATTTCTTTTGTTTTACTTGATCTAGGGGGGAGATCTGCCCCCTGGCTATGCCCGTGTTTCTGCTTTAGAGTAGTCTTTTGCATGCTGCTTTTCCCCACCAAGGCTATGAGGCAAAACTTAAGAATCAGGCCTAAAATAATCCTCAGCTTTGCTCTAGTTATATGCAAATGGCTGAACTGTGCCAAAATAAGCAACAAACTGGGCCATTCTCTTGAGTCCATTCTAGTTTGTTCACAGTATTTATGATTTGGGTAGCCATATGCTGTGTATGAGTTTTGGGGGCATGTTTGTCCTTAGAGAACTGTCATCCCCACAAGGATTTAGAACAGTGCCTTCCAGTTGTTGTTGTGATACTACTTCCATTAGTCCTTGTCAGCATGGCCAATATTCAGGTATGATGGGAGCTACAGATCCCCTATCTTGGATTTAGACCATTGTGCGAACTCTTCCATCTCTCTGTGCTTGTTTTTTTTTTTAAATATATATATGATTTTCAGTTGTATACATTTCAGTAGTAGTTTTACAGTCATTTTAACATTTCAAAACTCAACTTCCTTCCTCCTCTTTCTGCGGTTCCTTAAATTTATTTTTATCATTTCCTGCATTTTCTAAATTAACTTAACTTCTTCTTTTATTCACCTGCTTTAATTATTTTCTCCTATGAAACCGCAGGTTATTACAGTAATCCTGCCAATGTCCTTATCTGTTTACAATTTATTTGTACATATCCAATAAACCATTTCTATTCTTTTATAAAAAGTTTGCTATCTAGATTTCTTATTTTTCCAGTAAGTTTCGCCATTCTTCATAGTCCATAAGTTTTTGTATCCATTCTTCTTTCATTGGGACTTCTTCTTCTTTCCATTTTTGGGCAAATAATATTCTTGCCACTGTAGTTGCATACATGAATAAATTTCTATACTGTTTAGGGAGTTCTATCCCTATAATTCCCAGAAGAAAAGCTTCTGTGTTTTTTGCTTGTTTTTTGTTTTTGTTTTTTTTTACAAATGTTATCTTATGTTATCTTATGTTATCTTATGTTATCCTTTTCAATTCATTATATATCATTTCCCAGTAAGCTTTCACCTTACTGCAAGACCACCACATATAATAAAAGTTAAAGGTATATTGCAGGGGTGGGAAAATTTATTCAGCCCGAGGGCCACATGAGGAGTCTTCAGGGGGCCACCCACCATTGGGAGGTGTGGCCAAAAGCAACAAGTGGGTGGGGCAATAGATGTGACACGTACAGTAGGTTACATTCCAGCTATGCAAAAGTCACCCCCCCACCCCTTGTACATTTCTTGATCCAAGCAAGCAATGGGCAAAATCATAGTCCAAGGACACCTGCCAATCTTCATTTTGTGTTTCTGCTCGGGGGGCAAATATGCTCTAATGAAGGCAGAGATATACAAAAAATACGAAGGCCTATTCCTAGATACTTTAAAGGTTACCTTGATTCCCACCACCACCAAAAAACCACAGCATTTGAATAATTTTCATTGTCGATTATTTATACCTCAGAGTAACTGCCCCGTGCTGATAAGACATGTGAGTGTGCACCTTTGCATGCACAAAAAGGGTTTATGCCTTTTATGTGCAGATCAGAATCAGACACCCACTCATATTTTTTTATATAACAACAGGCATTACTTAGAATCAGGTGTTCAGGGGGCGGAGGAATCGCGCCTCTTGTCTTCCTAAGTGGCAATTCTGGAAATAAATCCACAGTGGTTTGCAACCATAAAAAGCTGGCTGAGATATTTTGTCAACCAAAGACATATGGAATAAAGCTAAATGACTTGAACTATACAAGATGTGTAATAAATAAGTGCAATAAATTTCAAGCAACATATTGAATGCATTCTCCTACTGTTCATATGAATGTAAATTATTATGCAAATTAAATTTCTGATAGTAATGCAGCCAGAATGCAGCAGTACTTCAGGGTCCCACAGAAGACAATTGGGCTTCATCTATAAATGTGGCAATCTCCTTGGTATGATCTATGAGTTCATTATAAGGACTCTATATTGAGGCAGTTCCAATAGGACTGGTGTTAACTATCTGTGCTGTATCTATATTTTATGGTATAGATTATTAAATAGTAATAATGCTTGAATGAAAAGTGCAAGCTGTAGAAAGAAAGAAAGAAAGAAAGAAAGAAAGAAAGAAAGAAAGAAAGAAAGAAAGAAAGAAAAGGAACGGGGAACCATAAATCAGAAAGTGGGCCGTCTTAACTTCATACTGCAAACATCTTGTGTTTGAATTCCCTATTGCTTAGTGCTCAATTCAGTCTTAACGTTGCATTAACCCTAGATCTTTCAATTAACCTCCCTGCTTTGTTTTAATTTATTAGAAAGAAGTATAAATGAAGTCCCTAATTCTTTTACTCATCATAGAGCATTAATTGGCCCAAAGTAGACAATTGTCTTTGAACACTTTAACTGGTCTGAATTTCAGTTAGAAAATGTAACCCTTTAGCTTCCTTGTTGAGTCACTATCAGTGGCATTAAGAATCCCACTGATTCCCCCCCCCCTTAATTTAAATGAGTAGATTTCCTTTTTTTAATGTTGCACACACACCTCAAACTACTACAAATTATCAGCTAAATCCCCAATAATTGGCTGTATCCTGTATTGGACTTGAATTTGTAAATAAATAAACATGCTTCAGGCAAGTTCACCTTCATAATATTGGCTGTTATTACAGCCCATATACAGTGACAATGTGATCGTTCACTTTTTCGTAACTGCTGTTGTTAGCATTTATCTTTCTCAGGAGATTCCAGGGGTTCCAGTGCTTACCCAGGGTTCAGTTTCCTTGAAATGAAGGTCAATGTTGTCTGTAAGACATATAATTTTATTTGCACAGATATACAGTCTGAGCATAGGATGGAAGGGGAACAGTATTAACACTTCAACAGAGCTTGCTTCCCCATTAGGTTTTCAGCAAAATCACCCCCCTTTCAAAGCCATAGCTTTGGGGTTCAGCCCAGATAAATGGTCAAGCCACTTCTTCCAGCTTCCAGCCAAGCCAAAAACTCATACAAAACACTAGCTCCCTTGGCCTATAGTTCTTTTTCTAGGACAAGGTGGCATCTAGCCAGGTAAGATTGGGAAAGGCCCACTCCCTCTTCCTGGAAGCATCTCACTTAGTAGTTGCTATGGCAACATGGCTCACTCTTAGAGATGTTGAAGAGGCCAACTAAGCCCACTAGCCTAACGAAGAAACTGGTCTTCCCAGTTCATCAGGTTCTTCCTATGGATTTTTATTTTATTTTTTATTAAATTTGTATACCCTATACCCGCAGGTCTCAGGGGGAAGAACTCTATATGGGGGTCATTTTCCTTCTCACTTTGTGGTAGTGTAGGTGCTGAAACACAGTTGCTTCCTGTCAGTCAGGTGGTGTGCTCCTTCTTCCAAAGGCATTTTAGCCCTCCTGAAATTTGGGACAATGCTGGAATAAAAAGAGCCTGGGCACCTCCTATGTGAGCTGTGGTTTCCAACTTGATCAGTGAGGGAAGGATCTGAGCTGCATCAGAACATTCCCATAACGTTCTCACAGATACACTGTAAGCCCTCTTTGCAATTCAGAGGAGCTACTTGGCTGACCAATGGCATCAGATCAGCCACTAGCAAATGGAGATGTATTTGCTTGGCATATTTGTTCAGAGATATGCTGCCCTCTGCAGGTGAATTTACTCTTCTGTACCAACAGCAGGTATTTCATGTCCACTTGTTTGGATGGAACATAGTGGGGTGAGGAGAAAAAGTGTAATGTCTCTGTATAGAAAATCAAATGCACTTCCACTTGTAGCTCACACAGGGTAAGGGAATGACTAGTTGCCTAGGAACCATCCCTCTGAAACCAGCCTATATGTGATGCAGAAGATGGCAAGAATGTCTAGCTTTTTCTTTTTAAGGATTTAAAAGAACCTTTGGGTGTGTTGAAAAAGAAAGATGGCACCAAGCTCTTTCTAATGTATATAATGACAATATTTGTGTTAAATTAAGGAAGCTATGAACTGGTGAATCTATGAAAGGAAACCTATATTTCAAGGCAGAAATAAGTCACAGGCCAACAAGCAAGTATTTACAGCCATTCAAACATGGTAATATCAATGGACAAATTAAAGGAATGAGAAGTGAGAAAATAACATTTCTTAGAACTATTAAGAATATGAAAATAACAGACTTTAACAATGGAAGAAGTATGAGTTGAAAAGAAAGGAGAATAAATATTTCTGGCAGGAGGAGGAAATTGAAAGAGAAGCAACTGAATAAAACTAAGACAAAGAAGAGGAAACATTACAAATTAAGTTTTAGGCAACTCAGGCTGTGTGTGGGGGGTAGTTATTCAAGTGTGAAGAAAACAAATAGGCAGAAATATTAGAAAAAGGAGAGGGGTGTGTGCTTTATTTTGTATAATTTATTTATTGTCTTTGAATTATGTTTGGAATATTGATTTGGCTTTCTTTGTATACGTCATATGTTGTTCTGAGATTTCATTATTCTGTAATTGATGTTTATATTGTATATTGATTTATGTGCACGCACATGGGTTCTATTGTATTTGATCTCTATTTTGTACATGACTTTGTTATTCTTTTGTATGGTATTGGAACTCTACTTTGTAAAATGTTTTGTAATTCTGTCCTGTTGTATTTGATGTCAATCTTCTGCACATCACTGAGATTCTTTTGACTATGAAACGCTTAAGAAGTTTTACAAATAAGGTAAAAAACAACTGTTGAGAAATGTTTGCAGGCGAAAATAGCCAAAACAGCATGAGATTCAAAAGTAGATGAAGAAGGTGGCAGACTATCAATAAGACTATCTCTTCTCCACTACCATCAGCAGTTAGAAAGTATGGAAAGAACAGAAAACTAAATAAAATGGCTGAAAGTAACATACATAATTTTATTTCTATGTATTTAACTTTCTATAGTTAAAACCATGCTCAAAGTAGCTTACAACATGAAAAAATACACAATTACAAGCATAACTGTTGGGTACTGTTGCGGTTGCTCGAGAGTAATCAGGCAGGACTCTGACCTGTCTTTTACAGGCTTTATTTTGGTGCAAACTATTTGTGATTCGAGGACCCGATCCCCGCTTGGGGAATAAAGACACGTGGACACAGAATGTAAGGTTAATGGGTAAGGTAAAGGCCACAACTTTATTGATTACAGCATGTGAGAAGGTATTGGCTTAGGCATTGGACCACGGAACATTAGACTCCACCCACTCGTAGAGGGGTGAGTCTGAGAAGGGGTAACCACCAGTAGGGGAAGCCTGTTGATGCTAATCCAACTATAGGCTCTCTTCCTGATGTCACCAAGGGTCGTGCCATGGCCCCCCGCCACACGGGCATTGGACAGGATCCACGACCGCCGGATTCCTTTAGCGGAATACCCAAAATTGTCAGGGAAGGCGATGGCCACACCTTGCCCCCCGAAACACCAACAACACATTCCAATGCCTAACCGCCGAATACCACGAAAGTTGTGACGGTTGCTATGAGGTAAGCGAAAAAAACCAAGAAGCCGGGTCAATTTAGCCAATTGGAAAAAACTCCTACCAAGCCCCTTGGGCGACCAACCAGAGGTCCATAGCAAAGTCTCAGGAACGGCTAATCTAAAGGGAGTGGAGGGTGGGTGACTCGAAGAAAATGTGCAAGCCACGCCCCCGCCAAGCTTCCCTATTGGGTGCCCAACCGGGGAGGGGCGTGGCGCCAGCCCTGGAGTTGAAGCAGGAATTGTCTCCCGCTCACAACCCCTTCCCCTCCTGGGAGTAGGAAACGCTTTACAGTGAAGAGCGTCATAAGTTCATGTCTGGCTCAATCGCTAGCAGAATCCGGGAGTGGTCTGTTTTTGTACCTCCCCCAACATAAAATTTTCGTTACCCCAGCCTTTTCCGCCTATACCTGAGCCTCAAACTACTGCACATGATGGGCGATGGCAAGGGCGTGCCTCCCTCCTCGCCGGCTTGCTCAGGTGCGGTGTTAAGGATCTCACTAGCATCCCCTGGTCCTTGCACCTCTTCTCTACTGGAGGTGGGGCTTTCCTCCTCTCCGGAAGAGGAACTGCTTCACAAGATTTTCGGAGGCTCACTGTAACATAATTGTCCCTCCATCTCTCCTCTGATCCGATGGCAGTTCCCTGACAATAACAAAAGTAGTTATAAACAGTAAATATATTGTTGGGTGGGGTGTAAATAATAAAATTATTTTTATCATTAAATAAAACATTGAAAGGTACACAACTAAATTAAAACAATTCCCACATAAATCATAATATCTAAAATAAAGATTGCAAGAAGATCACACCTATCCATTCTTAAGGAAAGCAGCCCTGAGTGCTCACTGGAAGGACAGATCGTGAAGCTGAGGCTCCAATACTTTGGCCACCTCATGAGAAGAGAAGACTCCCTGGAAAAGACCCTGATGTTGGGAAAGATGGAGGGCACAAGGAGAAGGGGACGACAAGAGGATGAGATGGTTGGACAGTGTTCTCAAAGCTACCAGCATGAGTTTGACAAAACTGCGGGAGGCAGTGGAAGACAGGAGTGCCTGGCGTGCTCTGGTCCATGGGGTCACGAAGAGTCAGACATGACTAAATGACTAAACAACAAAATAAAGATACAAATATAATAATATCGATACCAGCATAAAGTATACACCCAACAAAACTCCTAAATGACATTCCAGCCCAAGAATCTGTTCAGCAGCCTCAGCTTTTGCAGCTGGAGTCAGTCAAGACCCTGCCTTCCCAGGCCAGGTGGGGAAAGGCCTGCAAGGCAGACACCAGGTCTTCCAGGACTCACAGCTGAGATGGTTGGGCTATCACCATACCCCCAAATACTTTAACGATAGATGGAATGTGTGAGCCCCCTCTTGAGAAAATGAATCTAAGAATGGCAGTGGTAGTTCTTTGTGCATTTTCAACAACACATGCGGACAGTCCTGTTGAATGGAAGACCATGTCAAGGTATCTGGATGTCCTGACCTGCTCTGTATCATGGTTACCAGTACACTTATGTAGTGTACATCTTTTAGAAAAGACAGGAATTTTGCTCTTTTGGTAATTTATTGTGAGCCAATGTCCAATCCAGGTTTCTGTCAGCAGAAAGGAGGTAAAACAATAAGGAATAATCTGAGAATCACAGAAACATTTTTTGCAAGAAACTAAAGGTTGATGATTCAACCAATCACACAAAAATTGAAAAGTACAATGAATAAATTGGACACACAATAAGAACAATTAAAACTGGGACCAGGCTTACGCCTAAAACCACTGTGTATGATAACCAGCGATGAGTAGATCAAAGAAGTCAATAAGAAAATAGGAAAATGATGAGACATATATGGTTGAGAGAGAGAAAATCTTCAAACAAAAAGAAGCAGGGGAGAGAGGCAACCACAACACACCCTAAACCAAAACCAAGATCTCCCTCCCTCCTGGCTTCACAGCAGCAGCAGTGACAACCTGCATACTTTACTCTTGCCCATGGTAGCTGGGAAACCCAGCCAGATGGGCGGAGAATGATTAATAAACGAATAAATAAATAAATATTATTATTATTTAGAATTGCTGGAAGGGGACTGGCTTGAGTGGCCAGTGGAAATGGTAAGCACCTCGGGGGCCCCAAAGATTCAGTTATTCAGTCTTTAGCAAAACATAGGGCCACAACAAGAAATCTGCTTTGTTTTGATTTTGTAAAACTGCTGAATTTCTGCGTAACAACACCTGTAGGATTGTCCCAGCCGTTCCTGCAGCAACCCAGCTGTAATAAATCAAAACCTGAGAGGCTGCCTTCTAATTACTGCTGTGTCATGAAACAAATCTGCTCAGAGCAGCCAATCTGCCTTACACATAAGGCTTTATACGTACAGCTAAGGTAAACATGCAAATAAGTGCTCAAGGTGGCTGCACCAAGTAGCCCCTCCCCTGGCAGCCACGTCTGAACGGAGGAACCTTCGTTGTCATCAGAAACTAGTGTTGTACTGAAATATGGCCTCCATGTTTTCTAAAGTGTACTGGGGTTTACCCAGGGGCCAGCAAACTTTTTCAGTAGGGGGCCGGTCCACTGTCCCTCAGACCTGGGGGGGGGGCTGGACTATATGGGGGGGAATGAACTAATTCCTATGCCCCACAAAAAACCCAGAGATGCATTTTAAATAAAAGGACACATTCTACTCATGTAAAAACACGCTAATTCTCGGACCGTCTGTGGACCGGATTTAGAATGCGATTGGGCCAGATCCGGCCCCTGGGTCTTAGGTTGCCTACCCATGGGTTTACCTTATCTGCAAGGTAACTTGATTAGTGGTGTGTTTGTGCTCTTTTCTTTCCTGTACACATTTTGCCACTGCTCTACAGCCTCCCTGACTACCCAAACATCCTGATCTGAGAAAGCTCAATGCAACAAGCTGTCTTGTGATGTCTTCTGCTAGGCTTTAAATGAAGCACAGGTGCCCAGGAAGACTGCAGAATGCAAAGTACTGATTTGTAGCATGAAAGAAACACCCCTCAACCACTTCAAGAGGAAGGCGAGTGCAACAAAAGCACCTTGCTTATGAGAATTTCCTTCAGTTTTCCTCTCCGCTTTGCTAATTTTCAAGGGCTATTTATGTTCTCTGCTTTCCGTGAACTGAACCACTCATGATTCAAGAGTGTATAAATGCCTATATGCATGAAGAGACCTGTTCTTTATACATTTGCACTGTATGTGCAGGTGCAAGAAAGAGGGTCTCTTCAGCACAGTTCTGCTCCTGACTCATGTGGTATCCTTAACTGTAAGTATTTGACACCTGAAGGAGGGCTATAGCATCACAGAATTAATACCGTAAGAACACCTCTGTCATTCAGTTGTTTGATTGATGTGTGACCAGTATTCTGGCAAATTGCAGCCAACATCGACTTTTGCTCAAATAAAATCACGCTATAGGTGCAAAATGGGTTTGCTTACCCAGGAATATGTTCTATGCACTCAATAAGACTTGCAGATTGTTCTGCAAGGCTGCAAGGCTGCACACTCATACTATAAAATGTTTTACTGAAATAAACTGTGATTTTTTAAAAAGATGAAAGCTGCTTAGGGTTGCATTGAAATACTTCTTTTTAAGGTCCTCTGGGTGTTCTGTTATACGTTTAATAAAAATCTGGAGAGTGATAGTTTGATAGAATGGAAAACCAAAATTAAACCTTTGGATAAGATCCTGTGCTGAAGGATACAGGGTGGCAACTTCCACCATCCCTTGACAAGGATAAATGAATAACCTTGGGATATATTGTTCTTGCTCCAGTGAAGCCTGGTGTATAATGTAAAATCTTGATCTGCAATATAAATTATATGCACTGTCAAACTGAGCTCTTTTTCATCCTATGTTGCTGTGTTAAACAATTTTGGAAGATTAGATGGACATTAACTTATGAGCCACTTTTCCTCACTGACCTCCTTGAAGATTGCAAAAGTATTCTTTGCCAAGTCAACTTGTGATTAAGTATTAATATTCTGAATTATTTATCAGAATTTATATACATATATATATAATAGGGAGGGGATAGTGAAGGTCAGTAAGTTTTTAATCATATGTTCTGACTAGAATATTGCATTTACAAGAAGATGAGATATTAAATTTGTTATTTTGGTTTTATCTGCACACCTGCTGTTTGAGATGATAGCTGATTTTCAATGCATATAAACTAATACATCTGTCATAAAAGCACTTGGTGAGAATGTAGTAAAACTTCATTGTGATTAAGCCTTACTGAAATTAATTGACTTGCAGCCCAGTCTCGACTGTATTTGCTCAAATATAAACCCAACTGATTGAAATTAAACTTACTTCCAAGTAAGTATGCTTAGGATTTCATCCTTTAACTTTTTCACATTAGCCTCATTTATTTCAGTGGACTATAATGATGACTAACATCACTGGATTGAATCCCTTTCATTAGGAAAATGGCATTAGGTTTATGATTTAACTAGCAATCCTATGCTTACTTTCCTGGGAGTAAGCCTGACTGAACTTTTGAGTAGAAGCATACAAGATTGCACTGAGTGATCTCAGGCGATTCATAGATAAAAGCTCTGAGGCTGACTCTTTTTTTAAAAAAAACAAAACATTAATAAATTTTAATTTAAGATTCAGCAATAACAATAAATCAGTAATAACTAATACATCAATTCACTATTTGCTACAGTTAACCATCTTTAACAATAGTTAACAAACTACAAAACATCACTTCGAATTAGTCAACTTTTCATATTTAATTTTGTCTCTTTTTTAGCAGGTTAGAAAGAAAAGAGACTAAAAGGAAAAAGTGAGAAGAGAAGAAAATTAAGAAAGGAAGAAGAAAAAAGAAGAAAAAGAGAAAATAAATACATTTAACTTTATTAGACTCACTGTATTATTTCTTCTATAGTTCTTTCACACACAGTTCCAAATTACTTACTCTTGAATAGTCCTCATTCCTTAATTGGAAGTCATTAAAAATTATAATAAATATATCCTAAACTATATGAGACCCTTTCAGTTTCTTTATTGTGCTCTCCTGCTAAACAGTGCTTCCATTCGTTTCAAAAACTTGGGAACTGCTACAGAGAAGGTTAGATTTGTAATGAGGTTATACCCAGCCAGCTTTCTTACATAAACATAAAACTTCTGCTGTTGTTGGAGAAGCATACATTTTCTACAAGTGGTCTTGACTCACTTGAATTTACTTGCATCTATTTTTGTCTTTGGCAGAAATAAATGTATCCCTAAATGTATTATTAAAGCTGTTTAAGTAATGACCAAAGCAATAGCAATAAAATGTCAAAGGGAAATATTTGCTAATGGATTAGGAACCTGCTTGCCAGGTTTTAGTCTGAGGCATGTTTTATTAGGCCCACAATAAATTCTTCAAAAGGATGTTTCTAGTAAATATCCTGACAAAGCTAACTGCTTTGCAACAATGATGCTGTAAAATTAGAACAAAACATCATCCTAATAAAATAAGCAAATTGTAATTAATTTGCAAGTTGACATCAAGTACTGAATTAACAACTGGAAGAGAGATCATGCTGGTGAGACAGTTGTGTGGAATTATCTCATGGGGGAAAGATAGAACTTGCATTTAAATGTCATGGGCATAAACTGCCAGTTTTTGTTGCACAAGTTTCTACTTATCTGAATGCAGCATATTCCTGAGCCAATATGTGATGAATATGTGAAAAATACATTCTGTGGAGCCTGCCTATAAAATCTTTACTTGACATAGACAATTCAGAGCAGGGCAAAAAAATCCGAATTCGGGTTAAAAATGTGGTTCTGATCTGAAAATTTTGACACCGTCTCTAACTTTGTCATGTGTTCAATGAAACAACTGTTGAGTCTTGTTTACATGCAGCTTCTTATTGCAAGCTCTGCTTTTATGCTCTCTCGTCTTCTTTTTTGGTAGCAAACTATCTTTCAATATTTTAGTTCCTTTGCACCAGAACATCATAATTTTTTCAAGGAAAATAAAGATGCACGAGAATGACAATCTGTTTATGTAGCCTTAGGGCTACATTGTAGTGCAAGGCCAATTAAAATGCAGATGTGCAAAACTTTCTGGGTCCTTTGTTGGATATGAGCAGCTGAGAAAGACTGTGGTGGGGTGGGAGGAGAGCCAATGAAACCAGACAAAATTATTTATTTATGTATTTCCCACTTTTCCCCCTGATGGGACTCAAGGGATTCAAATAGATGGATGGATTACCGCCTTAAGAAACAACAACGAAGACGTCGGAGATGAGGGAATAGAATTGAAAACAGAATCCTGTTTGTAGGTTTCATACATTCTTTGGCATATCTCAGAAATGCCTCTCAAGCACCTTTTAAAAAAACTCAGAGGTATATAGGAGTATGCAAGTTGTGGAGAAAGCGGAAAGGAAGGCTCTGACTAGACATGATGCCTATATATAACCTCGAGTATCGGAGGCAGTATGTCTTGAAATACCAGTGGCTGAGAACAGTGGGGGAATGCAGTTGTGCTCATGTCTTGCTTGTGGACTTCTCAGAAGCATCTGGCTGGCCACTGTGGGAACATAATGCTGATCTCGATGGGCCTTTCATCTGATCCAGCAGAAGCTCTTCTCATGGATTTAAATCAAATTTAAACATCATGGTTCCCAGAGTTCCAATGCAATACTTTGTATCGCATTTGACTTCGAAGGTGCTTCGTGCTACAAACAGCTGCTCTTAGGCTATTTTTGCTAACTGCATAAATTTTTAAGTGTGCAGAAAGCACTTCTATATGTTTTGCTGTGTACAGTGAGAAGGGGGTAATGGAACTTACTGCCAGGAAAAGATGCACAAACAAAACTTGAGTTTTCCTGCAGAGTCTCTGCTGATATTCATGAGATGCTGACTTTAGTTTGCTTGAAATTGCCTTGCCAATAGTTGTTTCTCAGTGATCATTTATAAAGGAGAGTGACTCATAGCTGCTGCTGAACATGTGATTAGGAAGCTTGTGGGTTTGCTTGTTTTTTAAAATAATAACACTGGCCAACAACAAATTTGTTGTCTGCATTTTTTCAGTTGATTTAGGACGAATCTGATGCGCTGAATCCAAAAATCACATTGGTTTTGTCAAGTTTTGTCAAGTTCAGGTCAAGTTTTTGAGCTATGTCTTTTTTTACATTTTTGTTCACATGTACGCTTGTGTGGAGCATTTTAGAAGAAGTTGGTGGGGGTAAAATGCCATGTCGAATAATTGTTTTGATTGGAAATGTTTATTTTAATGACAAGAAGTATTCAGGTCCGATAGTTCTGGGTGATTATGTTGAAAAGGGATCAGTTTGAAGTCATAAAACCTCAAAATCTTCCATAAATTGGTGCGGCTGGGATCAACAGAAAGAACTGGAGCAGCCTCATGTATCCTGATCTTCAACCAGCATGTCGTCCTGTAGCTCATTGTGATGAAATTCCAGTGTCTATCTTCGGAGAACTTCCTGACATTAGTGACAAAGATGCCTCCAGTGTTGAAGGACATGAAAAAGAAGAAGTGGTTCTTGAAGATGATGCTCCACATCCATTTTCCCAAAAGGAGTTGAATGATCTAGTTTGCGACCTCAGCTTGTCAAAGGACTCTGCTGAACTGTTGGCATCCAGATTGAAGGAAAAAAACCTCCTCCCTGACAGTGCTCGTATCAGCTTCTTCCGCAACAGGCATCAAGAGTACCTCCGTTTTTTCTCGGAAGAGAAGGATTTGGTGTGCTGTGCAGATATTGCGCAGCTTCTGCTCAAGCTTAGAGTGCCACAGTACGAACCCAAAGATTGGAGACTGTTCATTGACAGCAGCAAGCGATCACTGAAATGTGTTCTGCTACACAACGGCAACCAGTTTGCCTCTATACCCCTGGCTCACTTACTTGAGTACACTGAAGGAGAACTATGAAGTGGTGAAGTATGTGCTGGAGAAAATTGGTTATGATCAGCATAAGTGGTTTATTTGTGTTGACCTGAAGATGGTGAACTTTTTGTTGGGACAACAGTCTGGCTTCACCAAGTACCCATGTTTTCTGTGCATGTGGGATAGTAGGGACCGTGCTCAGCGTTACACAAAGAAGGACTGGCCTGTGCGGGAAGAACTGGTGCCTTGCAAAGAAAGGAACATCATCAACGACCCTCTGGGGGACAGAGACAGAATACTCTTCCCACTGCTGCACATCAAGCTCGGCTTAATCAAGCAGTTCACCAAGGCTCTGGACAAGGATGGTGACTGCTTCACTTACTTGTGCCAGGCTTTTCCATGATTGACCATGGAGAAGTTGAAAGCTGGCATCTTTGACGTTCCTCAGATCTGTCAGCTCATCAGTGATCCAGAGTTCGGAAACTCAATGAACGAAGTGGAACTGGAAGCGTGGAAGGCATTTGTTCTGGTAGTGAAGAACTTTCTTGGCAACAATAAGGCCAGAAACTACGCAGAACTTGTCAGCAACATGCTGACTGCTTTCAGAAACTTGGGCTGCAACATGAGCGTCAAGATGCGCTACCTATTTTCACATGTGGACTGGTTTCCTGAGAACCTGGGTTCAATGAGTAATGAGCAGGGGGAGAGATTCCATCAGGACATGAAAGAGATGGAGACCAGGTATCAGGGTCGCTGGGATGCAGTCATGATGGCTGACTACTGTTGGACTCTGAAGAGAGACCTCCCTGCCACTGAGCATTCCAGGAGTTCCAAGAAACGGAAGTTCAAGCCCTGAAGTTTGAAAAATGGTGAAGCAACATGCAATTTACGTGTACTTACCTTTATCAATGCCCACCATTCAGTTTACAGTAAACCTGACCTGATGGAGACAAATGGATGCCGTTTCCTGATTCAGCAGTGCAAAAATACCCTAAATCAGTTGTAGAAATCTAGACAACATTCAAAAAGTAAAAAATTGTTGCCCAGTGTAATTAGTGGGTGTTTCCATCAGGACCACAACATGTGAGTAGAAGAGTTTTAATAGTTTCCTCCTCCTGCACTGCCAGATTCCTGCCCCCCAAAAAGCTTATTTTAATGGGGGTTGGGGGCATTTTTGACACTACCATGGTGAGTAACAAAGGCAATAAAACTCTTCATCCAGTGTGCAGTTGTTCCTATAAAAATGACACCCACCCATGACTATTAAATCATTAAAAACACACACCCTAATTGGGCTTCTTAATGACTTGTATAGCAACATATCTAAAGGCTGTCATGTACCACTATCTTATATCCATGCCTACATAGAAATGCTTTACATTTCGATGATCAAGAAAAAAGATGTACATGGGATGTACCAATTCATGGATGCCTGACAAAGTGCTTCTGGGGAAATACGTTTCCCCTGCCTCAGCTGAGTTTTGACTTACTGTCACTGCTAGAGTTCTGCTTACAAATGTAAGCACTTGGCTGTTTCCAGAATTTCAACTATGATGCTTTGTCTCTGTTTAGGACCCACCTCTTGGTCCCACCCTCTGATGTTCTCTTTGCCCATTGCCTCCCTAACAGTCCAGTGCCTTCATAGATCATCCACTAAGCCACTACTGAGAAATGATGACTGTAGTGCAAGCACTATAAAGATCACACCACAATAAACACCAGCCTCTGTGTAGAAGTCTTTCCTGTTTGTTTGTTTGTTTTTCCATTGCAGCAAAGGTGCTATTTCTTGTTTGTACAGCAAGCAGTGTTTTGTCTTTTTACAAATCGATACCCAGTACAACAAAGGCTGTTATTCTTTATTAAACCCAAGAAAAGCAGCTACTGCTGTTCTAACAGGCTAATCCAAGAAAACTTTCCCCTGTATAAAACCCAAACTGAGGAAATATAGTTATTTTTACAGTGGTACCTCGGGTTACAGATGCTTCATGTTACAGACACTTCAGGTTACAGACTCTGCTAACCCAGAAATAGTACCTCAGGTTAAGAACTTTGCTTCAGGATGAGAACAGAAATCACGCAGCGGCAGCAGGAGGCCCCATTAGCTAAAGTGGTACTTCAGGTTAAGAACAGTTTCAGGTTAAGAACGGACCTCCAGAACGAATTATGTTCTTAACCCAAGGTACCACTGTATTGCAAACAAACTGATGGCTCATTCTTATCAGCCAAGAGGAACAAGAGTGTGCTGGTCCAGGGGGGAGGTTACCGTGGGGCGAGGTCCAGGACCTGAGTTGAGGGTCAGCAGACAGTCCTCCACAGGCAAAGCGGGGTCCACAGCGAGAAGCCGGGCAAGGACAGGAACTCTGGGGGAACAGGACTGGATGCTGGCCGAAACAGCTCTTCAACGACGTTGCTCCCACAACCTGGGACCGGGCTGACTGGCCTTTATCTTCTCTGAGGCCAGGGGTGGTCCCGGCCCCCAGGAGACCTGCCTCTCCTGGCCTTAAGGCGAGCACTCCTCCTGGGAGAAACCAGTTCCCTTTGCCTCTCTGCCCTGAGCCTCTGCAGTTCAGGAGAGGCTGAAGGGTTACTGGACCCAGGGGGAGACTCACCTGTAAACACTGAGTCCTCAACCACCTCTGGAGCCAGAGTGGATTCACCTGGTGCCTGCTCCTGAGGATCTGGCACAGGTGCAGGCGCTTCAGAATCAAGGCCCTGCCCCAGCTCAGCCGGCCCTGGAGGCGGGGACTCCTGTGCAGGCTGGGATTCCTCCGGTTCAGCCTCTGAATCGGATTCCCAGGCCATCACAAAGAGTCAAGAGCATAGGTGGTTGCCCTGACTGATCCAAGCACCTTGTCCATGTCCTTAAACCCTACTGACTGAAACTCATCCAACACAACAGGACTAGACAGTGCTCTGAATACCCCTTGAGATTCATCTGATGCGAAAGTGGAGTCAAGTGCTTTGCAATCAAGTCATAGCAAGTTACCATTGGTTCCGCCACTTCCTTTGGGCCAGACTGTAAAATACCCAACACTGTCTGGACAAACTCTGCCAGATGGTACAATGAGGATGCAATGGTGGCAGCACAAGTTATTGTACAGCTGTTTGGATGTTTCATTTATTGCTTTTTGTTCTGTTTTGAAGAAAGTTCTGCAAGTAAACTTTTGAATAATATATAATGAGACTGGACAATGTTTCATTCCAAAAGGAGTCAACTTTTATGTATCCCATCGCTTCTAGATGCACAATATTCATATCTGCAATACCAGGGATTCAAGCGGGCTCCATGAAGCAGGAAAGAGTGCTCAGTCTAGAAATGCAGAAATAAAAAATGGAAGAGAGCAAAGCCAGTTGTGCTGCCGCATTACAAAACTCAGGCAATTCTACACTTATCTCATATGAAATTTGGAGACAAGGAATTTTGGAAGCACCCTTCTCTGTGTTTACACCCTTTATTTACTGTGCATCTCTGTGTTTACACCCTTTATTTACTATCAATTAAGCTCTCTGACAGGAGAGAGAGAGACTTTAGCAGTGTTGATAAATTGAGAAGACTGGGAGTGGCTAGGTTCTGTGTGTAACCCACTGAATTAGGTAAATTGAGTACTCATTACAGTTCCAACAATCTGCAGCAACTGGTGGCCTATTTCAGATCTTGCAGACAGAATTCTCATCTGCGGTGAATGCCCATTAAGTAGGTGTAAACATTTGAATTTATGACGCTGACCTTCCTTCAGATGGTCCACAACTGAAGAAAGAAAATTTGAATTTGGCTAGGGGAAAGTGTGTGTGTGTGTGTGTGTGTGTGTGTGTGTGTGTGTGTTCATTCATAAGGATCCAAAGCAAATGCAAGGATAGCATTTAAAAGAATACGGGCATTTTCTTATTGATATAATAAAACATATTTTGAAGGAGCTATTCAGATATACAACTTTCAGCTTCTCAAGGATGCACAGATAAAAGGGGGTGTGGAAGACATTGAAAATGTGACATAGTTCTGAATGTAGAGACCACAAGCTCACAGTCTATAGAAAGCTGCCTATTTCTCTGTTTACTCTTTATGTGACTGAAGAAGCTAGATAGCAAAGTCCTGGTTATTGGCTTCTGCAATCTGCATTTCATAGAACAGGATCTCAACCACCAGAAAAAAAAGAATGGAGACCTTTTACATCTCTCCAAAATGGCTGTTGTCCTTCTGATCCTGATGAGCTGGCAGGGAAGTTCTGAAGGGTCTCCTTATCTTCTAGTTTCTAGAGGACAGAGAAGTGTGTGCAAAAACTAGACTTCTGTACCAAGGTAAACTATAGCATAGTGAGATGAAGGTGGAATCAATGAAATTTGTCTTCTGCTAGTAAGATTCTCTACTATATCTTGGTCCTTTTTGTGAATGGAAGGGCTTAGCAGACTGGATGCTTAGTAGAGATTGAAGCAAATGGCAATTGCACTGATTATATCATATCCTCTAACATTTTTCAAATGACAATAGAAATGTATGTGCTTGTAAAACCCCAGGAATTACTGCCTGAACTTCCTGCAGTATTCTACATTGATAAAGGCTCTGCTTCACTTATATTCAGTTACTCTACAATAGGCTCTCCTCCACTGCTTTAATAGCTGGGTAGATGCTTTTGTTCTTTTGGTTCATGATACTTTTTTTTTAAGTCCCTACAATATATTTTAAGCAGTTCAAAGTATATCCCTGTATCTGCAGTGTGTAAAATGTCTTGGATGGGTACTAGAAACATTCATTCCTCACTCAGAGGTTTATCTTCTTGAGACCCTGGAGAAGCATGTAAACCTTGAAGAAAGAAAACCTAGCGACTCTCACTAACTAAAGTTTAACAAGGGATTTCTGGAAGACGAAAAGGAGGATGGTGATTTACAGACTACAGAGAATAGAGTCTGTCCTTGGTAAATAGAGACAGTTGGAACATATGGTTACATGCACACAGTCGTATTGCTTCTTTTCAGTCCAGCTCTTATCTGCTTATTCTCGTCTTAAGATGCCGGTGGAGCTCGTTGAACTGGATATGAGCTTTGGAGTACTGCAATGCTTTGGCAGGCAAGCATTATGAGGCCCCTAAATTCCAAGCTTACCTACTCTAACCTGGGACAACCATTTCCTGAGCCTCACCAAGACTTTCAAAACATTTCCTGGTACCAGATGATATCCAGAGAAAGAAGAGAGATGCATCCCTTATTTCCCCTTACTGTTGCCAGAGAACAGCTGCTGTCACCACCCCAGCCAGTAAAAGAGGTATAAAGCAAAGGTGGTCTGGGAATGGGTTTGGGACGATGTTTGTAAGGAAGTGAAGATGGGGTCTGGTGGCTTACAGATGGGTAAAAAGGTAAAGGGATCCCTGACCATTAGGTCCAGTTGTGGACGACTCTGGGGTTGCAGCGCACATCTCGCTTTATTGGCCGAGGGAGCAGGCATACAGCTTCTGGGTCATGTGGCCAGCATGACTAAGCCACTTCTGGCGAACCAGAGCAGCACATGGAAACACCTTCCCGCCAGAGAGGTACCTATTTATCTACTTGCACTTTGATGTGCTTTCAAACTGCTAGGTTGGCAGGAACAGGGACTGAGCAACAGGAGCTCACCCTATCACGGGGATCTGAACCGTGACCTTCTAATCGGCAAGCCCTAGACCACAGCACCACCCGCATCTCTTACAGATGGGTAGGACAGTCTAAAAACAACAACACATTTTCAGATGTTTTAAAATGTTGTTCGCGGCTCTTGGCTCCTTTTGGAAGAAGGGCAAGATGAAAATTAATAAATAATTGCATGCATAAATATTTGGCTTGACTCTGAAAGCAGCAGAGCCATTTGATGCCATTTTGGCAAATGGCTTAGTTTATTTCCAAGCCAACTGTTGTGTACCAGGGAATGGTGTGTCAGATGACTCGCCATGTGTTGAAGCAACACTGGAGGTGGCCACAGAGTGCTTAGTGGGCACATCTCACTGCCTTCTCATGTGTAAAAGGTACCAGAGGATGTGATGATGAGTGTAGGATTGGAACAGGGTCCCACCTTATGCAGGGGAGATCTATACTCCTACATCAGTACATACCCATCATATTCAGGCCAAATGCAATGGTGGTGAGTCACAACCAATAGGCACACAATGGTGGGGAGTGGTGTTAGCCATGAAGCCCCACAACCTCCTCACATGTTTTTTGCCTTCTGAACCAGTGCTATTTTTCTAGAAAAATAGGTGCCGAAACTAACTATGAACGCTTCCTTTGTTCTCTTATAATGGCAATGGCACCCATCTGAGAGGTGCCAGAACTAAGTTCCAGTGAGTTCCAGCTGAAAAAAGCCCTGTTCTGAACATCCCTTTGCCATCTTATGTACCTGTCTCAGATGGACTGTGGGACTTGGACTGTTCGGCTGAGATCTTGGAAAGGATGTATCTCAGCTGTAGAACATCTGCTTTGAATGCAGAAGGTCCTAGTTTCAGCCACTGACATCTCCAAATAGGCCTGAGGGAGACCTCTGTCTGACCTCTGAATAGCTGCTGTCAGTGAAGTAGATAATACTGTGTTAAGTACCAATAATCTCACTCAGTATAAGGATGTTACCTGTATTCCTATTTGAACTGATGGCTCTTCTGCACCTGCATATGCTGCCTGTTGTCTTGCTCCTGTATCTGTTCACATCTGAAGTCCTATTTGGATGTGCGGTTGGCATGTACAGCCTACACATGAAAAGAATGAGCAGGTAGATGTGGCTCCTAAACTTTACCTGCCTCACCCGCATTCCAATCTTCATCACCTTCCATGGCTAGTGACTGTGAAACAGTTGTCTCCTACAATTTGGGTGCTTATGGGAATGGTGAAGGAGCAGATTCGAGGTGCTCATTACCCCTGCTTGCCCTGCAGGTGTGTAGGCTTTGCATATGAGCATCCCACCCAAATAGGGCTCTTGTCTTAACTAGGCTGCATTTTAAAAAGAGAGAAATCAACATGTTTCTAATTCTCCATCCTTTCATATGAGTAGGTGATGCCCCAAACCTTCTTCTAGTGTTCATCTGTTGGCACTTGAGATTGCCAAGTTAATTAACCACCAAATGGCATTTTCAAGCAATGCCTGTTGCTAGGCCCTCATTAAGAGTTTTCGTAAATTCAAATGAAGGTGAAACTGGGGCTCTGGGGTGTAGGAAAGGATGTAGTTTCAAGACGTCCAGTGGCACTTTTGTTGTGTTTAATCAAGCAGAACAAAGTAGATATTAGATCCTAGTAGACTCCTTTGCTTAGCTTTCTGTAAGATGTATGTAAACCTCAGTGGCCTGAATGCTAATTAATAGAACAAATTAGACTCTTTGACCCAAAGGAAATTTAGTACCATGTTCTACTTTCACTTACAAAGATATTTTTATGTAGGCTTTCAGTGGCTCCATGGCAAGGAATAAAAGAAAAATGTGTGGTAGTCCCAGAGCAAAATGAGAAGAAATCAGATTTAAGCACTGAGGCTTTATAAAATTTGTTTCAATAGAGTGAGCCTCTTACATGACTTATTGTCAAAGCAATTTGACATCTCCAAGGAGACGGTTCTCTCAAAGAATATAATTTCTTTTCGATTGCAGTTTGTAAATCAATACTGTGTTGCAAACATAAGAAATTAAAACATGTTCAGTTGCCTTAAAATAGGGCATTCTTCCTATGCCTTTATTATTCTTTAGAAGCTAGGCGCTGCACATAAAAGGCAATAGTTTCCCTACCAACTAAATATGGTATACAATCAAGACTGTCAATGTAGTGGCCCTAGATGTTGTCGACTCGATGCTCAGATTAAAGAAGTTTTTAAAAATGATAAAAAGTTAGGGTTCCAGGTGGAGAAATCGAAGTTAGAAACTGAATTGTTAGAACCAAAGACTAAGGTATTATCTAGAATGTATAACTTGCTGTTAAAATGGAATACACAAGACGAAATGGTTAAATCGGTTATGATAAAATGGGCACAGGACATTGGGCATAACATTATGTTTGAGGACTGGGAAAGGTTGTGGACCACTGGGCTGAACTTCACCGCATGTAATGCTCTGAAGGAAAATGTAATGAAAATGATATATAGATGGTACATGACCCCAGTTAAACTTGCCAAAATATACCATTCGTCTGATAATAAATGTTGGAAATGTAAAGAAAACGAAGGAACATTCTTTCACCTCTGGTGGACATGCCCTAAGGTGAAGGTCTTCTGGGAAATGATATATAATGAGCTGAAAAGGGTATTCAAGTATACCTTCACTAAGAAACCAGAGGCCTTCCTTCTGGGTATTGTCGGCCAGAAGGTGTTAAAGAAGGACCGAACATTCTTTATGTATGCAACAACGGCAGCAAGGATACTCATCGCAAAAAACTGGAAAACTCAAGACCTACCCACACTGGAAGAGTGGCAGATGCAACTGATGGACTATATGCAACTGGCCGAGATGACAGGCAGAATCCGTAACCTGGGAGAAGAGAAGATGGAGGAAGACTGGGAGAAATTCAAGAAGTATCTACAAAAACATTGTAATTTGGTTGAATGCTAAGAAGGATGCTAGATTATAAAAAACTGGCCACCACTAAATTAGATTTGAAATTTGATGATAAGTGAGACTAAAGAAAATATAAAATTTTTTGGAAGAAGTGCTAGATTATATTTGAATGAGTGGACATGAGATTGTAAACAAGTTGATAATTTGTTTGGAAAAAACTTTTAACGATGTAAATGGGAGCGGGAGACGTGAGGAAGTCCAAAGAAGTGATGAAATTATGTCTGTGATAGAAGTAAGACTGTTTATTATTTGTGCATTTATATTTAAAAACTTTAATAAATATTTATAAAAAAAAAAAAAGATGTTGTCGACTCGAATTCCCATCAGCCCCAGTCAATGTGGCCCTTGATCAGGGATCTTGGGAGTTATAGTCCAAAACATCTGGAGGAAATCACGTTGACTACTCCTGACATACACAAATATGTGGAGCACCAGCACTGATCTTCTAAAAGAGGGAGGGATTTTGAGCAGAAACACAGCAGGAGGAGAGAAATCTTAACCTTTTGGCTGTGTGTAGTTTCTCTGCTTCTCTGGTAGTTCAGCATTTCTGCTAGAGGATTCCACAGGGTGCCCACATACACACATTGTCTTTGAGTACACACCAGCTTGTCCCAAACTTGATCTTCTCTTATACAGGTTACGTATAATAACTAAAGCAAGTAAAAGTGGTAGCAATATACTGTTCCCACATCTCAGGAGCCATGCAGCCAACTTTGCTGCCTTGTTCTGTGGTTTATCACACACAGCTCTTGGTGTTTGTTTTAATCAAGGGTTTTATTGTAATAGTGTTATTAAAACAGACTCTAATTAATGTTAATAGGGAAATTTTATTATAAAGAAGGTCATATAACCACCGATTAGTGTCGCTGCCTTGGCATACTTCATAAAGATAGAAGAAATGCTTTGCCATACCAGACAAAAAGCTCTTTTATTTCAGCACTCTGTCCCGAACTGTGGCTAGCTAGAGGCCTCTGGGGACCTCATAAAGAATAGGAAAGCCATATTTTTTCATCCATAGGTTCTGGTAATCAGAAGGTATATTGTCTCCTAATACGGAGGTTTCATTTTTCGCTCTCATAATGGTTAACAGCCATTAATCGACCCATCTTCCGGGCACTTTTCCACTCATGTTTGAAAGCTGCCTGGTTTAAAAGCTTCTGCAAAATCAGTCTAGCCCTGCTTTATGCCTCTAGCACTTTGCCAGTGCTAACTTATTCAATTTTCTTCCACCTAACTGGACAGGTCGACTTCAAAGGCTAGCTCTGTTGTATTATTTCCTTAGAAGAGATACTTACCATATATGCAGTGTTTATTTCATGATAATAAGTATCCTGTTTAGGTATATTTAACTTTAAAGAGCCACACACCTTAAAATTTATGAAAGAAAGATCTGAAACTGCATTAGATGGGCTATTTAAGAAATACAGGTTCATTCTGTAAACTGAGAGCTTTTCTGAATGGAATATGTTTTTTCTACCTCCAACTCTAAAAGCAAAGTTTGAAATTTGTTTCCAAACTGTAGACAGGTTGAAAGATTTACATATTGTTCTCTGACTGCATTGTATATTGGCATGGACTGATTTGTGTGATTTGCCAAAGGATTACAAAGTGTCCCAGAATGTAATCCAGTCTTATATTTCTTCAGAAACTTTCCTGGTAGCCATAGATACAGAGGCATACCTAGGCTCCTTTCCACCCTTGGCAAGGAGGAATAAAGCACCTCTGAAGCTGTGAGAGACCAAGGACCACAAACTCAAAAAGCTTTGCTCTCCATCATCTTTTGCTTACTGCTTTCCCTCCTAGCCACTCTGAGCCATAGTGGAGAGGTACAATTTTTGCATTTACCAGGGCCCTGGACGCTTGGGTTGTGGCCAACCTGTCCAACCCCTGGGTACACCCCTGCAGAAATTTCATGCAGGTGAGAAGACTGATGGAAGAGGATTGATCCCTTTGTCTCTCATTTGTTTCTGTGCTAGTCACAAAGGAAGAAAAGAGCCTTTTTCCACAAGCAGAATGGAAATGTAAAGAGTTGATGAAGGAAGTAGGGATAGCTCAGTCCTTCCTCCACCAATCCACATAGCAGAAGGTGCTGGATTATTTTTGGTTTTGGTTTTGCCAGTCTGCCAAGATGCTAGAAGCCTCTGTTCCCATACAAACCATGGAGGATGGGGCTTATCCTCATAGTAGGTTAAACTTTGTGCAGGCTAGTAACTTTTGTGGGCTTATTTTCAAGGCTGTTGTAATTCCTATTTGCAGGGCAGCTACACAATAATTCACTCCCCTTACCCAAACCCAAATTGTGTGAATGGTTCAGTCTTGGTCAGACATCATGAGCGGTCATACACCTTTCTGTTTTCATTGCTACAAAGCAATGAGGAAGATATAATGTTAAGCAATAATGACTAGATATTGTTACATGCCACCTCAATCTCTGAGTGCTGCAAGATACCAGGGGTTCTGGGGTCTGTGTTTCCTTTTGGAAGTGAAGCACAGCAGAGACTGTGGTGTCTTTATGATACAGTCATACCTTGGTTGCCAAATGCCATGGAACTCGTACGTTTCGGCTCCCGAACAATCAAAAACTGGAAGTGAGTGTTCCAGTTTTCAAATGATTTTTGGAAGCCAAACATCTGGCACAGCTTCAGAAGCCACGCCTTGGTTTTCAAACAGTTCCTGGAGTCGAATGGATTCCCAGAACTCATTCTGTTCGAGAACCAAGATATGACTGTATGTGGTTTATTTGCACATAACTACAACCTACACCTACAATGGGTGGGTTTTTATAGCACTGATGTCCCAAGATGGTCTTGTTTCTCCCATAGCTGCAGCCTTGGATTTAAACAGGCATCAGCTTTGATGACTCTGACCCTCTCCACAGCTTGTTGTCTTTACCGGACTCTAGCCTATATCCTCCAGATCACATTCCAGCCAACTCTTAAATTGCTCCTTCCAAAACTGCTTTGTCTTCTAAACTAACTTTGAGAAGAGGGAGTTGCCCCTTCCATTTGCCATCTGGCACAGAGCCCCACTCTTTGGCATCCCCAATGGCTCATAACCTTCATTTTTGTCTTCCTTTCTCAACACAGTTCTCAGGACAATCAATGTTTTACAGTTCTTCTGTTTAGTTGCCTATCTGTGATGCAACTGACAGTTTTCTGAACAGCTTAGGACTCCTTGCCCTTAAATGGTATGGATCTGGATTCGACTTGGGCAGCTACAATTTTCAGTAGCTGGTCACACCACGTTCTGGAGAGTTCTTTAAAAGCAGATATGTTTTTTATACATGAGTCTTTCACTTGAAGCTGACAGCTTAGTTAATCAAAATAAAGGAACAACATACCAAACTACAGATAAAGCTCTGTGTTCATCATATCTCTTACAATATGATAAAGCGCCAAACTGCAATTGTCATCCACATAATTATATGTTCTCACAAGGCAATTAAAGAAACTGGCACACAATATATTACTAATGCAATTGCTGATAGTGTTTCCTCCTAAAAGTGCTAAATTAAAATCGGCTGCTTTTACTATTCGCCAGTTCCTTTGGCTTCTCCTACGTAGTGAGACTCTGAAAAAGCAAGCTGGAATGGCAGCAGTAGACTTCAGAGGTAGAGGGCAGGAACAGTTTGGACAATGAAAGTGCTTGAGTTATCCTTCTGCCCACTTTCATAATTGCTTGCTAAACTGCATCAGTGTCTGTGTGGGAGCCTTCTCTCATTGTTTCAGGCACAAATGTACATTCTATATATGCCTTTTAGGCTGGTGGTGTGGAGAAGGACAGGAGAGAATAAGTCAGGAAAGGTGCGTTAGTAGAAGGAAATGAGTCTGCTCTGTTTCTGAAAATCCTAATGGCCAAGGAAAGGTACTTTTCTGTACATGCACGTATGAAAGTACTGCTATGAGTTTGTGGGTACCAGACTCCCCTAAATTCCTGCATTCAAAACAAAATAAAAAAATTCCTTCCAGTAGCACCTTAAAGACCAACTGAGTTAGTTCTAGGTATGAGCTTTCGTGTGCATGCACACTTCTTCAGGCACACGAAAGCTCATACCTAGAACTAACTCAGTTGGTCTTTAAGGTGCTACTGGAAGGAATTTTTTTATTTTGTTTTGACCATGGCAGACCAACACGGCTACCTATCTGTTCCTGCATTCAGTAAATGTTAAAATATAAGCCAGGTGAGTTTTTTGACCAGGAAATTGCCTGGGGTGATGGGCCATTAGAAGAAGAAAGGGAAGATGATGAGATATTAGGAAAGCCCAAAAGAGGGGACTGTGTACCAGATGGCAAATGGGAGGGGAGCCTTCCCTGTACTCAGAGTTAGTTAGAAGACAAAGACAGAGTTTGAAGTGTTATATTTGGGTTGGCTGTGATGTGATCTCAGAAAAAAAAGTTGCAGTCTGGTAAAGGCGGCAAGCAGGAAAGAGTCAGAGCACGATGGCTGATGTCTTTTTGAATCCAAGGCTGCATCTATGGGACAAACAAGAGCATCTTGGGGTTTCAATGCAGTGAACCCCTTAGTCATAGGCTGGAGTTGTATATATGTGTAAATAAACTATAGCCTCCACTGCATCCCGTTTCCAAAAGGAAACAGACACGAGGCAAAGAGCCTGGAACCATTAGAAACTCTCACTGCTTAGAGATTAGGGTAGTATGCAACAGTACTTTCACACATATTCAGTGCCGAAGCTGATGTTCTTTAAGTTAGGAGCTAGCAATCATTTTGGACCAGTGGCATGTTTGGAATTGTGAGAACCTTCTGTGGGCGCCAGTCACAAAATGGCTGCTGTGGGTTTGTAGTGGAGGACAAGCCATTGCAAACAGGAACTGAACAGGAAGAACAAGTGGCCTCTCACACATTTGTGTATTTTTGAGAGATTATTTACTGTGACCTTGAGTGAATGCCAAAGAAGGTACTAGTGGACACACTTGTGCCGGTAAGCACCACGTTATTGACTCCTGATATAGCCCTGTGGTTGTCACCTTTTAAATTATCTTTTAGTCCTGTCTTGGTTGGCAAACCCTGCTTTAAGAATGGCAGGAGAAAAATGGCAACACACCGCTCAGGTAAAAGAGAGGGTGCAGAATGACAACTTCCACATGCACACACAAGTGTATAAAGTTACAACCTAAAGAGTAAAGAGACCCGAAACAAAATGATGTTACGTTGTATTTTTCTGATAATATTTGTGAAAGGTAAACATTTATTTTAATTTAACACGCAAGTATCTCTTCCTTTGATGGAATTCAGCACCATACATTGAATTTAAATTGATAGTATGGCAATCCAGGGAAGAATCAATTTACATTTCTCTAATTTAAAATTGTTGAAGTCTAAAGAAATCAATTGTTATATGTACATACTCCAAATGTCAGCAACTGTGGAAAGAAATGAATTTTGCTAACCTGTAGAAAGTCAGCATTTATGCATTCATTATTAGATTCATAGAGCTAATAGCCTGTCAGCATTTTCCTTAAATCCAGATTCTTAGGACCAAGTTAAGCACGATAGTGGTGGACACTCAGTTTTCTTCCCACCTGCTTACTTTGTTGACATCTGCAGAATGTTAAAGTAAACGGAGTGTGTGGGACAGGGAGATTGAACCTTCCTGCACCTTACTTATCCCCAGTCTGCTTTTTAAAAGCTCTTTCCCCCCACCAAAAATGCAAGAATGGTGTGAATGGAACTTAAGACTGGATTAATGAGAAACAAAAATCATAGAATTGTAGAGTTGGAAGGGACCCTGAGGATCATCTAGTCCAACCCCCTGCAATGCAGAACTATGCAGCTGTCCCATATGGGGATCAAACTTGCAGCCTTGGCATTATCAGCACCATGCTCTAACCAACTGAGCTATCCTGAATTTGACAGTTTCTTCCATCCCTAGCCACACTGTCAAATCCTAGGGTGCTATCCAACTAACTTGTTCCATCAGCGCTAGGACAATTGAACTTTCCTCTCACACGTCCCACTGTGTGACCCCTAAACCTGTTCTGAGGGTTCGCCAACCCTCTGAAGTTGATCTGGGAAAGGCGCAGGGTGTACATGGGGGAAGAGGTCCATTCCATTGTACAAGCGGAAATCTTTGTGCTGATGGAATGATTTAATTGGATACTGCTTCTCCTTTCCATTTACATAGTTCTGGGATGTGTTGGGCAAGCCACCATTTTTAAAAGGTTGAGTGGGTCCTTTCATAGCTGTGTCATCTACTCAATGTTAGTTCTAAATCTTCATAAATAAAAACATTAGCCAAATACTGGTTGGCCATAAGGACTGTTTTAGTGGCAAAGAGGGCCTTTAAAATTTAGAATTAGATGGTTTGTAATCTCAAAGGAAGCATAGACACTCTGGCTTGATTAAAGCAGCTGGTTCTTTCAGCTTTCCTTCCCATCTGTAAAATGGGAATAATCCATAAATGTTCTAAGGAATTGTTTGTGGTTTCCTTGCATCTTAGATATGATGAAATATAAATTTGCCTGCAATAAAGGGGTATCGGAGAGTCAAGACATTTTCAGTAACAGCCAGTGTGCATTCTCGTAGTGTGAAGTGCTTATAATTTAGAAGCAATAAATAATATTAATAATTTGCTTCTTAAATGTAAGTGCTTTTCCCCCCAGAAAAATAGGTGTCCGTACTCACCATGAAGTTATTACAGTAAGTGCCACACTCATTAACCAAAAAAAAAAAAGAGGTGCCAGTTCTGCGTACCCCCTGAAAAACGGCACAGAGTGTAGCACTTTTGGGGTAAGCATCCTGGTACATGTCATTATTTCAGTTTAAGAGCCGATGAACTGCTCTCCCAGTTTTTCCTAGCAGTTCTTGAATACCTGTAAATAAGTTGTGCTATTCATACTCAACAATCAAATGCTTCAACCAGCTGTTTAAACCAGGGATGGGGGGCAGTTTTAGTCTGGCAGGCCAGATGTTTCTTTTTCGCACCTGCGGTTGGCCAAGCTTGACAGGTGGGTGGGACCACCCAACTGGCAATCATCTCATGATCATCTCTTGATGACTGACACCTGTCAAATTTCCAAAAACGTCATTGTAGTGCAACCTTCTTGGAAGCTGCACTTCCAGCACCACAGATGCTTCCTTTAACCTGCCATCAGCTGATGGTTAGAGGTAGTCAATTCGAAGTCTCTGCAGAGTGAGAGATGCTCCCCAGACTAGAGCATGTTTCCTTCTGCAGAGAAAGTAGTTTGTATTCAAAGTACTGGAGAGAGCACTTTGAATACTAAATAGTTCCTTTGGGGGCAATGGTGGCCAAACCTGGCCCCCAGCTGTTTTTGGGCTACAACTCCCATCATCCCTAACAGGACCAGTGGACAGGGATAATGAGAATTGTAGTCCCAAAACAGCTGGAGGACCAAGTTTGGCCACCACTGCTTTGGGGTGAGGAGTGGAGAGAAAATGCTCCTTTAAAAAATGGAGCATTTCCCCCGCTTCTAAAGAAGCTTGCAAAGCCTCCTCTGTGTTGCTTCCCAAATGCATGTGTCAGATACTTGCAATGCTCTGTGCGAGGTCCATTGCAAGCCCTGTACTTGGCACTTTGGTAGCACTGAAATCCCAAATGCCAGAAATCAGCAGATGCTGAGCACCTGAACACCAAAGTGTTCTGGATTTATAGGGAACAAATCTATAGTTCTGGCAACCAGAAGGGCTTGTTGTTCAAAGGGCTTTGCAGGCCCTGTGTTAGGTGCTCAGGAAGCAGTGAGCACAGGGGTTGCAAAGCACTTTGTACAGCGCTTCCCAATCACCTGATAATCTGCTGGTTTTCAGATGCTTTGAAAGCACTGCACAAGGGCTTTGTCAATAAGCAGTGCCTGAAAGCAGACCCACAGTTACCTGCCCCACACTTGACACCATACATGGCATCACATGAATGAAATGAAATAAATGAAAGGAACAGAAAACAATATATCTCTCATCAAAATGACCTGGTTCACACATCATGGTAAATTGGGACTAGGCAGTCATGCTGGCTTCTGGAGAGAAGCTCACACTTGGTTTGGTCCTGTCTAGTCATTTTAGGTCAGTACAACTTTGGTTTAGTGTGTCATCCAAACACAGGATCAGAGTCAAGCTTTTTTCTCCTTAATCATGATTTATAGCCAAGAACAAACCTTGGTTACAGATTTTGGTCAAAGACAGGATAGCTTTACCATGATTTTGTGTTACATAACATGCTAAGCAAACTTTGGCTTAGGTAAAAAGGTAAAGGATCCCTGGACAGTTAAGTGTGGCTTAGACACCACACTACACTGATCTAAAAGAACTAGGGAGAGTCAAAGCAGCTGTTATCTCCTTCCTGGGAACCAGCAAATTCATTTGTTCACACTAAGCCCTTATGTGGAAACACTGCTGATATGAAGACAGTGAAGAAATAGCTCCCACAATTCAGTATATAAAAATTGTATGGATTAATTTGGATCTTTTTAAGTTAAACAAATGGTCACCTTCAGTATTTTTATTTTTTAAAAAATGTATTTAAAACCCATATACCCCTATCTACTTTCTAGAGAACTCAGTGTGGCAAACCAATCAAAATACCCAAACAACACTTCAGTTATAACTCAGTCCTGAAGTATATCCTCTAAACAGGTTTTCAAGGAAGTTTGAAATGGTCTGTCTGGATATATATACCTAGGGACATGCCTTTTCCAGGTGTCAGACTTTAACATAATCTTACCCAACAGCAGATTGGGTTCAACATCTCACGTGGGTTTCTTTTAGGTTTTGATTTATGTCATGTGGATGATGGAGCAATTGTAAAACAACAGCATAGCCCTGGAATAGCAAGTACTCAATACCTAGAAAAAGATTTGGCAGGCATTTGCTAGGGATGAATTAGGGCCTTTACCAAGAATATCCCATCTCGGGAAAGGAAACTGAATATGATCCACTGGCTTCCTTCCAGCACTATTAGTTTATGGAACAACACAAAGATAAATGAGCCTAACAAGGGAAGTTGTAAGTAAGCATACTGTTTGCATGTGTTTCCCACAAAAGCACAGGGGCCTTGCAGCGTCTTTGAGGTGATTCATTGGGAGCATCGGAATAGCTACATGCAGACTTACTCATTTCTGTAGATTTTTAACATTTCCATTTTTCTAATATTTTCTAGACCAGTTCATAGCCTGAACTATTGATAGTAGAGAGCTATAAACTTTATGATATATTTGACCAGATTGTCACATTTTGCATAACGCCAGATATGATGGCACAACACAATCTTGTAGCTGGCACTGTGAGAAAGCATGCAGGCAAGTAAATGAGCCATACCTGCACCCAATTTCTTATTAATTTCATTGCTTCCACCAAGCGGGTATATATTTCCCCACTCTGGCTGCCTCCATCAAATGGAAATCCTCCCTGCCCCATAACCAAAGTGCACCCTATCTGACTAGTGGAGAGGTGGCGCTGGCCGTGGTGCTGGTTTCCAGATAGATTTCCCCAAGATTTTAGTGTGATCTACCATGCCGCGTGGCATGGTAGTGGAGCAGTGGAGCGGCATGGCGGCACATTCCCATTTTGCCTCAGGTGGTGAAATGGGACACGCCACTCCTGAGCAGGACCAATGAGAGGTGTAGCCTGAGGAAAGGAGGTGTGGTCCTGAGAACCAGACATAAAGGGCTGTTGGTCTGCATTTGGCCCTTCAGTCTGAATCTCCCCACCTCTAGAATAAAGGCTTTCCTTCACTGAGAATATGACTTCAGCCATGAAAATCAAGATTGATGCAAATGCATCTGACCTCTGCCTTTAAGTCATCCTGCAGGCATCTGGAGCCAGGTTGGCAAGTATATTTAGGTTCTCTTCATTTCTGCAGGATTTTTCTGTGGGCTGTATTGCAAATACAGGGTGTTTGCAAGTGCTAAATGTGAGGCGGAACACACTGCTGCAGATAAGGTGCTTTAAAATGATACTTTTGAAGGTCAAATGAGGAACAATCTATCATCGCATCAGCACTGAGAGATAAGCAGAAGCCATTACGTAGTCAATAAAGAAAGTAAAACGGCAAAGAAAAGCCATCAAAGTAGGAAGTCTGAGGAGCAATTCCCCAGGTGTCTTATAAATTGATGTTAGACTCTGACTAATCTTGGTTTCCCAGGTTTTTACCTATCACTGCAACACACATAAAGATTAGTCATATCAACATGGGAGTGTCAGGCTGCTTCTTGCCCAAATTATGCAAAACTGTCAGACTTGCAAATGAGTAATCCTATTGTTGAAGATGTTCTCTGTTACAATATCTGGTCCTGGCAGGTGGCTTGGCATGTCCTGTGTGTAACAAATTTCATACTTTCAGCCTGTTGCAAACAGCATTATAACTATGAAATTAGAGTGGTTCTGCATGGGATTGTAAAAGCACTAAAAGCCTTTTGGGTTAAATCCACTTGAATAATGTATTTTCTGGAGTTATGCAAATGCATCTTGGAGTTTACTGTGGTTCTGTCACACACTGGTTTTGTTCTGCCGGCTTTTTGGAATAACGCAAAATGAAGTATGACTTGGTGCATCCAGAGTAAAGGCACTTTTTGAAATGCAGCTATTCAGTTGCTTTGTTGGTGTTGTTGCCTTTATGCAATCTTTATCCTAATACCTAGGATGACAATATTTCAGGAGGAGAAAATAGATAGCTGCCTATTCCATTTTGAAGTTTGTGAATGCTTAACTGGGAATGGCATCTCATTTCCAGAATATTCTATTTTATTTTTTTTTATAAATATTTATTAAAGTTTTTAAATATAAATGCACAAACAATAAACAATCTTACTTCTGTCACGAACATAATTTCATCACTTCTTTGGACTCCCTCGCGTCTCCCGCTCCCATTTACATTGTTAAAAGTTTTTTCCAAACAAATTATCAACTTGTTTACAATCTCATGTCCACTCATTCAAATATAATCTAGCACTTCTTCTAAAAAAAAAAAAATTTATATTTTCTTTTAGTCTCACTTATCATCAAATTTAAATCTAATTTAGTGGTGGCCAATTTTTTATAATCTAGCATCCTTCTTAACATTCAACCAAATTACAATGTTTTTGTAGATACATCTTGAATTTCTCCCAGTCTTCCTCCATCTTCTCTTCTCCCAGATCACGGATTCTGCCAGTCATCTCGGCCAGTTGCATATAGTCCATCAGCTGCATCTGCCACTCTTCCAGTGTGGGTAGATCTTGAGTTTTCCAGTTTTTTGCGATGAGTATCCTTGCTGCCGTTGTTGCATACATAAAGAATGTTCGGTCCTTCTTTAGCACCTTCTGGCCGACAATACCCAGAAGGAAGGCCTCTGGTTTCTTAGTGAAGGTATACTTAAATACCTTTTTCAGCTCATTATATATCATTTCCCAGAAGACCTTCACCTTAGGGCATGTCCACCAGAGGTGAAAGAATGTTCCTTCATTTTCTTTACATTTCCAACATTTATTATCAGACGAATGGTATATTTTGGCAAGTTTAACTGGGGTCATGTACCATCTATATATCATTTTCATTACATTTGCCTTCAGAGCATTACATGCGGTGAAGTTCAGCCCAGTGGTCCACAACCTTTCCCAGTCCTCAAACATAATGTTATGCCCAATGTCCTGTGCCCATTTTATCATAGCCGATTTAACCATTTCGTCTTGTGTATTCCATTTTAACAGCAAGTTATACATTCTGGATAGTACCTTAGTCTTTGGTTCTAACAATTCTGTTTCTAACTTCGATTTCTCCACCTGGAACCCTAACTTTTTGTCATTTTTAAAAACTTCTTTAATCTGAGCATAATGTAACCAGTCTCGCACCTTATCCTTCATTTTCTCCAAACTCTGCAATTTCCAATTGTCTCCATCTTTTTCTAATATTTCCCAATATTTTGGCCATTTGGCCTCCATATTGGGTCTTTTTCGGGCCTTAGCCTCCAGAGGTGAAAGCCACCTTGGAGTTTTATTTTCCAATAAGTCTTTATATTTTGTCCAGACATTAAACACTGCTTTCATGACAATATGGTTCTTAAAGGCCTTATTGATATTAACTTTGTCATACCATAAGTATGCATGCCAACCAAAAGCATTGTTAAAACCTTCCAGGTCCAGTACGTCAGTGTCTTCGAGAAGTAGCCAGTCTTTTAGCCAGCAGAAAGCTGCGGCTTCATAATACAACTTTAAGTCCGGCAGGGCAAAGCCCCCTCTTTCTTTCGCATCTGTTAATATCTTAAACTTAATTCTGGGCTTTTTGCCCTGCCAGACAAATTTAGATATATCTTTCTGCCACTTCCGGAAGCACTCCGTTTTGTCCACAATCTGTAGTGTTTGAAACAAAAATAACATTTTTGGCAATACATTCATCTTAATAGCAGCAATTCGGCCTAACAAAGAAAGCTTCAATTTTGTCCAACTATCCAAGTCTCTCTTAATTTCAGACCAACATTTTTCATAGTTATCCTTGAATAGACTCAGATTTTTTGCTGTTATGTTTACCCCTAGGTACTTTACCTTTTTAACCATAGTTAGTTCTGTTTCTCTCTGAAACCGTTCTGACTCTGTGTCTGTCAAATTTTTTCCCAGCACCTTGGTTTTCTGTTTGTTTAATTTAAATCCCGCCACCCGACCAAAGTCCTGAATCAATTGTAATACTCTTTTCGTACTAGATTCTGGCTCCTGCAGGGTCAAAACTAGGTCATCTGCAAAAGCTTTAAGTTTGTATTGTTTCGCTCCGACCTGAATCCCTTCCACCAACCGGTCCCCTCTGATCATGTTCAAGAGCACCTCCAGAACCGAGATAAATAACAGAGGGGAGATCGGGCAGCCTTGTCGTGTTCCTTTTTCAATTTTGAACTCTTCTGTAACCACATTGTTAACTATCAATTTGGCCTTTTGTTCTGAATATATTGCATCAATCCCATTCTCAAACCCCCAGAATATTCTATTTTTAAGCATTTTATCAGTTAAAGAGTAAGTTGTTATTTTGCCATCAATTCATCATGTCCCAGAAATGGAGCCATTCACTTGAACTGCCTGCACTTTGTTTAATCCTTCATTGAGAATTTTTGTCAAGGAGATCTGGCCTTATCCAGAATATACATTTATAGCATGGTGGTGCCAGTTTAAACAGACATGGCTTCTCACAAAGAATAATGAGAACTGTGGTTTTTTAAGGGTGCTGAGAGTTGTGAGAGCTATAAAGAGCTACAATTCTTAGAGTAGTTTAACAGTGAATCCTTTCTCCTAATGAACTGTGGGAGTTGTTAGCTCTATAAGTTCTCCTAACAGTTTTCAGCATCCTTAACAAACTACAGTTCCTAGGATTTAAGATGGTACCATAGTGTTTTAAGTGTATAGTTCAGATGCATACCCCACAAGTGTCCTGAAAAAACAGGGGCATCCCATGGCCATTTTGAGCACCATGATCTCACATTACTTTGCTCTGCAACTTTCTTCACCTGCAATCTCATGTGGCACCCCAAAATGCACATTTGGGGGCATCATGCCTGAAAAACATTTTTTTTTCCAGTGGAAAGTTGCAGTACAAAATCATGGCTCCCCAAATGGCTGCTCTGCTCTTGGGAGAAAAAATGGGAAGATGGCGTCCAAGAAAATGGTGCCCTTGATTTTGCTGTTGTGGTGTTGGAGGGAATGCAGATGTGTCCTAAATTGCATTTTCATCTTGGTGCCTTATTAAAAGTCTCAGAAGTGTGTGTTAATATGAACCAGGGTGCTCTGGTGTTCAGATCAAGAGCCTGTTTCAAAGCAATTTCCCTTGTGTGAGTATTTGATGCAAAGCAGTAGCAAATGCATCCCTACTTTCCTCCCATGGGAAAGATTCCTTCGCATCTTTGTATAGTCTTACTAAGGGGTTTGGCTCATATTGGTGTGCACTGCAATAAGCCATCCTTCTTCACTTGCATTTTCTTGTGTCTGCATTTTCTGTATTTATTCACCTCTCTAAGGTATATCTCATTATTTGGGCATCTAATCCACATGACTATTCCCCTAGCAGTGCCCATGAAACATTTGAAGGTATTTTTTTTATTATTTAGTTAGTTAGTTTCTATATTTATATGCTGTCCACCAGCAAAAGTTCTCTAGTCAATTTGTAAGTAAAAAATTAAAACCATAAAATACAAACATGCAACGTGAACATAAAGCAGAATAAAGCCAGCAGCAGAGATCTTTTAAAAAGCATTTTAAAAATACTTATTTCAAGTATTTCTATGCAACTTTTAGTCAGAAACATTAGATGGCTGGACCAATGAGCCTAGAGACCAGGATTCAAATTCCCACTTGGTCATGAAGTTCACGGGGTGACTTTGGGCCAGTCACAGTCACCCAATGTATGCTACCTCATAGGATTGTTGCGGGAATAAAATGGGGAGAGGCCAGCACTGTGTGCACTATTTTGAGCTTCTTGGCAGAAAGGTGGGATAAGAATGTAATAATAATAATAATACAAAAACAGTATATGCAGTATATAAGACAATAAAATGGATTTAAAAAATCAAACTCTATAAACATGAATTCCTCTCATGCAACGCTTCCACTGTCTCAATACCCACGCAATTTAATTTTTCAATTTAAGATTGGAAAATTAAAAGGTTTTATCTAGTTCCCAAATCACCGTAATGTAGATGCCACGTATGCAGTGCAATCTCACAGGATGCTCGTCTGGAAAATACGAGGCGTGTAAATTTAAGATGTAAAATCAATTTCACAAGAAAAGGTGGTGACAGAAAGCAAGAATGTCAAATAAAAACAGCAAGATACATATTTTTTTAAGAAAACTGAAGTGTTTAAAGTACTTTAAGAAAGTGCTGCAAGTAATTGTAGACTACATGATAGCAGCAGCCTTTTGAAGAAATACTGAGGGTAATTTTTTTTGACAGTAGAGACAGATATTACAGTGTTTAAAGATAATTACCAAATAAATGGTAATGTTGAGTTTGAGAGTTTGCTGTTTGATAGTGGGAGCAATTGTTCCAAGATAAACTCGCAGTTGTGAATACTTCATGAGATGCTTTAAACAGAAATACTGTAATATTATAGGAGATCTGAAAAGTATTTTGTTGATCCCATGAGAAAGCAATGCAGGAACAGTAATGTGTGTGTGCGTAAGAGGGAGAGAGAGAAGTTGTGGGGGCTTGTTCCTGCTTCTTTGCTGTCAATATCTGGAGTATGTAGAGGAAATGGGGGTGGGGGTGGCAGGGCTGGATTAAGACCTTTAGAGGCCTTAAGCATTTAAAAGATATTGGTGCTCCCATATACATCTAATTCAAAATATAAAGAACGATAAACCATCAAAAATTATTTTTCAAACTAAGAGTAAGATGGAAAATAATGTTTATTTTTGTATACTTCCACTTTATTTATATCTTAAAAATGTCTGCCTACTTTTTATAATTCCAGAGTCTTTGATCAGATCCTCAAAACTAATCTTAAATAACACATTTGCTTCTATACTTAGTAGAGGTGAGGCCTCCCTTGCTGTCTAGCTGTTCTGTTGGGATTTAAGACAAACTGAGAAAATGAACGCTCATCTGAACAATTTGTGAGCATTAATATTAAAAATCTAGCAATGGGAAATTTCTGTGGTGCCCCCCCTTCCCTTGATGCCCTAAGCATGTGCTTATTTTGCTTAAGGGCTAATCTAGCGCTGGGGGGCCGGGAATGCTGTGGTAGCATAATCCGTGAAATTACATTTAAGGATGGAATCAAATTACTTTCCCCCCATCACTGCATAGTGGTTTCCCTAGTTAACATTTAGTGTGATCTATGGTGTGGCTCATGGTCTATTCATAGGCTTGTTGAACGCACATGAGAGATTGCACAACCACAGTTGACACAGAGCTGAGCCCATTCATTTCAATTGATTTAAACTGCCTTTGAGAATCTGGAGCTTCCTTCAGTCCCAACAACATGGCCAGGCTGGCAAAGGCTGGACCTCAAGGCTGCTTCAATCTGTGTTGGGTTGTGATCCAATTTCTGATCTACTATTGTATAATAAGATATCAGAGATTTAGTTGGTGAAGTTTATGAATACACAAGCCAAAGGTCATGCTCAGTAGATCTGTATAAAGTATATAAAATAAGTCCATACATATACCAGTATTATGTCTAGGAGAGGAAAAGACTACACTTTGTGACAATCTTCTTATCCATAATAGCAAAGGTAAGACACATTGGCCCATAAGAAAAAATATATATCAAAATTCACAGAAGGCATTTTTTTAAAGGCCAAATCAAAGAACGGTATTGTGTTATTGTGGATTTTGGCATTATCCAGTGAAGAGCGATAAAATTAATGTTGCCTCTGGAAGGTATCATCATGTTATTGTTTTAGCAATACAGAAATGCAAAGAAGAGTTTGGGGTTGTGTAAGCTCCCTGCTATGCCATTAGCACAGATTTAAGAGGAGAGTTATTGCATGTTAATTAAATACCAATTGATTACTGAAGACTTCTTCATTGAGGATTAACAACTTTGCAAGACTGCTTTGCAAGGCTAAGCAGCATCTCACATATATGAGAGTGGTTAATCCCCAACAAATATATCCGCTTCAATTGATATATATTTCCTCTAGAGAATTGTAAATATTTACCAAATTGTCAGGCACATGTTTTTGAGAGGCGTGTGAAGACAACCTGTCTTCCACTACATAGAATCATAGAATAGCAGAGTTGGAAGGGACCCTGAGGGTCATCTAGTCCTCCAACCCGCTGCAACACAGGAATCTCAACTAAAGCACCCATATATCACATACACAGCCCAACAAGACGACAAGAATCCGCCAACAGCATATGAATCAATATCGCTAACCTGATACAAAAGCACCCACCCACCCACCCAACTGACACATGAAAACAAAGTTCACCACAGCCAATCACAAACAAACAACCACACTCTAGGCCCACCCCAACCTCTCTCACCACCAAAGGAACCAAGTGCATAGTAAAGAGAACCCGCACAAGCGACACTGACACAAAACCCCACACATACATTAAGTAGAATAGAAGTATTGCCACCTGACCCGACCCCCACTCACCACGCCCCCCTCCACCTCTTTCCCCCCTTTCTTCCAATGTAACACTAATGTATCAACAAATGGAACTGATCTGTAGAAAATGTAACTTGAAAAAGAGACATTGCACAACTATTTGTAAACCAATAAATCTTTAATAAAAAATATTTTTAAAACAACAACAACAAACTAAAACTAAAGCATCCATGACAGATGAGCACCCAACCTCTGCTGAAAAACCTCTAAGGAAGGACAGTCCACAACTGCCCAAGGGAGTCTATCAAAAATAGAAATGAGATTCTTCTGGCATGACTTGATTTTGAGAAACTCTTGCTGTGTCTTAGTAATCACAGTATCCTTTTCTACTTGCTTGTTCTTCTTCTTGCTTCGAACATAGCAAAAATAAGCTTATTATTATTATTAACCTCTTTTGCAAAACCCAGATCATTCTGAGCTTTTGCCCACCTGACCTTCTCCCTGCAACTGTTGGCTACTCGTGTATACTCTTCCTTTGTGATTTTTCATTTCTTCCATTTCTTCTACATACTCTTCTTAAATCTCAGCTCATCTGTAAGCTTTTTATGCAACCACACCAGTTTCCTTAGATGCCTTCCATGATCTTTTCTTGTTGTAATTGTCTGCCTTTGTGCCTTTAATATTTCACCCTTAAGAAACTCCCATCCATCTTGGACTCCCTTCTTTCTGAGTATTTCTGCCCATGGGATCTCACCTAGTAGCTCCCTTAAGCTTTTTGAAATTGGCCTTCTTAAAGTGCAGAGTGCATGCCCTGCTACTCTGTATAATGAAACCCAAGAGGACATGATCACTTCCTCTCAAGGTTCCCATGACTTCCTCTTGGCCAATGTTGGTGAGGACCAAGTCCAAGATAGACGACCACATTGTTGCTTCTAGAAAATGAAATTATCAGTGAGGAAATTGAGGAATTTGTTGAACCTGTTGGTTCTTGGGATTTAGTTTAAATACATATCCTTGATTAAATAAAGACAATGATCCTATTGCATGGGTGAGGAACCTGTTACTCTCAAGATGTTGGACTCCATTAGCCTTAGCCAATATGACCAGGATCCACAATAGTTTATTGTGATGGGAATGAGTCTAGGCTCCCTCTGGGTTCATGTGCTTTTTTGTTATCTGGTTCCATTGTGAAAAATCTAGGAATTTGTGCTTCTGTTTCGGATTAACCACAGCTGGTTGCGTCAGCTGAACAAATTGTGGTTAGTTTTAATCAGAGTACAGTGGTACCTTGGTTCTCAAACGCCTTGGTACTCAAACAACTTGGAACCCAAACACTGCAAATCTGAAAGTAAGTGTTCTGGTTTGCGAATCCCCCCCCCCCCTGAAGCCTAACATGCTCCGTTTTGAGTGTTACACTTCCATTTTGAGTGTTACCCTGAGGTCTGTCTGATTTTGCTATTTATTAAGACACAAGATCTACCCACCCGGGAAGAATGGCAGATGAAGGTGATGGACTACATGGAATTGGCGGAAATGACTGGCAGAATCCGAGACCAGGGAGAAGAGTCGGTGGAAGAAGATTGGAAGAAATTTAAAGCTTATTTACAGAAACATTGTAAAATTAAGGAATGTTAGAAGGAGGCTGGAATGAAGTTATGTGGCTTTAGCAGAAATGTTATAAAGGACTAAGTAAAAATAGACTGTTAATGGATGAAAGGAGGGAAGGTAAAGTTACACTCTATTAAGATAAATTATAATAAAAACTGGGAAAGATGGAAAGGATTTGCTGAAATAGCTAACCGAACTAGAATACAAAAAAGGGAGGTGTGAGGAGGTCAAGGAAACAAGCAAATGAAAGATAAGTTATGGGAAGGTTTGTTGTGTTTTTTTAATTGTTTCTATTTTTCTGTTTTTTGTTTTTTATAAAAAAATTCTTTATTGTGATGTGTTGTCTAGTTTTTGCCTAACTTGGTGTTTTCTCTTTTTTTTTTTTTGTAACCTTTAAAACTTTAATAAATATTATTTTCAAAAAAAGAAAAGAAAAGATTTTGGTATTTATTTTGCATTTTTATTTTTGCAGCTCTTGTTGTTTTGTTTTTGTGATTGTGTGGAACCCAGTTCAGCTACTGATTGATTGATTGTGTGACTGCAGTACATTGTTTATTGCTTTCATTTTATGGATCAATGGTCTCGTTAGATAGTAAAATCCATGTTAAATTTTTGTTTTAGAGGTTGTTTTTAAAAGTCTGGAATGGATTAATTAATTTTGCAGTACTTTCTATGGGAAAGCGTGCCTTGGTTTTGGAATGCTTTGGTTTTGGAACGGACTTCCGGAACGGATTAAGTTTGAGAACCAGGGTACCACTGTATAGCTTGAACCATTGAACTACAACCTCATTCCATGATGTACAAATCTGGCTTGTTTCAACCAAGCATGGTAAAGATTAACCATAGTTATGGGCCCTGACATTATGGTAAACTGTGGTGAACTGGAATTTAATGAAAGGGGTTTGATCTCCTCCTTATGGCTGCTAGACAGGGAAGCAGGGGAGAATATGCACACTCAAAACTTATTTGATTCTGCCCTAAACTTTGAGAAATGGTGGGCTTCATGACTGTATTAAAGATATTCTGAATGGAAAATATGTGATACAGAGTTTTAATCTAACGCTTGCAGAAAGAATTTGCATTAGTGTGTGTATGATATTCATTTATAAGTTGTTCTTGTTGCCTTAGTAAATCAAACTACATATAGATTTTTACAAGGTTGCCCAGGACCATTTGGGGTAACTTTTAATTTTGTTTATAAGTTGAAATTTCTCACCTAACATTTTTGTTGTTGTTGTTATTAGACACAATACAGCCCCAATTCACAATCCAATTAAGTTGAAACTGTAGTACTTTGATTTAAAGTAATTTATAACCTAATCCAATGAGCCATTTCACTGACCCAGAGGTTCATAGGTTCAGGCATCAGCTTCCAGGAGGGACACAAATCTAGCAGGATTATTTTCAGCTTTAATAATGTTATAAATCGAGCTCCCTTTACCTATAGGCTGGACAGTTTGAACTGCTGAAATGAAGCAGTTACCGTACCTGAGTCCTAAAAAGCTCATGAGTTAGCTTGAAATTGCCATGATCACATTCCAATTTGGATGGGGAAGATGATGCTTTGGAATCCAATTCAACAAAGGGAAGGTCATAGACTCATATATTTGGAGGGGGACTTTTAGTCCATTTATTCCAACCTCACTGTTCAGTGCCTGTTGCAAATACAAATAATCAGATCATTATACGTACTTTGTTGAAGCAACTATTTATACAATACGTACACTATAGAATAAGAGCATCCTCTTAATCTATTTTCTGTTGGTCAAATACTCTCTTTTGGGGGACCTGGGTGGCGTTGTGGTCTAAAACACTGAGCCTCTTGGGCTTGCAGATCAGAAGGTCGGCAGTTTGAATCCCTGTGAAGGAGTGAGCTCCCGTTGTCCTAGCTCCTGCCAACCTAGCAGTTTGAAAGCATGCCAGTGCAAGTAGATAAATAGGTACCGCTGTGGTGGGAAGGTAAACAACATTTCCGTGTGCTCTGGTTTCCATCACGGTGTCCCGTTGCATCAGTAGCGGTTTAGTCATGCTGGCCACATGACCCGGAAAGCTTTCTGTGGACAAACCCCGGCTCCCTCGGCCTGAAAGTGAGATGAGCACCACAACCACAGCCTTTGACTGGACTTAACCGTCCAGGTTTTTTTTTACCTTTTTACCTTTACCTTTGTAACTGCAATCAAATATGCACATGTAAGAGCCAGTGTGGTCTAGTTGTTAGATTGGTGGACCCGGAACTGTAGAAATGAATCTCTCACTTCAAGACTGCTGTCTACAGACACATGGATCCTTTTTTAATAAAATTAACTGTACAATAAGGTGACTGGTGTCCAACAGAGAGTTTCACAAATACTCCATTGGTGATCACTTGCTTGGTGTAAAGGCATTATGATATTGACTTTTACTGGTGTAAAGGGGCTGTGATACTGACAGTTTTATTTTTTGTCCTTTCTCTAATGCTCCCTAACCAAAAACTCATCTTTGCCCCAGTGATCAGTTTCCAATTTATTGAGATATCCACCCAACCACAAAATGATGGTTACTCACTGCCAGCAGTGTATATGAGAAGTTTGGTTTTCATTGTTGTTGTTCCCCTGTGTCATTTTACACTTATTTACATGGAACCCTGTTCACTATTTTATTTCCTTTTCCTGCTCTCTGGAGAGATTATTTTGGAGCTACACCCACCACCACCACTAATTTAATGCCAAATGCCAACTTGGCCACCTCCCTGCTCATTCATAACTTCTGTTCATTTATGACCAAGTTAAAAGCATTGTCCCAATACAGATCCCTGGACACCCCCTGCATGTTCAGGCATTGTGTCATTCCATGATATCCTAAAATATGATACCCAAAATTTGCATTGTTCCCTCAATGATTATTCAGCTTCTTGCCTGCTTTGGATTCCTTTTTATTAGGCCAAAATAAATTCACATATTTAATTTTCTTCAGTATATACTTTCATGCCACCATCTTAATGCTAGTTTTATATAGCTGAACTATATATCCTGGTATTTGCAGCAGAGAATAATAACATTCCTAGATCAACATTAATCTGAAGAGCTCAGGAAGATTTGGGTGGGTTAATTAAAGCTTTAAAACATCTTTATAAGTGCTGTGGTACAATACTTTGTTTACACAAGAAATGAAATATATATAATATATATTATATGTAAGAAGTTAAAACAGCCACACAGTTGCTTATGAATTATGCAGTATTACCTTGATCTCTTCCCTTTCTAGTATTGCTTTACAAAGTTGTGGGATGGATTCCAACTGTTAGAGTTACAGAAATACCACTAAGCTTCACTGTGCTAATGGTCCTCGACACTTAGGGAATCTTTTATATAAATACGGTTATATACAGACTTAGGCTGCAATCCTAACCTCATTTATCTGGGATTGAATATCACTCTCTTCCAAGTAGACATTGGTTAGGATTTCCCAGAGTGAAGACCACAGCTGTTGAACTCCTTCTGCACTCCTGTGCTACCTAAGGCTAAGCAATGGGTTGACATAGTGCTGTGCCCTAACCCAGGCTAGTGGTTTGTCACCCTCAAACAAACCATGAGCAGTAAACCAAGAACAAACCTTGGTTACCCCTCATGTTTTGTCTGGAATGAGGCAGACCACAAGCCTAGGTTCAGACACAATGCTAAGCCAAAACCTTACCCTAATATATGCATTTGTATACACATTACTTGCCAGGAGAACTGCATTGCAAAATAACATAGTATTTCAGAAACTGAAAATTAGGTGGCTTCACCTTTAAATGTGAACTGAATCAGATTTCTCCTCATCCCCAAAGGCAGCCTGTGCCCACAGTTCAGTATTTTAATTGTTTTAAAAGTACAACCTGCCATTTAGCAGAATATATTATAATATACTTGAATATTGGGTTACAATGTAGCTATTATGTCATCCTCAAGCCATAAAATCATGCTTGCTATATACCAAAAAACATAAAAATGTAGATTCCTTCTTCATACAATTTGTGTGTTCTATATAAAATAATCCTCATAAATCCTCAAAATAGGAGAATACCAATTTTGTAGAACTTGTAAACATTTCCCACATTTTAAATGAAGTTAGATGACTTCCAGAGTTTGCTGGTTAAGGGCAACCTTTTTTTCTCCGGATTGTGTTAGTTACAAAATTGAAACATACCTTTGTGACATTCTGCCATTATACTAGCTTGGCATTGTGTTCCGAAACTGGAAACCTAACATGACTGCTTAGAAAGAGGGCTTTGTCTTTAAATCCAAAGATTTTCAATTAGGATTAACAGGAGGAAAAAACCCAGCTTAATGAAAATCACTTTCCCCCCCCCATAGATCTTCTATTTTTGGCCATCACCATCCCAATCTGAGAGCCCACTTTTAAAAGCATGCATCATTAATGTACTAGTTAAAAGACAATGAACTATTGTGAAACAGTCAATAAGATGAAGCTGACTTGCAAATAATTAGGCAGCCCACTTATAATTTGCAAGTCCTGTCCCTTTGCTTGCACCTACACAGGGCTCAAAGCACCATGTATAACTGACTGCACTATAAATAATGTTTAGTCTTAATTATGGGCACCTGGTGGCATATCTTTGCCTTTCTTGACAAGCATGGCAGAAAATGCAGAATGCTGAATGGCAGCATATGCTCTGGTGACTCCAGTTTCCTAACTCTTTATGAAGGGCGCAAGCTGGTGCATTGGATCTTTCCGTCCTCCGGCACGTAAACCCTGTATTAAAGTATTCTGTATTCTGCAGTATGCAAATCCTGCAACTCATCTTACATCACTTCCAGTGAACTGGACCAGAACATAAAGAGCCATCCTGAGAGCCAAATACCAGCTGCGGCATAGATTGGCCGGAAGCTCACTGCTCTCAGCACTTCTGTTCACAGTAACAAAGCAAGATCGATTCTGTGTATGCCGAAGTCCTGCTGATGAGTGCAGTGTTGTCTGCCAGTGTGCTGAGAATATATTGTTGGCATGCTCCACTTGGAAGAGAGAACAAGCAGTACAATAATGCCATCAGAAAGGACTGCTAGTTTCATTTGAGGTCACAGGGGATGTAGGAATTTGCTTTAGCCACTTGCTACTTTGACTCGTTTTAATTGGTTTCAAACATTTGAGAATGGGCCCTATTTGACGTTTGCCCTGCAGGTCTACAGTCACCAGATAGACAGACCTGTTTTATATTTTTGGTGTTTCGTTTTTTAAAAAACTGCTATGAGAACTGCCTGGGAATAGGGCAGTATACAACTTTAATAAATAAAAATAAAATAGTTAGAAGACTAAACACGCTTGCAGATTGAGGGCCCTGCTCGGGAATCTGATTTGGAACATCGAATCTGCTGGTGCAGAGGGCGAATGTGGTCTAGTTGCCTCTTTTTTCTTGTTTGTGGTTGCTTTTTTATTTCTTGTGGCTTAAAACACAGAAACAAAATAAGCATCAAACAAACAAAAACAAGATTGATTTCTCAATCATTCCCAGGCAGGAAGAAATGGATGAGACAAAGGAGCTCTGCAAAGCAACCTACTGGTATTGCTAGACACACTTTGTTGTTATTCTTATTTGAAGTCCATGAAATGAGATAAGTTGTGCAGAACACTCTTTTTTTCCAGCCTGAAAAACTGGCATGTGTGTTTGTGTGTGTTACAGGAACTGGCCTGGAAGGTTTAGTTATCTTTTGTTGATGTACAAAGCTGTCAGGGAACATGTAGATGTGTTGCCTAGGTCTTTGAGCTATCAATCATTTAATTTGCCAGGCAAATTTCATCCCTAGGAACCTTGATTGCACATGGGATTGATGTTTCTTTGAACTGAGTTTGACTAAATAGAAAGAGCAGGACCTCACAATGGTGCCATTCCCGCTCCAGAGAGAATAAAAATTATTGGAAATGGCTTTTGTAAATAAGGCATAAAATGAGGCATTTGATTTTCATCATTATTACTAGCTTGGATATTTCTTGGCATGGGGGAAGGGATAAAATCAGAGACTTCTTAGTCAGCCATTTCCCCTTCAGAAGTTTCTGCATGCAATATGTTAATAGATTATGCAACCTGTTTTCCTTCAATGCACAAAATCAATGCAATGAAATCAGAGGACTCTGCTGAAGAAAAAGAGAGAGGCTGCCTGTGTTAACTACAGTTGCCAGTGAAATCTGGGGGGAATTTGGAGGTCCTGTTTAGGGAAAACACCTGCAGGAATGTCAATTAGCTTAGGGAAATGTTAACATAGTGGTACAGGCTGTAGTTATCTCCTGCTAGGACTACTGCAATGTGTTCTACGTGGGACTACCTTTGAAGGTGACCTGGAAACTACAACTAATCCAGAATGCGGCAGCCAGACTGGTGACTGCAAACGGCCTTCGAGACCACATAACACCGGTCTTGAAAGACCTACATTAGCTCCCAGTACATTTCTGAGCACATTTCAAAGTGTTGGTGTTGACCTTTAAAGCCCTAAACGGCCTCGGTCCAGTCTACCTGAAGGAGCATCTCCACCCCCATTTTTCTGCTTGGACACTGAGGTCCAGCACCGAGGGCCTTCTGGGGGTTCCCTCACTGTGAGAAGCGAAGTTACAGGGAAACAGGCAGAGGGCTTTCTTGGTAGTGGTGCCCACCCTGTGGATTGCCCTCCCATCAGATGTCAAAAAGATAAACAACTACCTGATGTTTAGAAGACATCTGAAGGCAGTAAAAAAGAAAAAATTAACAATAATTTATTTATATGTATGTTTATACGTTCAGTGATATGATGATTTGTACAATGTATATTTATATAGACATGTGTATTATTTAAAGCTCGAATAAAAAAGTATTAAAAAAAAAGAAGAAGAAGACATCTGAAGGCAGCACTGTTTAGGGAAGTTATTAATGACTGATGTTTTAAGGTATTTTTAATCTCTGTTGGAAGCTGCCCAGAGTGGCTGGGGAAACCCAACCAGATGGGCACGGTATAAATTATTATTATTATTATTATTATTATTATTATTATTATTATTATTTACCTTACATACTTACATACTCTTGGTAAATTAGTTGCTCTGATGCTTTGTTAGTTTTTCTGATCTAGCTCTCCCCGAATACAGTGGTACCTTGGGTTAAGTACTTAATTCATTCCGGAGGTGCGTTCTTAACCTGAAACTGTTCTTAACCTGAAGCACCACTTTAGCTAATGGGGCCTCCCACTGCCACTGCGCCGCTGCCACACGATTTCTGTTCTCATCCTGAAGCAAAGTTCTTAACCCGAGGTACTATTTCTGGGTTAGCGGAGTCTGTAACCTGAAGTGTATGTAACCCGAGGTACCACTGTACACCTTTTGGAATGTATATGCTCATAAGAAACTTGCCTTAAACAAACTCAGATCATGGGCCCAGAGATGCACTACCAAGGATTTTTTTTTAAAGGAGGTTGCTTAACATTGTCCTACCTACATGCTAGATTTTTGAAAGAGAAAACACAGTATATTTCACACTGATTTACTTTCAAGTAAGTCTGTTTAGGATTGCAGCCTTATTTTAACTTCCAGTTTACGAGTACAGTGGTACCTCGAGTTACAAACACCTCAGGTTACAAACGCTTCAGGTTACAAACTCTGATAACCTGGAAGAATTACCTCAAGTTGAGAACTTTGCTCCAGGATGAGAATAGAAATTGTGCGCCAGTGGCGCAGTGGCAGAAAGAGGCCCCATTAGTGAAAGCACGCCTCTAATTAAGAACAGTTTCAGATTAAGAACGGACCTCCGGAACGAATTAAGTATGTAACTAGAGGTACCACTGTACTTGATTAATATTCATCCATCTCTCCTTTTCTATTACTACTAATCAGTCAGTTCAGATAAATACAGTATCCTGTATTGTTCTTTATATACCTCACCTAGCAAGAGATTCCCCCCCCACTACAGAATATTCTAGAAGTTCAATCAGATTATTATAACTATGTATAATCATGTTCTTATAAATTCTCCACAAAGCAGTAGGGGAAGCAAATCCTCTTTAATCACCTTACCGTAAAGACTATGCTTGCATGGAAACCTAAGCAAATATCCTTCTGAAATTTGTTCCCTTCGGAAAGGGCTACCATGTCTGCAAATGTAATCAAATTCTGCTGAAATAAATAAATAAGTTGCATATGGTTCTTAACATAAAATCCTCAAAATTTAAAGTTACCTAGCGCTAAACACTTTGTACTTACTTGTCTGAAATATGTCAGCCTTTATACATTCTGAAAAGACTACTCAGTCTGTACATTTCACTCAGTTTTGAGCTATGGCCATTAAATTTTTTTCCTCATAATAATGAAATCTGACACATATTCTGATCTGAGTTGAGATGAAACAGGCCTCTTGTGGTCCAAGCTACACCAATGGATCACTTTTGGAATAAGGAAATAAGGGCTTGAATACATCTCATTTTGGCACACAGATTGTCAGTTTGGATCACAAGGCTGAATTAGGCTGAGACACAACAATATGGAGGATGAGCATTGGCAATGGAAAGGAATCTTTGAACCTTTGCTTCTTCAGCTAGCATTCTACCCTGTAAAAAGTTGTCAGAATTAATAATCTGCTAAGGGCAGATCCTTTTGTACACTTGGTTGCTGTGTGTCATGGCCTTGTAATTCATTCCCATTTCCCTTCTCAATCTCTTTGCCCCTTACCACTTTCTCACTTAATTCCTAGCCCTATACTTCAAAGTCCTGTTTATTTCAGATAGTAATTCACCTAGCTAGATAATCTGGCTTTTGTATGCATTTAAACAACAGTAAAGCAAGTGTATATCGTACGAATAATCAGCACACAGTTACATCTCTTCACTTGCCTGACATGGATAATGGAAATAAAATGTTATTTCTAGGTTTGCATATCTGTGGTTTTAAAGCAGCAATTTATATTCTGTTCCCCCCTCCCTTTTTATTTGTTCGTTGAATAAAGACTTTAAAGCCACTGCTATAAAATGGGAAGATCAACCCCGATTCTGTATTAGCTAATATAGTTGAACAAAAATACAGAAATTCATGTGGCAATCTTGTTTTCTCAAAGGTTGAGCTTGACAGGACTGTCTGTCTCTCTGTCCACCCCTCCAATTTAAGCATAATAATTGGCTTATAATAAACTTCTAAAATAAGAATTACATCCCAGTTATTAACACCACCAACCACTGGGAATTCTAAGAAGCAAGCAAGCAACAAAAATCGGTGCAGTTTTGAAAGGTTCAGTCTGCCATCTTGATTCACAACGGCATCCTATTGTATCCAAACATAGACAAAGTTATTTGTGTTATTTTCAACTCTTAGGAAATCAGATGCAACAAGAATGCTGGAAGCAGGCATGGAAAGCTTTGATCCCTTGTAAAAAGTTCCATGCCTATTAAGGGCCAGGCTATATGTGCTTATTGTGTGAATTCAATTATCATGCACATTTTAGAAAATGCAAAGAGCAGTGGTAGGAGGGCTACAAATAGTGTTTGGATTGCAGGAGGTGCGGAGGTCAAATTTAACTCCCACCCACTGGCCCCTGATACTGATGAAAATGGTCTTCTACTATCTACATTTAAAAAAAAATAAAATAATCATTATAGGTGTCTTATTGTCTTCATTTCTTCTTCCTTTTTAAAAAAACCAACAACTTGCAATAGTTGCATAATACAATATGATAGACTGCAAAATAAATCTCAAGGTAAAGTGGCAATCCATGCTACAAACTTTCCAATTGCATCTCCCCCCCACCCCCGCCATTTCATAGTAGCAAATTGTAACAACTGTTACCATATGAATGGGTAAAAGCTATGGTAATTTTTAAAAGCCATGAAACTTTCTTGACTGCATCAATCCTTAATACAAAAATTTCACTTGTAGCTTCTGAGTCTGAAGTTTCAGGAAAATGCCTAATGGTGTAGTCTATTCTCCTTGAATTAAAGTAATAATAATAATAACAATAATAATAAATGAATGAATGTGGCAATGTATTTTCGGTAGTTTCTTGGCTTTTTTATCCCCACTCTGTATCTGTGTTTTATTTTTCTACTTTCACCTTTATTTTTATTTGCCATATCCATCATTTTTATTGTATATGCCAGTAAAACAACAACAACAACAACAACAACAACAACAACAACAACAACAACAACAACAACAGGTTTTGCACACTTCCTCCAGGCAATATCTTAGGGGAACAAACCTTTATAATTTCAAAGGAAACGAACTCCCCTCAATTCCAACATTAGTCCTACTCAGAGTAGACTCATTGAAATTAATAAACCAAAGTTATTTATTCACTTTAATTTCATTCAGCGAACTCTGTAAGTAGGATTAGCCCTTAACGTTTATACCAGTAGGGACCAGGTGGGGTGTCTGATGGCATAAAGGATAAAGACAAAGCCTGTTCCTCTCTGATGCTGCCTAGGCAGGTAGGATCAATTTAAACAGGAAGACAAAACATGTTCAGAGCCCAGATTTGGATTAGGAGAACATGTTGGCTCTGGACCCCCAACCTGCTTTTCCTCCACAATCACAGCAGACAAGTTCAACCCTCTTCTTTAAAAACATGACTAATGTCACATGTAGTTTACTCCCAAGAAACGCCAGTGCAGGGGGTTTACTCCAGATCCGAATCCTAAATAATTACCGGTATTTACAATTATTTACACTAATTTTTTACTGTTGTTAACATTGCTTTTGGAGTATATTTGGGTTTTAATAATATTGTTTATGCACAAGAGCTCTCTGTTTTTGACAGGTTCCTTGTCATCACACCTTGCTTTTGCAAAGGAAGTAATTGTTTTTAACCTTTGACCTCTTCCTGAATGACCACTTCCTTTTCAAGGGTGCTGAGATGGCAGAGAAGGCTCTCTTAGTAGTTTGTCTGCCCTCAGAGACTCATGTGGCAAGTCAGGAAAAGGTTTTCTCTGTGGAGAAAACTTCTCTCCCTAAGTTGTGGAACTCCCTCTCCACACACGTGTATGTGGCGCCTTCATTATACAGATTTTGGGAAAAGCTGAAGACACACCTCTTCACCCTGACTTTTGACACCTTTTGACATACAATTTTTAGGACCCACCTTATTTTTATGGTTGTAAGTTGCTTTAATTTTTTAAAAAAATATTGTCTTGTTGTAAGCCACCCTGGTACAGTACTTTGCAGTGAAGGGTAGGTAACCAAGAAACAAACAAAAATTACCTCTTAGCACAGGTTCATCATGTTTCAGACAAATCCTCAGGTTGGTTGTGGCGACTGATGGCAGCTGGCACTGCCAGTGTACTTAAGAGTGTCTTGAATTGTTGGTGTATGCCTTTGGCTAGTTCACATTGTATATTTTCCTTTTAAGACAGAGTACTCTCCCCCCCCCGCTTCCCCCCACTTTATTCTTTCCCCCCTGCTTTCTTTTTCTGTCCTTACAGAGGTATTATGCGGATGTCAGGCAGTTCAAGTTTGACTTGAAGGGCAGGGAAGAATGCCATGTAATTGCACAAAACTGACCTCCTCTGGCTTGATAATAGTAGGTGGTGCCATATTGACCACAAAGAACACAAGATAAAACTGCCACTCTTCTCTACCTCCTCCTTTCTCTTTCTATCCGGGCTAGGGAAATAATTGATAGGGGGGCTGAGAAGGTTGAACTCCATTTGCTGTCACTGTCGTCTCCTTGGTTCAGCTATATAAAAAAAAGAAAAAGAGGAGGCCATTAGGAGCTGTGAACTCTTTAGGGCAAGATGAAGATTATTACATTGAATCAACAATCCCCATTGCTTGAGCAGTGGGGTTCATAACTATCTTCTTCTTCTTCTTCTTCTTCTTCTTCTTCTTCTTCTTCTTCTGGTTTTTTATCTCTCCTTCACTTACATGAAATAGAGAGGGAATTGCTGGCTGTGCCCAAGGGATTCTAAATTCTTCTGAATCAATTTTTAACTCCTCCTACAGCAAATAAGCACTGCAGCAAGGAGGTGCCTTGTCTGAACCCAAGCAAAGATGCATACATTCTTGATACAATGAGCAGTCTGCATCATCATCTGACCAGGGGTGCAGGTGGCCAGTATCCAACTAATTACAGGTAGTTCCACTTCTGGGCTCTGAGCCCAGCATCCCAGTTCCCACAGATATAGGTACCATCAAAGCAAGCCAATTAGTGTATCAAAGGAGGCATGTATAAACCTACATGAGCTCATAGCCATAGCAACCACCAGTTAGGGTTATCTTGAGTGCCAAGATGGCTCAAGCACAGTTTCAGGAGCAGTTCACCTTTGAGACAACACACTAACTCTGTGCTTTTTTGATATCTGTATTAGATTATTTGTTGTATTTATATATTCACTGAATTTTTGTAAACTGCTGAGGAGACTTGGTCATTGGATGGTCTAGTAAAAATTGCACAAGCGAAACACTGTTCTTCCCAAATGATCATATGTTGTAGAGTCTATTGACTAACAGGGATTTTATTGTTTTAGACATATGTATTACATAGTGTCAGGTAAAATGAAAGACTAATTATTATTCATATGTATATATAGCAACTTGGGAACTTTTATTTTGAGTTATAAAAATATAACTGGAGGAGAATAAATTATTCAATGGGGAAAATTCTTGTTTCTCCCATTAAAATAGGTTGCTTTGTATAAACTACAACAGTACTATAGAGGAAAAAATTCCACCAAACCCATTTAGGTTGTGCTGAAGGAGCATTCAAAGAGGCGTGAAAATGGCAGTTTTATGTGGCTGTAAATTAAAGGTGTTTGTTTTTTATTCTAGTTTACATTTTCACTACAGATTGTAGGCTGATGATGTGAATTGGATGGACAGATGTTGACTGATCTATAAACACTTAATTAAATTCTGAAATGTAGCTTGAAGTTTGAGATGTGGGTTGAATTCCAGGACTTTATCCTCTGTCAAAACATCTTACTTCCATGTGGGTTTTTCTGCTCAGTGTAGGAAAAGCAGAATGTTTGCCAGCTGAGCAGAGTGACTTAAAGGAGTGAGTGATGACATTTATATGTGATAATGACTATTTCAAATTACTGATTTTATTGTTTCCAGTTGCACGTTAAATCAACCCCCTTTTAAAATGCAGTCATAGCAATTCATAGTACTGGATTTCATTGTAACTATTTAGGCTTATTTAAATGACTGTTTAATGCTACTCCTCCACAAATAAAGCAAGATTATGTTTAGCTGGGGTTCCACTTTTACTCTCATTTATGTTGTTGCCACACCATACAAGAAATTTTTCCCCCTCAGCTTTTGGATTCAGATTGGAGTGCCAATAAATGCAGTTTGGAAAAATACTGGAAGTGATGTGAGACATCTCAGTATGTCCAAATAGTTTTCCCTTTTCTGTTCTGGTATTTCAGTTCTGGTAATATAACTTCAGATTATTTTTGTGTCTTCAGCATTCAGTTTATCGGAATAAGACCCATCATTTACCACCAATATGGAGAATATTTAGGGTCCAAGAAGACGCAATGATGGAGAGCCATGATCAGAAACCCCCATGTTTGTTTGTTTAAAGGAGGGATTTTTACCTTCACCATCTATGCTGTTTTTATTTTTATTTTTGTTTTTATTTCACTTCATTATTTTTCCTTTATTTTTTTTATTTCATTTATTCAAAGAGATTTGCTTACTTCTTAATTTACAAAACTGCTAAAAGGTTTACATAAAACAATGCGAAATATTCATTAAAGCATACCAATAAAATCAAACCTTAGAAACAAGCTGAAATAAGATGTATCAAAATATAAATAAAATCAGTAGGTTTGTTTTGTTTTCAGTTTTTTTTTAAAATGCACAACAAAATGTTTTTATTTGCTTCACAGGAGTAAGTAAGATTTTACCCACAGGGCAGAAAATCTTTCAGGGCTACTTCAGGAAAGCAGTGCAAGAAACAGGATTAATTTGCTTCCCTGTGCCATAACACCAGTCCAATCCCTTTAGCTGCATTTAACTTTACAAGAAAACATGGCTGATCCTGTTAACAGATCTCCAACATGAGATCTACTTCCACCCTTGGACACTGTGCTGACAGCTGTAGCATCACTTTAGAATCTTCTTTTTAAAGATTTATTCACCAGTTTCATTTTTAAAAAGAGGGGGAATTTGAACAGGTGAGCAGATATTAGGATAATATTTGAGAGAAAATGCATTAATACCATCTCCATATGAATGGTGCTCTACATGGAGACTTCAGCTCACACAAACCATAATCTCTGTAGGCTGATACAACTCCTCCTTCACACCATCGCAGATCAGCACCAGGTGAATGTGTGAACCAAGGCAGATTCTGAGAAGTGGGGTTAGAAACCACTCTGCCAATGGGACTTTGCTTCTTTGTATTTGCCATAGGTTTGCGGAGAAGGCACAGATGGCTGACCGGAGCTTTGTTCTGATTTAAAAGCATATGAGAGCACCAACTTTTTGAAGGTAAGCAGCTCTGGGTCTGATCAATACCTGGAACAGTGATCTGCTAGAGACCATAGATTTTCTTCCTTTGGTTCCATGATGAAAGAAAGGTGTGAAATAAATAAATAAAACCATGGCATTTCTGCCCCCTAGTTGTCCCCAAATACCTCCACATACTCATGTTGTTGTTAGGTGACCGTTGAGTCTTTCTGCAATAAAGGCTTCAAGTTCCCCCTATTAATGATCCTTGCTGGGAGAGGTTTGACCTTTCCCAGTGAACCCCAGTTGTGCTGTTTGCTATTGCCTTATGTGATAAAAAGGATAACTCCAGCTCTGTGCTTGTGTTATACTGTACTTGGGAGCTGTAGTAGGCCAGAAAACCCAACCCCCTAATGCCAGCCCTGAAATCTATATGCTTAGTCTTCTCATCATTCATTGCTTCAGTTCACAGTCTCATAGGAATGCTCCATGGAGTGTGCTTTATGTATACACTACCCTTGAATTAGGGGACAAAAGGACTATTTTAGTTTGAACAATCTTTCACTGCTAGTTAGTTGCCCACTGAAAAACAACAACAACAAAATTAATATCGCAGCTGTGTGTGTTTCAGAGCAAAGCATCTTAAGCATCTGTGTATTTGCCCGTATGCAAAATGACTCTACTAGAAAGCCCCCCCCCCGAAAAACAACAACAAAGTGTGACAGTTACAGACTTGCTCGGTTATTTACAGGAGAAGGGAGGAGGTGGTGGATTTGCGCAAATAAAAAATTCATAGGGTAAGCCTGAATTCAGGTAAGCCTGGATTTATTTAGGCCATGAAGCAAGGGAGGTTGAAGAGATTATTGTATATGCATAATTTTGCATATGTGTTCAATAACATGTTTAAAATGCTCCATGAAGGCCCAGTTATTTAATCAAATTGAACCAGTCCTTGCATAGTTCATCTCCACCCACAAGAGTGATGCTGTGCACAGTTGACCCTTGCTATTACCTGAATTCACAATGCCATAGGGATCTTATGTGCACCTAAATGTTTATGCAGATACTGAAACGAATGGTGTCTGTCTTCCCTTTATAGAGTACCAGGCAGACATTAAATTTCCTCCCTGTTTGTGCTTAGGAAACATTAGATTGAGACTTGAGCTACATAGGGTGATTTTTAAACCAATGGGGATGGGCACCAGCACTAGAACATAGATGTTCAATAGCATTCATAATTTGAGAAATTATTGCAGGTTTCCTCTTTCTAGCCCTGACCAATACATTTTGTTGTTGTTGTTTAGCCGTTTAGTCGTGTCCGACTCTTCATGACCCCATGGACCAGAGCACACCAGGCATTTCTGGCTTCCATTGCTTCCCGCAGTTTGGTCAAATTCATGCTGGTAGCTTCGAGAACACTATCCAACCATCTCGTCCTCTGTCGTTCCCTTCTCCTTCTGCCCTCCATCTTTCCCAACATCAAGGTCTTTTCCAGGGAGTCTTCTCTTCTCATGAGGTGGCCAAAGTATTGGAGTCTCAGCTTCAGGATCTGTGCTTCCAGTGAGCACTCAGGGCTGATGTTCTCCAATATTAGATCTCTCTGTGTGTGCAGCTTTAAAACTGCAAATGTAAAAACTGTTACTCAGATCTGATCATAGAATCATAGAATCATAGAGTTGGAAGAGACCACAAGGGCCATCAAATCCAACCCCCTGCCAAGCAGGAAACACCATCAGAACACTCCTGACATATGGTTGTCAAGCCTCTGCTTAAAGACCTCCAAAGAAGGAGACTCCACCACACTCCTTGGCAGCAAGTTCCACTGTCGAACAGCTCTTACTGTCAGGAAGTTCTTCCTAATGTTTAGGTGGAATCTTCTTTCTTGTAGTTTGGATCCATTGCTCCGTGTCCGCTTCTCTGGAGCAGCAGAAAACAACCTTTCTCCCTCCTCTATGTGACATCCTTTTATATATTTGAACATGGCTATCATATCACCCCTTAACCTCCTCTTCTCCAGGCTAAACATGCCCAGCTCCCTTAGCCGTTCCTCATAAGGCATCGTTTCCAGGCCTTTGACCATTTTGGTTGCCCTCCTCTGGACACGTTACAGTTTGTCAGTATCCTTCTTGAACTGTGGTGCCCAGAACTAGACACAGTACTCCAGGTGAGGTCTGACCAGAGCAGAATACAGTGGCACTATTAATTCCCTTGATCTAGATGCTATACTCCTATTGATGCAGCCCAGTATTGCATTGGCTTTTTTAGCTGCTGCGTCACACTGTTGGCTCATGTCAAGTTTGTGGTCAACCAAGACTCCTAGATCCTTTTCACATGTACTGCTCTCAAGCCAGGTGTCACCCATCTTGTATTTGTGCCTCTCATTTTTTTTGCCCAAGTGCAATACTTTACATTTCTCCCTGTTAAAATTCATCTTGTTTGTTTTGGCCCAGTTCTCTAATCTGTCAAGGTCGTTTTGAAGTGTGATCCTGTCCTCTGGGGTGTTAGCCACCCCTCCCAGTTTGGTGTCATCTGCAAATTTGATCAGGATGCCCTTGAGTCCATCATCCAAGTCGTTGATAAAGATGTTGAATAAGACCGGGCCCAAGACAGAACCCTGTGGCACCCCACTAGTCACTCTTCTCCAGGTTGAAGAGGAACCATTGATGAGCACCCTTTGGGTTCGGTCAGTCAGCCAGTTACAAATCCACTGAGTGGTAGCATAGTCAAGTCCGCATTTTACCAGCTTCTTTACAAGAATATCATGGGGCACCTTGTCAAATGCCTTGCTGAAATCAAGGTAGGCTACATCCACTGCGTTCCCTTCATCTACCAGGCTTGTAATTCTGTCAAAAAACGAGATCAGGTTCGTCTGACATGACTTATTTTTCAGAAATCCATGCTGACTATTGGTGATCACAGCATTCCTTTCTAGGTGCTCACAGACTGTTTGCTTAATGATCTGCTCCAGAATCTTCCCTGGTATTGATGTCAGACTGACTGGGCGGTAATTATTTGGGTCCTCTCTTTCCCCCTTTTTGAAAATAGGGAGAACATTTGCCCTCCTCCAGTCTGCCGGGACTTTGCCTGTTCTCCAGGAATTCTCAAAGATGACTGCCAGTGGTTCTGACATCACACCTGCCAGTTCTTTTAATACTCTTGGATGCAGTTCATCTGGCCCTGGACACTTGAATACATCTAAACTAGCCAAGTATTCTTGTACTATCTCCTTAGTTATTCTGGGCTGTGTTTCCTCTGCTGAATCATTTGCTCCAAATTCTTCAGGTCGGGCATTGTTTTCTTTATTGGAGAAGACTGAGGCAAAGAAGTCATTGAGGAGTTCAGCCCTTTCTCTCTCCCCTGTTTGCATTTCACCATCTTCTCCTCTGAGTGACCCCACTGTTTCTTTGTTCTTCCTTTTGCTATGAACATACCCATAAAAGCCTTTTTTGTTGCTTTTAACCTCTTAGTAAATATTGGCACAGGTGAAAAATATATCCGAAACAGCTGAAATCAGACTTTTAAAGTAAATAGACAAGCTTTGCAAGTATTTCTAGTAAAAGTACATTGTTTTCTGAAGCCCAATGTTGACAGATGCTGTCCTTAAAACTAATATGGGCCAATGTCTCTGTCAATCTCTTTTCTGCCACTAACCTAGCATGCATATATGTCTCTTGGGAGAAAGAGGCATGCCAAATGCTGTTATCCTTGAGTAAGAAGCCTGAAATGGCTATGTTACCAATATGACCTGCAGGCAGGTGACCAGGGTTTTGTATCCCCTTGAGGTCCTCGCTGTCCTCATGACTGATGGTGAAGGGGAGCCATTTTTTTGCCTGACATAGTAAAGTCACATCTGATCATTTCACTCCTACCAAACTCAGTAATCAGCACTGAATGTGACCCTGATGTGAAAAGTCAACACTTTTAACTGATGAATTGTATTCCTGCAACCCTCTTACTTCCTGAGTTGAATCAGTTATCTTTTCAGACATGTTTAACATGCTAATTTAAAGCAATGGCATAACTGAGTGCTGGACACATTTATTCCCAATATTTTTACTTAACTAAAGCAAAGCTATTTTTATTTTCTTCTTTCCCTCTATCCAAGAAAAAACCCTGAACTAAACCAGGTGCACAGAACTTTTTGCCATATATATTTTATTTTTATCTTGGGCTGGGGATTGCATTTGGTAATCCTCACAGAACTCTAGCCCAATGGTTGCCATTAATTTGATCTTGAATTGATTTTAAAATGAATTGATTTTAGAATGCTGTGTTACTTTTATTGTTGTTAGCAACTCTATTATTATTATTATCATTATTATTATTATTATTATTATTATTATTTGACAACAATCTTGTGGTAGGGATTACATGTGAAAAATAAAAGTTTTGTACTAAGAAAAACAGAGCAAAACAATATACATGAAGTGCATGCACACACATCCACATATATGTATCAAATTATGAGACCGATTACGATGTAACAAGAATGCATAAGGGAGACCACAATCAACATCACCAAGTGAAGTTAAAATCAAGTGAAATGAATATTTGAAGAAGAAGAAAATTGTTCTCCTGCTCTTTACTAGGAGGCAATGTACATAGAAAAAGAGAAACCTCTTTTTTCAAAAAAACAAAACAAAAAAACACACCAAAACAAAACAAAACAAAAAACCCAACAGCAAATAGATGAAACAATAAATATTCAAAATGAAAACTGTCGTGGCAGGTTTTTGAGATGCAGACAACACCATAAGCTTTGCTTTGTTTGTTTGTTAAATAAATAACTCTTCCTATCAACCATATTGCTTTCCCCAACTGTAAGGTTTTTAAAAGTGACAGCTGTTGTTACTGATAGGTTAGCTGACTGAGAAGAGCTATTGTAGCTTAGAGGTAGGGGCTGCGTGTCAATAAAATGAGTATACAAGAGCAATTTACTCCATTTTTATCCGACAGCACTTCAGGTGATAGAAGAAAATTATGAGAACAAATCATACACTTCTCAATAGGCTCTTGTTCCTTGAGGCTCAAGTTAGTGCCATCCTTAGCCATTATCTTGGGTCTTCACAGCTTATTTGATGTTATTGTGTTATCAGGCACACATCTGCTTTCCTATTTTTCCTGCGACAAACTTTTCCATCTGATGCTGGTTAAACAAGTGCCAACGAACTAATAAGCTTCAATTGCTTGTAAACATATTGTAGCTTGTCAACCAAATTCACCCAATAAAAGGAAAGTGAAGTTATGAGCCTGTCAGTTTCCAATTGACTGGGCAAACTTTGACTTTCCCCAAGCAGTGGGAAGCAAGGACATCCTGCATTAAAAAACCAGTCTATCACAGAGCTCAAAAAAGAGATTGCAGTGCTGCAGAAACAGCCTGAGAGTTTTCTCCTCACTTTATTAAAAAACTAAGTACATGCTGGTTAACTGCACTTCCTTAGTCAGCACTTGTCTAGATTATTATAACCTGGCCTTTGTTCCTCCTTATATCTCTTGCCATCATTTGTGCTTCGTTCGTTTTATTCTGCATCATTCCTGATTTGTTTATACAAAGTATGTGGAGATGATGATAGCTATTTATTGAACATTCATTCTGATTTATCTGCACAAAGTTGGTGGGGAGGTTACACAGCAGCTGTTTCTTGAGTGTTTATTCTGTTTTGTTTGACGTTGCTGGACTCCAGCTTAATCAGTCTCAACCAGCATGGTTGATACCCAGTGTTGATGAGTCCAACTAGCACTGAAGAGCCATCCTAGGCTAACCTGTGGCTGGGTTACAACATCCATCGTCCTTTAGCACTGGCCATGGGGCTGATGGGCATAAGAGTTCTGCAACACCTGAAGGGCCAAGGGATAGTCATATTTTTTAATGTGTCTACATTAATAACATCCAATACCTTCACATGTCTATTATGAGATTCTCATTAAGGTGAGGCTGGGTGAATCATTTTCTTCAATATTCCTTCAAAGGCAAATGGGTTGGGTTTTTTTTTTGCAGATTGCTGTTTGCTCCAATTCAATGGTAAAGAGCATGTTTTTATGGGAAAAGCTCTGGGGCAAAACCCCCTAACAAAACAAAACACCACACTATGCTTGGACACTACACTTTAAAGTGCAGACATGTGCCTGGAAATGCAGCACAAAAAGAAGTCTGGTTGAAAGACAATGAGGTATTCAAGACTATCCAAGGAGTTTAATGGCTGCCACTGTTCTCTTGTCCCCCAAATCCAATATCTCAACCATGGCACTCTTCCAAAACCAAGCACTTTAATGGAAGTAAGAAAGGGATAAATAAAGACCCCCAAACTGGGATTTTATGTGGAAGCGTCTTCCATTTGAACCATGTTCTCTTAGAGCAAATGTATAAATGTTGTTCTTTATTCATTGTTTAAGTTCTCTCTCTCCCTCTCTCTCTCTCTCTTTCTCTCTCTTTCTCTCTCTTTCTCTCTATCTCTTTCTCTCTCTGTGTGTGTGTGTGTTGTGTGTACTGTGCAAAAAGAGAGAGATGCTGATGCAGTTGGTGAAGTGAGCAGTCACATGCTCCAAAGCCACAGCCTGAAAAGGCAAAAGGGTCAGGATGTAGTTTCAACATTTGAACTCCAAAGCCCTCTGAAAAAGCAAAGGCAAGCAAGGGGACAGGAATTGTTTATTCATGCATGAAGCAGCTGAAGCCGAAAGTCCAAACTTATGACATGTGCTGCTTTAAGGGCCATTTTCGAATCCCAGAAGTGCATGCAAGCTAGAGAAAATAGGCTGCTGTGCTTGCATGCATAAGCAGATTTTGACGAGGCTCAGAATATCTGGCACATCTAAGATTAGAACCTTTATTTCAATTTTCGTTCTGCGCAGAGGACATTCCAAGGCATGTTCAACATTTGCACAAAGGGAATGTTAAGCAATGAACAAGATTTCTCTGGTCTGGAACTTAATACTTCTAATTGTGCCGAGTCTAATGTGTGGTGTATTCTTGATTGCTCAGAATAAGGTCATGAACAGGGTCAACAATCCCCAAAATTGTGCATGTAGGATGTCATTTGTGCTGGATTAACTGAGGCATCTAATCATAAGCCTGCATTTTTATCAAAGCTTCTATATATTTCAATCAAGGCTTGTATTTAAAAATGAGCTTAAAAAAAGGATTTTCAAATGTTTCATGCCAGGCAAAAGACCAGCTGCCTAAAAGAACCTTGGCAAGATGTTTTTCCTCCTAAGACAAGAAGGGCCCCATTGATTTATAGTAGAAAAACAATTCTCAAAGTCATAAAAAGGGAGAATTACATATGCTGCCCCAAGGCTGAGAAAACACCATTAGGAATGGGGAAGATAATACCAATGTGCCTCCCAGTAAAATGAGCCAGATCTTCTTTCTAAGGTTAAAAGGCCAGGAGCAATGGGGAGAAACATTTAGCTGGAAAGAGAACATTTTTGGGGGAAGTCTTTTTCTAAAGCTGTTTCTTAAACTAAGAGAGTTAAAAAAGGTTAAAATGTGTTAAATGTTGGAAAGGCAACTGGCTTGGCAGAAGAAGCAGCTTCTTCCTATTTTATTTTGAGGCTGGAGAGGAGGGGGAAAGGGGGAGGTGCAAACTGAAGAGGCTTCTTTTAAAAGCTGTGTTTTATTGAGTTCCTTCCTTTTCACTTTGAGAAGCTTTATTCTTTTAAGAGGCTACCTATGATAAATGTATGAAATATATTAGCTTAAATATATTGGCTTAAATGTAATTATGCAAAGGATTTAAGGAATGCTAGATTCTTATTTCATATGGTTGTAAGAGTTGTATTTATCCTGAAATTAAGTCAGCCACCAGCCTAGCCCCCCTGCCGGACAGAGGACGCCATCCGGGCAGTCTTGATATATGGTTGTCAGGCATTTGTTTAGAAACATTAAATGAAGGAAATCTTTCAATGTTGATGTGAAACTCAAGATCCTTGACATCTGTTGAACATAAAAATGTAAGATTAAACATCTGTTTTAGAAGGCAATAGGGCAAGAAGGGCAAGAGGTGAGCTGGTAATTAAGATTCCATGTAAGATATATTATTACTTATATGTCATATATATAGCTCTTTGTCTCCCTTATAAGGGCAAGGAAATGGGTGTATCTTTTGTGGGTGTATCTTTTGTGATTGGCTCTAGCAAACAGCCAATAGGAATTTCAACCAGGCTGATTGGACAGAGGCAGCCACAGGAGGAGCAAAGGGGGCTGGATTAAGGGAATATAAGTGCTGGCCAGAATGGCAGGAGGCCAGGCCAGAGCTTGGTAACCACGTACCACTGAGCCTCTTATTTATTTGTCTGACAAATAAATTACTATTTTAATTTCTCTATTGCTGCGTTGAATATTTCATTCCAGCTAAGCGTTAACCACAAGCAGGGTGCTACATAACCTCAATTTTTGCAGAAGAGTATATTACATAGCATGCATGGCAACAGGAAAAAAATGGCTGTAAACTAAAGAAGCAGCAACTTTAGTATCAAAGTTCTATCTGAAGAGGCATTTATGAATTATTATTGTTGTTGTTATTGCTATTAAATAGGATGCCCCTATTTTCATCAGAAAAATCTATTTGATGTAGATCAAATAGCAAAATGGAGCTAGGTCTATCATTTTCTTAACACCCAGGGGAAAAACTTAGAGGAGGGCTGGCCATTATATTGTTACTAAATGGAACTGTCAGACAGCTTAAGTCAAGAAAACTGGGATAGGAGCAAGGGGGACTGAGCCAAAAACAAGACAACAAGCACATTCTTTTCAGTGATCATATGAATGGGATGAAAACCTATTATTGTATAATTAAAATATTATTGAATAATCTTAGAAGGGATGGGGCTTGGCTGTGACTATCATGAAGGGACACTGCATTTCTGAATTTTCCACTGCACTACCAAATGGCAGGGATCGAACAGAGACCTTTTTGCCCACAAAGCAAAACAAGGCTTCAGTCAGCAATGAACACAACCCAAAGGGATAACCCACTGCACTAATCCAGTTGTCTTGAGACATGATTGAACACCCTACTGAGCTTCACAAAAGTCGAGAACATGAGAAATAAGAAGCAATGAGCAAGCTGCACTTGCCAGAGGCATCCCTAGAGCACAGAGTTAGCTGAGAAATCAATTTCTTGGGCATTTCTATGGTCTGTTTTATGGAAAGAGATACCATTGATGAAAGCAGACATGGAACAAAATTATGGCACCATTTGCAGGCTTTAATTTTTTTTGTTTTTCGTGTCTGCAGGAGATCATCAGCCTTCTGCAGTGGGGAGGGAAATGAGCTACTGTTTTCTTTATTGTTTTGATTTTGGAAACAGAAGCTATTGCTGAGCCTAGAGTTTGCAGCATGTGTCAATAAGTTATTTATTTGGTGAGGGAGGGGAGAGATGCTGCTTGCTGCCTTGGCAGCCAGAAGGAACAGCTGGTATTTTCTATTCTTGAAATGGAATGCCAAGGATAGAAATACATAGGGAACCGGTAGTGCAAAAAACTCGGAAATCTGTCTAAGCAGCTGTTACTGTAATGTGCCTAGTGCAAACATGCAAAATGTCACTGTTAAGTTGCCAAAGATTTTGGCAGTTTATAGTGCTAATATGGAGTATTCTGTGCCGGACTACAGAGTCAAATGCCACTGCTCAGTGTACAAGAAGCTACTAGATTACATCCTTGCCACACACACCAACCTCAAATTTCTATGCATGTTTGCTGAAGCATTGCCACTGGGGAAAGGTCTAGGTAGCACAGAAACACTGAAATGCTTCAGTAACATCTATGGTTCTCCCCCCCCTTTCCTTTTGGAAACTTGAATTTAGCCTTACAGCTGTGAGTAGGAAGGACCCAATTAGTCATGCTCACTACAGAGCATGAAGAATAAAAATAAAGGAGGGGAACGCTCACTGGGGTTGTTCTATGTAATTAATCAACTGGGGCAGGGCTGTGGAGTCCCCATCTCATGGATCTACTAAGGCCCACAAGGCTACTTTGGGTAAAGCTCACCCACCTTCCCATGCCTGGTATTTTTTGTCAGGTGTGGGAAATTTCAGTCCCTGACTATAATGAAGAAGAGCACACTCCTGGTTCTTTCTTTGAAGTTGGGTCACCCGATGCCACCATGATCACCTGTCAAAATGGCCCACGGTGGTGGGGGAGCCCAGGATCTGACCCACGATCCAAATCCTCTAGCCTGTCCCTAAACTAGAGCTTTGATTGATGAAGAGGTCAGAGCCAGTTTCAGTTGGTGGGACGGTGAGTTCAGCACACATGCGTATTTGTGAGTCCAGAACAAACAGAGACTAGCAAAAGAGAGTTCAGATAACTGAAAATGGCTTCTTTGTCGCTTACAAGGAATGCTGCTCCCAACTTAATGGTAGGCATTGTTGCCACATCCTGGGCTCCCCTAAAAACTAAGGCCTAGTGGTGTTGCCCAAGGGATGAGTGGGTAATGATAAACAAGTCCTAATGGGCCAGTCCTGAGTGGGACTTAGCTGCAGTTTATTAGGTGCCTCACTCTGCTCCAATTTTTGCACCCTCCCTCTATAGACAGCAACCAATTTGCACAGGGGTTATGTTCCAGACTCCCATGTGCATTGGCAGGGCCTCTCGGAAAGCTGCCCCACCCTGTTCCTTCCCTGCTGTGCCCTTTTTGTGATGTTTTCTGGCTTTGGTGCAATGTGTGTGCGTGTGGTTGTGCACTTATCAGACATGCCTAAAATGGTTGCTACCTATATGGGCTTTGTTAGTTGCCTATTTCTGGGAGCTGAGTGGGGATTTATGGAGGCCCCAACTTGGCCCAACTTTTCGCCTACTCTATACTGCCAGGAGTTTCCTTGTTCTGGATGGTTTATTTTCTTATTGGTTTAATTGGCTATTAGTATGTGCAGGAAGATGGACGTGGGTGGCGCTGTGGGTTAAACCACAGAGCCTAGAGCTTGCTGATCAGAAGGTTGGTGGTTCGAATCCCCATGACGGGGTGAGCTCCCGTTGCTCGGTCCCTACTCCTGCCCACATAGAAGTTCGAAAGCACATCAAGTGCAAGTGGATAATAGGTACCGTTCTGGCGGGAAGGTAAACGGTGTTTCTGTGTGCTGCTCTGGTTCACCAGAAGTGGCTTAGTCATGCTGGCCACATGACCCGGAAGCTGTACGCTCCCTTGGCCAGTAAAGCAAAATGAGCACCGCAATCCCAGAGTCGTCTGCGACTGGACCTAACAGTCAGGGGTCCCTTTACCTATGTGCAGGAAAGTACCTAACTATATGCTTCTGGGATTTTTTCTGTGGCACAATTGAGTTGGGGGTATTCTTGAGTCATCCATTGCCAGCTTGGCTTGGGAACCCTGGGATGACCCTTAGCTTGGCCTGCACATCTGGGTCAATGCTGAACCAATGGGGCCATGGTGGTTGATCAACTTTCATTCCCAAGGCTCTTGTTGCAAAGTGGAAGAATTCCTTCAAATCCTTTGCAACAAAGCCACAGGAGGAGCCTGTAGATTTGCCCAATAGTGTGAAAAGGAGTTTATCCCTCCTACCTTAGGGAATTTCCCTGTCTGGACTATGTGTTAAGGAGATTGGGGTGGCTTGTAACAATATAGTGCAATAGCCGAAAAGAAATTTCAATTTATTGCCAATGGTACAAGCACATCACTGCAGCTAAAAAAAGGCAAACATTAAAAATACATTATGACCTCTCACAAGAGGATATGTATGTACCACAGATTTGTAGAGCATGATTTGTTTTTAACATGTGCTTTAAAAGATGAAAGTGGTTTTCATTTAGTTGCGGGCTCTGATATATTTTCAAGCAGGTAACATTACGAGGCTTCATTTAAAACTTAAAGTCATAAAAGTTCGCATATACCAATAATTTGGTTCTTTCTAATTATGTAGCCTACCCTAAATGAAAACAATTTTCATGAATCACACATGAATTACTTGCTTCAGTGCCGGTTGCATTATAAAATTTTGATTTAATGGGCACTAATTTTCTCTTTCCACCTTAACACAATTTATTGAACCTATCTCATTGTTATTTTAGTAAATCCTCTTTATCTGGGTTGGATATGGAAACTCAGACCTATCTGTTAGGAGCCCAAAAGCAGATTAATAGAATCTTAATAGAATCTGGAGTCCCAGCCAGTCATCAGAAGGGTGTGGCTTGCTATCAAACTTCTATTACTGTAAAAATGTAGCATGACAGCAACCGATGAACAATGGAACTACTAACCTTTCTTCCTCACTGGATCACAGATGGTCCCATCTGCACTGTACCTTTAAAACAATATTGTAACACTTTAAATAGTCATGGCTTCTCCCAAAGTGTCCAGGGGATTGTAGTTTGTCAAAAGTGCTGAGAGTTGTCAGGCAACCTTCTGCTCCCCTCACAGATATACATTTGCCAGAGTTTCCTGTTTAACCACTCTGGAAATTGCTGCTCTGTAAGGGGAATAAGAGTTTCCTAACAACTCTCAGGCACCCTTAACAAACTACAATTCCCAGGATTCTTTGGGGGAAGTCATAACTGTTTAAAATGATGGGTGCCCAGCCGGGGGCGTGGCACGCCAGTCATTATGAGGGGCAGGGGTAAACGCCCCCTGCGTGACGCGGGAATCGTTTCCTGCTCACAACGCCTCCCCTCCAGGAGGATGAGAGGCCTTTTCCATAATACCTGAATCAGGAGAAGCTGTGAGAGTTCTGAAATAATCTTTATTACTTTTCAAACTTATGGCAGACAAGAAAAAAGAACAAAAGAAGAAACAATACAATAAACAATACAAAACACAACCTTAACACTAAATTAAACAAAACAACAACAATTTAAAAAAACATATAGCATACCATTTCATTAGTCTATCTTTCATTCCCTTATTTCATCGACTTCCTCTCACCTCCCTTTTTGTATTCCACTTCTGTTACTTGTTTCAGCAAATCCTTTCCATCTTTCTCTATCTTTATCATTATGAATGTCTTAACATATTTTTAACCTTATTTTCCATTAATACTAAAATACTTATTTATACTTAACTCCTTATAGCATTTCTGCTAAAGCCATAAAGTTTCATTCCAACAATTTTCAAACACTCATTAATTTTACAATATTTCTATGTACAAACTTTAGACTTTCCCAATCTTCTACCACCATCTCTTCTCCCTGGTCTCGGATTTTGCCAATCATTTCCGTCCATTCCATATAGTTCATCAACCTGGAGATCTTCTGTCCGAGGCTCTTAAAAAAAAAAAAAAAAGAGTTCTGGATCAGTGTCTGAATACAATGGTGGATTGGGTCAATAAACTGTACTTGAATCTTTGGAAGTTGGAAGTTCCTTGGGTGGGTGGTTCCCATGTTATGGAGGTAGGCGAGTTACGTGTTCTGGATGGGGTTACACCCCCTCTGAAGGAGCAAGTACACAGCTTGGAAGTCCTCCTGGATACATTTTTATGCCCCAGTGTCTTCTGTAGCTAGGAGCACCTTCTAACAGCTTTGTCTGATTCTCTAGTTTTAGCCATTCAGGAACAGGATAGCCTAAACACTGTAGTCCATAAGTTGATAACCCCCAAGGCTGGATTGCTGCAATGCACTCTTTGTTGGGCTGCCGTTGAGCTTGGTTCAGAAACTCCAGCTGCTGCAGAATGTGATGGCAGGGATAATCATGGGGGCACATGGCCAAAAACACAACATCCTCATTAAAATATCTGCACTGGCTACTACTGAGCCAGGTTTGAGGTCCTGGTATTAATTTACAAAGCCCTGAACAATTCAGCGTCACTTCCTAAACCCTTATATCCCACTTTGGTCACACTGAGATCAGATTCCTCAGGTTGGCAAGACTCATTTGACACCAACACAATTTAGAGCCCTTAATGTAGTTGACCAAGCCCTGGGGAAGACCCTGCCAATAGAGATTTAGCAGGGGCCTTTTCAATGCTTTTAAAACTTTTCTATTTTGCCAGGTTTATGCAGGCAATTAAGAAAATATTTTGCCATAACAGTTGATGGTCTCTGATTTTAAATGTTGTATATGTTTTTCTTAAATATATTTGGTATTTTATGCTATATAAATATATATATATTAAATACATAAACCTCTGGAAGGCCACATCTCTGCACTAGCATGTCCTCAATCACCCAACTTTGAGTTTGCCCTACACATCTATCAACATCTTTGTTCTTACCTTAATCCACACTGTCCATTTCTTGTTCCAGTTACTGCTCATCTATTGGTTCTTCCTCAGAATTTCAGTCACAAACTTTCTGTATTTGTCACTTCTAGGTCTCATCTAGTTCAGAATACATGCTTGGTACTCAGTAAATGCCGAATGAAACTGGTAACAGTCAACTGCACAATGCAGATGAAAGTGGCACAGAGTACAGAATTGGTGGAATTTATACTACAAACTAAGTAAAACATCTTTAAAAGTTATAGAAGGAAAATTGTTGTGCATCAAAAGAGAAAGAGAAATTCACTGAGGAATAACTCTTTCATTTTTATTAAATGGCAACAAAATATAGATTCATCTTGGTGGTTTTTTTGACTGAAATGCACCTCACCACGTAGTTTTTGAGAGAAGCAGCTAATTTTGATTCTGCATCTGGAAAATAAGAGGAAGGGACCCTCGTAAGTCTGGCTCTTGTAAATTATTCATCATGGGGTCAGATTTACTGCAGTCATTAGCTCCAGCGTGGTCTATGAATAGTGCCTCATGCACAGATGGTATTTCTGGAATCCAAATGTCAGAATGAACTCTTTGGCTGTCAGCCTTCTTAAGCAGGATTATGTCATATTCCACAACTATTAAGATGCATGGCTATAAGCGCATCCTAGTGATGCCATGTTTAAATATGCTAAGCAGGAGGCAATGATTCTAAAACCATGCTAATGTTTTCATCTGGATGAGAATCAAATTTTATACCCTTCATCCATATGAAGGGTCCTAAAACCAATCCACAAAAATGATCTTCCTATATGTCTACTGGCTGTGGGCAGAGGAGGAAATGAAGAGGCAAGGCGGAAATCGATTGGGTGGAACTAAGGGCCATATGCATTAATTACAAAGTATATATTATTCAGAGGATGGTAACAGAACAGAAAGCACAGGCATCGGGTGAGCCTGGTGAAAGGGGCAGATCGTAATCCTGCCTGTCTCCTTAAACTCCACCCATTCAGGTAAGTGAGGAAGCCTTTCCAGGTCCCCTACCACCAAAGACCTGGTCACTCAGGTTAGCTTCAGGGCATTATAAATCCCACCCATAGCCCTGAACCGCAGGCCTCAGAAAGCACCTATCACATTTAAGGATGTTCACCTAACTTCCTTCTGTATCTGTTCACCTTTCTCCATCTTCCTGCCTGTTAACCGTTCTCCATCTTGCTGCCTAACTATGGCTGATTAATCTATCTAACCTCATCCGACTGCACTGTGGCCCAAAAGAATGACATCTCAAAGAAAATAAAGCAATGAAATTATCAGTGAAAACAGTTAAAACAATTATTTAAAACCATTTTATTGTTTTTTAAAAAATCAGAAATAAGCTAAAAACAAATTAAAACACACACCAACATTCTACATGCCCTGCGTGTCTGGGTAGACTTGTCTAAATGGAAATGTTTTTAGCTGGCTACAAAAAGAGTATAGTGAAAGTGCCTGCCTGGTATCAATAGGCAAGGAGTTCCAAAATGTAGGTGCTGCCACGCTAAAAGATTGATTTCTTACAAATGCAGAATGGGTGTTTCTGTAAGACTGCAAGCTCTGCTGATTGAAGCAGTTGAGAGGGCATAGATATGGTAAGGTGATACTACTGAAATAGGAGGTCTGGGTAAATATATTAACAGAAGAGTTCTGCAAAGGAAACAGTTTCTGATCAATTTTCTGTAGGTAATTTGATTGCTAAATAGACATTTAAGGAAGGTCAACAACTTTACAGAGAGTCTTTGTTTTAAGCTGTCAGACATCAACATGATATGGCTGATTTTGATTACAGATCTTTACTCCCACACTGCCTTCAGAGTTTGCATTGAACGCTTATATAAATAATAATGTACAGAATCTCCATAAATACATCTATTTTCCACTGTTCTAGATGATGTTCTTGATAATTGCCCTGTGCAGTTGATCCCTGCTCTTACCTCTCCTACTTAGGAATACTGTACTCTGCTACTACTGTTTGCTAGGTGGCACAAGCTACAAAAAAGAAAATAGGTGTCAGTGAAGAACAGGTCAAGGATTTAAAGCACCAGGGTTCCAATTTAATCAGAGTAGTTCATGAGCAAGTTGCCTGGGAACAGCAAGGCTTCAAGCCTTTCAAACAACCAGTGCAATGTTAACGTTTTCTCATCTTACAGGAGGCAGCATATAATTGGAAGAGATACCTGCATTCATTCATTCATTCCATTTTGATTCCACCTATACTGAAAACTAAAGCAACAAGAGATAATGTAAGCAACAACCAATTTTACAAAACATAGTTACGTATCTAAATGTTCCATTAATATAAAATTACAGTACATATAAACCAGTATCAGACTACTCTCCTTCTGACACACCTTCTAGAATGCAGATGTTTGGCACTGGTTAGATGTTGCTATATTGGTTTTTTAGATGATGCTCCAATAGCTATGCTGAGTTGGGATTCTTTATGCCATTCTCCAGCACATAAATTACTTTATACATTTCCTTAAGGAAATATCTTTGAAATTCTGGCTATTATTTCAATTTGAATGATGCTTATAAAACACATTATTTGATATTTGAATGTATTAGGTTTCCATATTTGTTTTAGTTGCCCAAAGATTTAGAAATAAATTGGTTTCACAAAATGTAGTATGATGCACCAGAGACCACTTTGATAAAATGTAATGTATTCCTCCATATGTTATGTTTTGTATAGGTATAGTATAGTATGCAATTTAGGTATAGCATGCAATTTGCTCCTCACATTTTAAATATTTTTGGGTAGTTTTTTTGGCAATGGATGTGTAAGTGTAAACAAAAAAAGTAAAGGGACCCCTGACCGTTAGGTCCAGTCACAGACGACTCTGGGGTTGCGGCACTCATCTCTCTTTATCGGCCGAGGGAGCCAACGTACAGCTTCTGGGTCATGTGACCAGCATGACTAAGCCGCTTCTGGCGAACCAGAGCAGCACACGGAAACGCCGTTTACTTTCCTGCCAGAGCGGTCCCTATTTATCTACTTGCACTTTGATGTGCTTTCAAACTGCTAGGTTGGCAGGAGCAGGGACTGAGCAATGGGAGCAAACCCCGTCACGGGGATTCGAACTGCCAAACTGCTGCTCGGCAAGCCCTAGGCTCTGTGGTTTAACCCACAGTGCCACCCGCATCCCAGTGTAAACAATACATGAATTCAAAAACTTACATCATGTGGTATGGCTTAATTTCTAAATTGTATGGAATCAACCTTGTCTGAAAATTATACTTGGGACCACTTACATGGAAGCTCCCTAGATGCACAGATAATAACTGGGGGGGGGGGGGTTATGAGGAGACAGTAGGACTCTACACGTGTGTAATGATGCACTTTTCTAAATAAGCGCTGTATAAGTTCTATGGTGATGAAAACAGCAAGGTTAAAAATTATAGCCCAATCATGTGAAAATGCTACCAGCCATCATTGAGCAATGGGGAGCACTACTTATGCAGGAAAACTACAGATTTGAACTTGTGAAAAGATTTCCTTAGTGGGCTGTTTGATAGATTAGTAATGAAACCAAGGTTTGCCATGGTGAATTGTGCTCAAAGAAACAAAGAAAACTATCCTGTTAGTGGCTAAGTGATTGGAATTTGCACGTGGAATATGAACAAGCATTTTTAAAAAACAAATACAAATACAAGAACCATTAAACACACATCAGCTGTGGAAATCTTGGTTTATTTATTTATGTTTCGTGGGAAAGCTCCCATGTTAAAAACTTTTGGAATAGAGTATTCTCCATTATAACCACAATTACAAGCATTTTATAGAAAACATTTCCATGTCATATTCATGTGACAGAAAACACAAAAAGGAATCTGGTAACATAATAATGCCACATAGCCATCGTAGAGAATATGCTGTTAGGCAAACAGACAAATTTGGCAGGGAGCGAATCAAGACAAGTCCACAGCGTAGAAAAAAATTAAGAAGTGGTGATTCACTTTATTTTAGGGCCAGCTGACTTACAAAATTATTTCATGTCATTTTCTTCACTCATTGAAAGAATCAACACATTTGAGGAATATAACTTTTTGTATAAGATCACAGGTTTTGGCTGTGCCCTTTGCTATGACTTCCAGAACTCTGAAACAGATTGTAGAATTTGCTGAAATAGCTCTGGCTGAAATCTATGACCCATTTTTGCTGTAACATGTGAAAAAGCTCTTAACTATTTTACCTATGGAGTCCTTTCTGGAAAGAGTAAAGGAACAGACATTCACTGACACAGCCAGTCAAGTCTAAGACATTTTGTTGTCTGAGGCAGAGGACAAGATGGCAGCTCCTCCCATTCTACTCAGAAAAACTGGTTAACCTGGGAGCTGAATCTTATTTCAACCTTGGGGACAGGACAGTGTCTCCCTAAAGGAAGCAGCCTAGTTCAGGGCACAAAGCAGGTCATTTGCTCTATTCTCCAACACTACACTGCCAATCCCTGTCCCTAGCATCTGTTGACTGAGACAGATTCCTCATTCTGTCTAATGGTGGGGCTGGCCCTGTTCCTTAGTGAATTTATGTATTGCTACCTTTCTATTGAGGCATTTGAGTACAGTATGGCTTCAAGATGAAGGCAGGAGATAAAACAGGATTCCTTATCTCTCTTCTGATCTTTCTCGGCAGGATTACATGGGCTTGCCAGTTCCTCAGCTGGGTTCCTCAACTGGGTCAATGTGGAAATGAAGAGAGGAAACCAACAAACCATATCATGGTGTCTTGTGTATCAGAAGGCAATGTGTCTCTTAAAAACAGGCAGAATAAACTGTTTTTGTGTGTGCGATATATTTCAAAGGAGTTCAGGTTTCTGAATGTTTCTAAAAACTGATTCTTTTTTTAAGAACACTGGAATATCAAGCAAAAACTAAAATTTCTTTCTTAATTTCATCTGAAAGAGAGAGAGAGTACGTGAGCAGGAGGAGGAGAGACCCTTCAGCACTGCTAATAAATCAAGAAGACTGTCTTGTTTGGTTCTGTATGTAACCCACTGAATTAGATAAAATGAGTACTCATTACAGTTCCAATCACCTGCAGGAGCAGGTGGCCAATTTCAGATCTATCGGGCAAAATTCTCATCTGTGATTAAAGCTCTTAAACTACAAGTAAACATTAGAATGGCTGAAGCCGACCTTCCTTGAGAGGGTTCACATTGGAAGAAAGAAAATTTGAATTTGGTGAGAGTAAATAAAATGCTTCTCTCTCCCCCCCCCCGCCCCCCTCAAAGTAACCAAACTGAATATAGAGATAGCTAATCCTCCTCAAGAATATGGGCATTTTCATATTTGTATAATAAAACAGTGCAAAAATTTCATTCTTAATTTTATACGAGAATGAGAGATGGACAGACTTTTGGAAACTTTCTCGGGTGCCTAGACACATGACAAATTTATTATAAATAAACTAGCTAACACACAAAACTTGCTTTCAGAAATTTTCTGATAGAAGCTATCGACAGAATGAGAACATTTAGTTTTGCTATTTTTATACAAAAATCATGAAGCAACTTTCTGTGGAAGTTAAACAGCCAAATCAAGTGCGTATTGCTTGAGGCTCAGTTTTACTTGTATTTCACATTTTATATGCATAATGCTTATTGTCCATTTGGAAAAGCAAATAATGTTCAATGACAGAACACACTGGGTGAGATTGGTAATTGCGTTATATATTTGGTTTCATAAATGTGTGGCTGGCGCTCATCCAGAAGATTAAAATAATTTCTTTTTTCTGCTCTGCTGCATCCAACCTTTTAAAGTACATGCACCATTTAGAAGTAAGGTTCACTGTGAATTGCAAACAACCTCTTAAGATTGTGAGCTATTGCTTCTTGCAATACACCTGCCAGCAGTGATCCCTTTCCCAAAGGCACTCACATTAAGTGAGGCTCCTGAAGACTACCAAAGAATATTCAGCTGTGTGAACTGTGAATTTGCTTATGCAAGAGGTAGGGAAGCCCACCAACTTGGACTGCTAGCCATGATGAGAATGTTTTGCCTTTATGGTCAAAGGCAATTATGCTCATAGATACTAGTTACTGGAAACTGCTGGAAACAAGAATGCTCTTGTACCCAGGTCTTGCTTTCAGGTTTTGCACAGGCATCGGGTTGGCCAATGTGAGAACAGGATGCTAGACTATATGGCCATTGGCAGGTGGTTCTTATGTTCTTAAGCAGGCTGCAGGTTGACAGAGGGTGAGGAGGGTCCAGGTGGAAACTGATCAAATCAATCAATTTGATCCTTGCAAGTTGTGCAGCAGTTTTGCTGATCCTTATACTGATCTTCTTGGGAACCTAGAGAAAGCCCAAGGCAGTACACATCACAGCATTTCTGCAGGGAAATGTTGCTCCAAACCTGTGCAGTTCCTCCATGTGAAACCATTTCCTGCAGTTGCTGTTGACTGGGAAATTTTCATGTTGGTGAGTCCGAATTTCAGGAGCAAAGGCAGAAAGTTTGTTGTGATGCAAGTTTGTAGCGCCTGACAGTAGGGATGGGGAACATGTGGCCCTCCAGATGTTGTGGAACTTGCACTGTCCTCATGCCTGAACTTTGACCATGCTGGCTCAAGCTAAAGAGAGCTGGAATCCAACAACATATGGAGGGCTCCAAGTTCGGGTTGCCATACGTCCGGAATTTCCCAGACATAGCCGGCCATTGGCTGTCAGAAACTGTGTCTGGGCAGAACATTACAACCTGTGGGTGGATATACACACAGAGGGGAAATGCTACAGATAAGTCAGAAATTAAATTGTTATAACAAAAGAAAATAAAACACTATGGAAAATAGCTTAGAAATTTTTTTTGCTCTCCAGAGCCATCTGGTGTTGCATGTTTATAATGCTTTCAAAGTGCTGTTTTTTCACTAATGTAGCTGAGTCCAGAATCAAATTACTGGCAGGTTTCATTTGCCTTTGGTAATTTTGTCAGGCAGAAATCCAAGTTGTGCCTTTCCTCATTAATAGGAGATGCCTCACTGGTTGTATTTCCACAAGTTCAAGGCACAGGAGCCTTGTTTGGGAGGCAGCAAGCCTAGTTTGTCCTGTAATTTGCTACTATGGAAATCTGCAGACTATAGCAGGGGTAGGACCTGGCAGCATCTGGCAAGTTTAAGCTGGGGACTTATAATTGAAAACCTTGGATCTTGAACCTACCCTGGCAGTGGCCCAAGGCCAGCATATGCCAAAGGAGCTCAATGATTGTTCTGATGCCCAGATACCAAAAGCTGCCAAAGGCTTGGTCCAGCAGCTGTGGCTATTAAGAGTGCAGCTTGCCTACCTGTTCCCAAAGAGCATTGCCTTGGATAAAAAGTCTGGCCAGTGGAAAGCTGTGGTGCATGATCCATATCAGCCAGGTTCCTCTGACACAACAGAATCCCCCTCTCAGTTCTCTAAACCAGCTTTTCTGCAGCTTCCTGGGTAATCTGGCCCTGGGTTTCTATTTAAAGGAACAAAATTTAAAAACTTGGGCTAAATTAAAATGAAGCTTAGAAGCACCTACTCATGTAAACTGCATAGGTAGCCTGTGATAGGACACAGACATAAAATGCAAGTCAGTTTTCATTTAATATTGTAATTCAATTCTATTAGTTTTTAATTGAATTCTACTTCAGCTAATATTTGCAAATGAAAACTCCTCGTTTTATAGGAAGCCATCTCCCAATGTGAAAAGTCTGAAGTAATCAGCTCATTGCAAGAGCTTTTGGAATGTCAAGAATTATGATAATGGAATTAGTATCCTATTTAACCTGCTCCATGCAATGTGATTTTGTGAACTGTGTCCAAAATGCTGTGCAACAATGGTTATTATAAAAACAGTAATAATAGTTGAAAGGAAGAAGGTTTATTATTATTATTCCAATAGTGAACATAATTTTCACCTTGCTTTTATTCTGGTCTGATTTGTATCCTGAAGGTCAATTTAGTAGAGGGATGAAATTATTATTTCCAAGGCTTATTTGTTTGGCATGCCTGAGGGAGGGGGATGGAAAGAGGTAGGGAGAGAGAGAGAAAGAATATGTGACTTCTGATTTGGTTAATGAAAAATGAGTCTCCATTCTGATAAAGGCCGAAATCTACCTGAGAGGTGCTGGAACTGAATTCCTGTGAGTTCCTTCTGGAAAAGAAGAAGCCCTGCCCTTAGCAACTGTCCCCATCCAACCTCACTCTTAATCTCTCCTGCCAATCACACAGATAACTAACCCACATCCAACCAATTATTACAGAGCAAATGTCTGGACTATCTGACCCTCAGAATTCTCCCTAGGTTATGTCCACTCCCAGCCACCCCACTCTCCCCCTCACCATTTCTGTTCCAAAACTTCTTTTTTTTAAAGTGCTTTTTTCTGGCAAGCATATGCCCTTTGAATTGTGACAATGCCTCTTGCTTGCCAGAATGGAGGAGGGGGGGAGGGGGAGCAGAAACACCTGACTTTGTGGGGGCTACATTGAGAGCTACATTCATTGCTCCTCCCACTTTTCCTTGCAGCCCTGCCCCTCACCCGGATGCACTCCCTGGAAACTTGTCCATAAGGGGATGTAACCCTGAGGCCAAAAAAGGTTCCCCACTCTGGACTAGACTACATAGAAAGAAGACAAAGCTTTCCTGTGCTCAATCCTGTGATGCAGCTTCTGCCACAAAGTGGTCCATGGTCTTACTCCACTTCCTGAAGTAAAATAACACCTGCAAGGTTCTTACCCTGATCTAACGGCAAAGGAATGTAGAGAGGCATTTTTTTTCATGGCTGTCCTACTACTGTTTGAATTCTTACCTGGAGGTATACCTCACTGAAAACACTGGGGATTTTCTCTGAATAGGCATGGTTAGGATTGCACTGTTTTCAAAAAAATACCATGTGAACTTCCCGTTGAGTTTAATGGGACATGGCCCCAGGTAAGTGCATATAGAATTTCAGCCTTCCAGTGCAATCCTAAGATGGAACTCCACACTTAGGATGGAGTTCAATGTAACTTACTGCCAGGTAGGTGGGTATAAGTGTGGGTGGCACTGTGATCTAAACCACTGAGCCTCTTGGGTTTGCTGATCAGAAGGTTGGCAGTTCAAATCCGTCCAAGAAGGTGAGCTCCCGTTGCTCTGTCCAAGCTTCTGCCAACCTAGCAGTTCGAAAGCACACCAGTACTGCTGTGGCAGGAAATAGGTACTGCTGTGGCAGGAAGGTAAACGGCATTTCTGTGCGCTCTGGTTTCCGTCATAGCGTTCTGTTGTTCCAGAAGGCAGTTTAGGCATGCTGGCCACATGACCTGGAAAGCTGTCTGTGGACAAACACCAGTTCCCCCGACCTGAAAAGTGAGATGAGCGCTGCACCCCATAGTCGCCTTTGACTGGACTTAACCGTCCCGGGGTCATTTACCTTTATAAGGTTGCATTTATAAGGTTGCAGCTGTTTTGTACCTTGAGCTGTGGGAACAAGAGGATAGAAACTGAAATTAATAAGCAATGGTGTTTGTGGTGTCAGGGCAGTTTTTGTGATAAGTGGATTAACAAGAAGTTGAATACTCCATTACTTTATGGATTTTATATTTATAAGTCATTTCCCTTGCTGCATGCCAATTTAAATTCCCCATGCCACTGGAATGTATTATTTAACATGTAATTCTAGAGCTGTTTATCTCATACTCAGTTTTACTCAGGACAGGAACAGGGCATGTAAAATTCAGCCATGAAGTATGCTTTTACCATTTTAACAGAGATTTCAAATTTAGAATGATTTAGGAGCCACCAGGAAAGAAATTAATTTCTATTATTTAAGCAGTCTCTACATATCTACATAATGGTTATAAAGAAGCAAGGGCAATTATATCTATTGAAGCCCTTGAAGAGTCTTGGGTCACCCCTCACCTTGCCATGTAGATCATACTTCTGTACAACAAAAGGCAGTTCACCAACATTGCAAAGTGGAGAGTTTGTTCCCTAGTTCTTGGGAAGTCTTATAAATGAGTTGGAATGTCAATATCTCATGAGACATCATGAGAAGCAGAGAGGAAAATAAATGGGCTATATCTCAGTCTGGAATAAAGTGCAGAGGAAGTAAGTAAAGCAGAGTGACCTTCCTACCTCTTCTCAACTTGGAACACCATTGGCACAGTGCTGTCTTCTTCATGTGAAGAAAAAATATATTTTTTCATGCCAAACTTGCATTGCCTGGAAGCTTGGCGTTCTTCCCTCTCTCATTTCATGATGACCTCTTCCCAGTGTCATATTTTTGCTTTAATAAGGCTTTTCATTTAACTTTAGTGGACTGGCTTCTTCTCAAGACAAAGTTTTAGATTATATTTATCCTTGATATACAATTGACTGTAAGCAAATTTTGGGGAGGCTGATTGACAGCAATTTTGAGCAATATGTGATATTTCAGCCTAATGTAATCCAATTAAATAACTATAGAAGCATATATTCCAAATAACTCAGATTTGTTTTACCAGAGGTGTGGATCCGCTGTATATTTAAAGAATGTTATAGTGTTCTAGACTTTTCTTGATCAGAATCTATTGCAGAAAGCCTGTGAATAAATATGAAATAGGACCTAACAGGCATTACTGAAACCTATTGGGATGAGACATATGACTGGATGTAGAAATTGGAATAGAGCAAACAGGAAGGGAGGAGTAGCAACATTATATCTACAGAATGTGTATACTTGTGAAGAGATCCATGACCTGGAACATGGAAGGCAGATTTAGAGATTCCGATTAAACATCAGGAAGAACTTTCTGACAGTAAGAGTTGTTTGACAGTGCAACGGACTCCTTCGGAAGGTGGGGGACTCTCCTTCAAGGGAGGTTTTTAAGCAGAGGTTGGATGGCAATTATTTATTTATTTATTTATACATACCCCACCCATCTGGCTGGGTTTCCCCAGGCACTCTGGGTGGCTTCCAACAAAATACTAAAATACAATAGTCTATTAAACATTGAAAGCTTCCCTAAAGAGGGCTGCCTTCAGATGTCTTCTAAAAGTCTGGTGGTTGTTTTTCTCTTTGACATCTGGTAGGAGGGTGTTCCACAGGGCAGGTGCCACTACCGAGAAGGCCCTCTGCCTGGTTCCCTGTAACTTGGCTTCTTGCAGCAATGGAACCTCCAGAAGGCCCTGGGCACTGGACCTCAGTGTCCGGGCAGAATGATGGGGGTGGAGATGCTCCTTCAGATATACTGGACTGAGGCAGTTTAGGGCTTTAAAGGTCAGCACCAACACTTTGAATTGTGCTCAGAAACGTACTGGGAACAATTGTAGGTCTTTCAAGCATCTGTCATGGATGCTTTAGTTGAGATTCCTACATTGCAGAGGGTTGCATTAGATGGCCCTTGGGGTCATATCAGTTCTACAATTCTATGGTTCTTGTCCACCAAACACCAATATAGCTTTGGCTACACATTAGCCACAGAAATCAAATTCTGAAGCAAAAACCCTGAATTTAGACATCAGAACATGCATTCCTTCCCCCCCTGTTGTTTAGTCACTCCAGTTGCCTGGACTTTCTCTCCCCCAAACACATCTCAGCTGTCAGACGGTTTGAGCCACTATGCTGTAGCCTTCCTTAGTGAAGATTAAATTGTCTGGTACAATATGCTGACATTCAAAATTTAAGGCAGCTATTTGTCTATGACTCTTTTTTGGCCCTGGCACATTACTCTCTAGCTGGCAGCACTAAAATTCATAGATTATGAACTCGCACTGGATTTCATAAATGTTCCACAGTCATAAGTAGAAGTGCAACCACTCCTGCCTTTCATATCTTCATTGCCAGACGACAAGCTGCTTCAGATTCATTTCTGCCCTCGCCCAATTTCCTTCAGTCCACTTCAGCTTGGCTATGAGGCTCCCATGCAAAGCAGTGGATAATTTCCCTCAAACTAGTTTTGCAAGGAATTAGGTGTTGCTATTGGGGATGAGTTTATTTAAATCAATATGCATTAAGAAAGCTGACTGGCCATACAGAAGAACGAGACTGAGAAGTGATCTTTGGTGCAACCTTTGATCTTTGCATCAGTGTCAAATTAGTGACTAATGAAGCTATTAGTACCAAGTAATCCTTGCAAACAGTATTCATTTGAAAGTCAGCTGACACTACGGAGGAATAAGAAACACGGTTAAATGAGACACAGCATAAAATGTGAAAGCAAGTATAGATTCAGACTCTTCATAAAGTAAATGTGTTATCTTAAACATAAGTGTGATAATCATTCTAGTCCTTTTGCGCTGTTTTAATGGTCTTTTGCCATTTCTTATCCTGCAGCAGCAGCAGCAGTGACAAACTAGGGATTGGCAGATCAAACACCTGAAAAGCTGTTACCTTCATATTTTGTTGATGTTTTCTGTAGAACAGAACAGGCTAAAATACAGATGTTGACTAATTTAGTCATCATGCATTTGATCTGCTATTTGTGATATAATTAGTAGATCAATAAGTGGTGTGTCATTGTCTTACCACCTAGAGGAAACGTGGGATTATTTAAACTACCTGCAAGTAATTCAAATGGATCTGGGTCTGCTATTTATAACTTTATTGCTGTAACAACTTTGCACATTCACTAGGAAATTCCTACTCAGTTCAATGGGACTCATGCTAGATTAAGTAAATGAGCATATGATTGTAAGATTAAAGCATTTCCAGATGATGAATTTGGAGCATAAGAAATCTTAGAGCACAACAAAGGTGCAGTTAATCATTTGTTGCTTGAGATCTATCTGCTGTGGGGAAACAGAGTATTTTCAGAACACAATCTACTGTATATTGACTTTTCTCCCGGGAGATGTAGTTTTCTTTATGTTGCAGATCACTGCTGATTTATATATTCAGAGAATAGTGACTTTATTCCACTTCAGACTGCACATGTGGAATGACATTTCAGATGCTTTTGTACATAAAAACCTTTTTTGAAAAAATCTACATCCCAAGAGGTTTCTTTGAGTTGAAGGAGCATTTGGTCATGCTATCCTACACCTTGAGCCTAGGAATGATCCTGCTAAACTTGTAGCTTGGCTTTTTCTCACCTGAGACACAGTTTTAATGTTATGTATGCAATAAGATTTCTTTTGAAAGATGAAAAAAGTTCACAGAAATTCTTAAGATGGAATTCATAAGGTCAGCAGTGCATAACATTTAATCAGCTTGTACACTTGTTTTCAAAGGTCAGCAGCAGAATTCTGTGGACTTTCATTTATGTAGAAATTCTGGAGTCTATACTTAAAGAAGATGATAAATCTCCAAACATTACTAATGGGGGCTGTAAAATGTGCAAGGATGCAATACTGTAATATCGGGTTTGCTCTCCTAGCATCCAGACAATTGACTTGACATCAAAAAAAGATTTTGGAAAGTTTCAAAAGTCAAATACAAGAAAAAATAGACCCGAAGTCTTCAGTTGAATATACAGTGGTACCTCAGGTTAAGTACTTAGTTCGTTCTGGAGGTCCGTACTTAACCTGAAACTGTTCTTAACCTGAAGCACCACTTTAGCTAATGGGGCCTCCCACTGCTGCCGTGCCGCCGGAGCCCGATTTCTGTTCTCATTCTGAAGCAAAGTTCTTAACCTGAAGCACTATTTCTGGGTTAGCGGAGTCTGTAACCTGAAGCGTATGTAACCTGAAGCGTATGTAACCCAAGGTACCACTGTACTCGTGTGTGTATTGCTTATTGTACTCTATCTAGGGTACACACTATCCATTGTGGTATATAGTAGTTAGAGTGTTATACTAGGGCCTGAAAAACCAGGATTCAAATCACTCTTAGCCTAATTTACTTCCCAGGGTTGTTGTAAGCATGAAATTGGGAGGAGCAGAACTATGAGGTCAATATAAACAACAACAATAAGAAGAAGAAGTGCTTTTTTTGGGGGGGGGACTCAAGGGTACGCAGTACTGGCACCTCTTTTTGTTTGTTAAAAAGTGTTACACTTACTGTAACAACTTCATGGTGAGTACCGGCACCTATTTTTCTAGGGGAAAAACATTGATGATATTAATAATAATAATAATAATAATAATAATAATAATAATAATATTGTATTCTTAAAATTGTGCAATCTGAATCCTATAGAATATTCTATGGCAGAGCAAGAGATGTTATGGAATTTGTCCCAGTGGCAATTCCTTCATCTTCATCGTCCAGCATTGGGTCCTATCTCCCTCAGAAGGTGCCCAACAGTCCTGCATGTCAGGTCACTGGTCACAAATAGGAAAATATTGGAAGCCAATGAAACAAAGGAGCATCTGATCAAACCTCAGCTACATACTGATGTGGTTATGATACCCCAATGTTCTGCCTGAGAGAATTGCCCCTGACCTGACAAACGGATGCATCGGGTGCCTCTCTTCACTGCACTCCCTTTGTTGAAATCTCTAACAGAGAATGTACGCTCCCTTCCCTCTTCTTCCTCTTGACATGATAATTACGGGGAGCTTCTTGGCATTTCCTGCCTATGTGATCAAAATTCTGAGTGCTTTTTTTAAATGGCGCACTCCAGACTATTTAACTCATTGCAATGGGTAAGACTGAAACTGATCTGCTAGAATATTAAGTGGTGATGCTGTTTTCTTTTCGACATTTTAAGAGTGCACCTTTGGCAGTTGCCTCGGGCCTGAACTAGAGCGCATTTATAATTGTGTGGTTAAGGAAGTGAACCAGAAATCTGCTCTGTTAAGAATGTATTTGGCCTGATTAGGAGAAAATGCATATTGGTTTGAGTTTCTCTCTATTTGTGTGGACCATCTTCTTTTGGAAGGTGTCCTCTACATGAAAGTCTGGTTTAAAGATAAATAATAACACTAAGCATCTGGACAACATATTGAGGAGGCACAAAGGTCACAGTATCAGATTCCTCCACTATGGTGGGATGTGATCTTTCTAAATTTGCATAAACACCAGAATGACTAACGTGTGGCTCTCCAGAAGTTGTTGGACTTCAGCTCCCATAAGACTCAGCATGAGGAATGTCAGGGTTGAGGGGAGTTGAGGTCCATCCATATCTGGAGAGCCACCATTTGACTTCCTTGATCTAAACATACACATATGCATAAGCTTGAGACAATGTTATGCAAATGTTGTCTTTCTTTTTGGTGAAACATTTCCTCTGTTTCTGGCCACCGTACGTAGGTGCCACATCAATTCATTTCAATCCAGCCAACACAGATGTCACTACAGTGGTGAAGCAGCTGCTGAACCTGATCTGGATCCATAGGAGCCAACTCCTAGGGACTGAGGGGTCTTTACACACACACATAAAATATTTGAGCTGGCCTCCCTCCCAAGTTGATGGACATTACCATTCAAATGGTGTCTGTACACCGTGTCATGTGATTGGTTATGCAGGGCAGGGCTTACTTACCCCTCCCCCCAATATTTTGTTCAAGTTGGCACTCCTGTCTGCACCCACTTTGTTTTGGTAGTATATGGAAAGATAGGCCAGGGCAAAGATGGTGTATCTGAATCGCACCAGCACTTCCTGTGGCATCATCCGCCTCTCCCAGTCAGACTCTTCACTATCAAGGCAACATGAACACTCACTATGAGGGAGTGGGTTTTTCTTGGCCATCAAGCAATTGCCAGGGAATGTATTAACCCGTTCAGGTTAATGATAACTGAGGATTAGGATGCTACCCATGCAGGTTTTTCTTCTGCAATGTCTATGAAACATAGCACATATATTTCCCCCCTCCCCCAAGGTATATTTCTTTTTCTTAGATTACAGAACTGCATCATTCATGCACATCAGAGTAGTAAACATTCCCCTTGAAGGACATGAGTGTGAGAGGAATATAAAATAACAAGTTTAATATATTACATTTGGATAAATAGTAATTCTATTAAAAAATGGGGAGCACCTTGTGAATTCAAATAATGGGGGTTCTGGACAAAACCTAGCTGTCAGGTTTTAAAAAAAATAAAATAAAAAACCTGAAATTTTTCAGCATATGCTGTGTCTCTGATAAATGACTATTTCTCCCTCAATATTTAATGATAAGGCTAGGGCAAAGCATAGAAAACTAGATGGAACACAAATGGAAGAAAAATCAGAACTGTAATCAAATGGGAATTTGTGTGCAAATACTTTAGTTTTTCATCATTAATCATTTATTATCTATAGTGACTGGTGCATGTGTGCAAAAGCATCAGCTACAAAGTCTCCCAGAATATGTGTTCTGAAATACAATCCTCAGATGAGATTCATGATGGCAAACCAATCCACAGTGAAATAAATGATATTTAAGCAAACCTTACACTGTTCAGGATTGCAATTTACAGAATTTTACACCCCCAAAATGGTTGGGGGCTTGTTTAATTATAGTTTTATACAGTGGAATGTGATTCTGTAAATCAATGCTACACAGGATCTGAAGTTAATATTCAGTTAATATGAATTTTAGTAACTTGTGTAATATAGCAGAGTTGGGATTTAAAAATAATAATAATTTGTGTCTTTCAAGAGAACCCAGGAATATTGATAGGCATTAAAAATTCTTCTGATGAAGCTTAGCAATTCAAATTCAGTTCAGTCATGTTAATGCTGGGTTATTGACTTATTAAAGTGATTCTTTTTAAAATATATGGTTTGTTCTTTTTATCAGTTTGATCATCAGTAAACACCCCCTCAGGAAATTGTTTCTGAAAAATTGTATTTGTGGGATTTTCTCAGAAAAGTCAGTTCTAAAAAAGAAGGAAGAAATTAGAAGAAAGACTGCTTAAAGCCACATTGAAATATTCACCTAAAGAGGAGGCAAACATATTGCCTTACATTGATATCCATTGTTGTTACCCACCTGCTTGCTAAAGATGAGGAAGTCCATGTATTGTTCATTTAACACTGTAATGCACATCTTGTTCAGAGTGTGCATGTTCTGCATTGGAGGGTCAACAAACAAAAGGGGGTGGACACAGCACTAGTAACAGGAGGGGAAGATGAAGCCAAGCCACTACCTTGCTTTCCATACTACCAGGTCTCTCAGTACCCTCTTACCTTGTACAGTGGTACCTTGGGTTACAGACGCTTCAGGTTACAGACTCCGCTAACCCAGAAATAGTACCTCGGGATAAGAACTTTGCTTCAGGATGAGAACAGAAATTGCGCGGTGGCGGTGCTGCGGCAGTGGGAGGCCCCATTAGCTAAAGTGGTACCTCAGGTTAAGAACAGTTTCAGGTTAAGAACAGACCTCCAGAACGAATTAAGTTCTTAACCCAAGGTAGCACTGTAGTCAGAAAATGGAGACTGTAGAGTAGGATGGAGAAAGGGAGGCAAGGATTAGCGGGGTGACATTTGGGCTTCAGTCCTGTCTGCACTCACCACCTAAGTTTACTAGTTGCAGTAGAGCTGTAGTAAGGACCAGAGAAAATAAGAGATGATGGAACATGTGGTATTCCCCACTCATTATGAGCTGTCATAAATGTAATTTGCAGTCATTACTGCCAAGTAGAAAAGATTCTCAATCAACAACCAAAGGAACTATTAAACCAATTTGTAATTTCTTTATAGATAGTAAATACAGTCACAACTAAGCTATATACAGTGAAAGTGATGACTATATGGAGGGGAACCAGAGTGCCTTGATTTTGGTTGTTATTCTAGAGTAGTATCTGTCTTTGTGTACTGCAGTGGCTGGTGGGCGATGGAAGAATTTATCACATATCCAACTGGAAACCCCTACCTTGGCTGCATTTTACTTTCCAACTGCTTGGCATAGGACTACCAAATTTGCTGATCAAAGGAAATGATGAATGAGATACTTACTTCCAAACATTTTCTTGTGCACTCCCTGCAGAATGCTTGACTGCCTAAGAGTTATAGTAGGCTAGCTGTTCATTTAACAGAAATTCCCAGTAACTATGGTGATGCACAGCAACCTTTAGCCTGTATCATATACAAAATAAATACTGAATAAAAAATAAATGCAAACAGAGCTATCAAAAACGAGGAACTGCAGACATTTTTATACAGGTTGCCATTTTTCATAGGCATGAAGTTAATACATCTTTGTCAATAGCAAATTACCAGGGAAGAGAAATTGTGGCAATTAAGCAATGCTAATCAAAATTTGTGATCTCCTTTAGTCAACAGACTGGTTCTAAATCAAACAGCAATCAGATGTGAAAGAGCTTCTTTCATTTTTAGGTAAGCCCTCAAAGGGGGGGGGGAGTTAAGCTTTTGAGGCATTATAAAAATGAACCTTCAAATGATCTTGTTTACAATACTCAAAACTACAGGCTACAATCTGGAATAGGGAGGAGCGGCTGGGGTCACTAATGTGTGACAGGTCCTGATGGCAAATACTGAAGCCAAAGAGTCAGAGGAACAACTTGATATTTACCATATTTTTCGCTCCATAAGATGCACCAGACCATAAGGTGCACCTAGGTTTGGGAGGAGGAAAACAAGAAAAAAATATTCTGAATCCCAGAGGCCAGAACAGCAAGAGGGATCTGGCTTCTGGGATAACCGCGCCAAGCCTCTTCAGGGCAGCGGGATGAAGGCTCCCCCTGCCCGAAGAGGCTGCGCACATCTAAGGTAGAAGCCAGGACAGGCGTGTCACTGAAGGTGTGCTGTGCAGTTCTCCTTCTCTGCGCAGCACGTCTCCTTCGCAGGCGCTGCGCAGAGAGGGAGAACTGCACAGCACCCCTTCAAGTGAAGCTGGAGAAGGAACAGAAGGAGACCCTTCTGTTCCTCCTCCAACTTCGCAAGACAGGCATCGCTGAAGGGGTGCTGAGCAGTTCTCCCTTTCTGTGCAGCACCTCTTCTTCGCAGGAGAGGCGCTGCACAGAGAGGGAGAGCTGCACAGCGCCTCTTCAGTGAAGCAGGAGGAGGAACAGAAGGGTCTCCTTCTGTTCCTCCTCCGGCTTTGCTGAACGGGCGTTGCGCAGCTCTCCCTCTCTGCACAGCGCCATCCGCTCCATAAGACGCACTCACATTTCCCCTTAACTTTTAGTAGGAAAAAAGTGCGTCTTATGGAGCAAAAAATACGGGACTTGTTTAGGTGCAAAAAGAATTTTTTATTATTATGGTAGATTCCTCACTGTCTTGCTATTCACATTATACCTCCTTGTCTTTCAGGCATATTCTTTCAGACATATTCTTTCTTGCTGCATAGCCCATGTATCAGCATCATAATAAACTTCCTTATTGAAAGGTTGTTTGGCACTCATAACAACCAATTGACACCTCTTCTGACTACTTAGTGAGGCAGAATATAATATCTTTTATTATCTCTAGTTATTTCGTTGTCTAAAATACATTTGCCATGACTGCTCTTCTTTCCATTTAAGATTATGCTAAAGTGGGGCTTAAATGGATATATCCTAAATGTTTCATGACCTGTCATTCCAGGTCTTGGGTACCTTAGGAAGCACATTCTCCTACATCCATCTCACCTACCGCATGAAATGGTATCCACAGGGACTATTTTGAAGAGGCTGAAACCTGGAGAAGTTATTTTTCAGTTGCGGTTGTCATATTGTGAGATCTCTTGAGGATATCTGCTAAGTCAGGGGTCATCAGAGTTTTTCAGCGGGGGGCTGGTCCACTGTCCCTCAGACCTTGTGGGGGGCCAGACTATTTTTTTTTAAAAAAAATGAACGAATTCCTATGCACCACAAATAACCCAGAGATTCATTTTAAATAAAAGCACACATTCTGCTCATGTAAAAACACACTGATTCCCGGACCATCTGTGGGCTGGATTTAGAAGGTGATTGGGCTGGATGTTTTGCCACTGGATTCTTGAGGCATTCATTAAAGATGCACCCATTTCATTTTCAATAGGCTTTATGAGAGTGTGGACTATGCATCTTCACATCTTATCTGAGGGTTCCCCCAATCCTGCAGATTTGGGGGTGGTGTATGGAAACCATGATGGAGGGGAGGGTAATTTCTGCTGCATGAACAGAAATCTTTCTGTTCATGCAATGACTCCCTATTGGATTCAACCTCAAGCCAATATTTCTCAAAAGACACACCAGAAAACGACCACACAAGATATCACAATAATTTTTAAAAAGTGCAATATGCATATATTGTATAACGTACATGTGCTAAAATACATTTCAAAAAAAGGAAAAACTTTCCTCAAACACTCAATATTTCATGGCGGAACAGGTTGGGCTGACACTGATGTTGCATAATCAGGGACCTCCACAGACTCACACACTTTTTTACAGTTTAAAAAAATAATTAGAACAAGCTTCTGATAAATCATGACACAACAACCTAAACTGCAGTGATCCCCTGTAGGTACAGCAGATGCAAAAACTGCAGGCACTGCTCAGTTAACAATATATACACCAGAGCAAACAAATCAAAAGGGACAAGGATCCATGTATGTGGTATGTACCTAAGTGCAGTGTATCTCATTTGTTGCAACCAAGTCCCCAACGGCTACTCTGCTGGGGATGCTAAACAGTTCTTCCTTCCCTCTGTGAAACTGTGCATCTGGAAAAAGCAGCACATGACTTTGAAAGAGAATGCTTTTCCTCTTCAGATGTTAACATTTATACTATTTTGACAGCAGATACAAAATTAACTATCTACACTGGCTCTCTGACACCACCTTTGCCATTTTTCAACCATTCCACTCGCTCCTATCATTTCAAGTAGCCCTCATATCTTCTGTTTCGTTAGCACCATGGGAATGAGCCTGGGTGGAACTTGGGTTTGCAAGCACCCCTTTCCTTCTCTCCTGCGATGGCTTTTGATGAGATCAGAACCATTAATTTCCATTTCCAATGAACCACACTTCGACATTTTGCACAGTGTATCGTATGGTTTAGGGTAGGGCCGGTCCTATATATTTTGGCACCTGAAATAAACCACAGAATGACATCCTCCCCACCAGGGAGGAAGGGGTGAGTGAAGATCTACATCAGGAATGGTGGTGGTGGTGGCGGCGGGGGAGTAAAATTAACCTTACTCAGTGGTGGAAGTGGGAATCAAAGGCCATCATAGGGGGCGACACTCTCTGAGTGCAGATAGCCTAGGGTGCAGAGCCTGCAGGTGCAGAGCCTAGGAGACCACAGAGGGCAGTCCCTTCCATTTCCTGCCTAGGGATGGGAGGAGACAAGCATTGCCTCCTATTCACCAAGAGGTTGCTATGGAGGCAGCATTGGGGGCTGCTGCTGAGGAGGCAGCTGGTCTGGCCTCCAAGGAGCATGTCTTAGATATCGCTTCCACTGCAGCAGCAGCTGGCAAAACATGCCTCGGAGGCTGGATCTGTCACTCCTGTGGATCCTGCCACCCGAGGTGGTCACCTCAGCTTGTCTCATGGGTGGGCCAGCCCTGGTTTGGGCTGGTTTTAGTTAAACAGGTTGCCCAGTCAGGACACAGGGGGGTGGAGTCAGTGGGACTATAAAATCAGTTCTGGGAGGAGTTCATTGGGAGTTGTTGGTGGTAGTTGGTTGGTTTTAGTGGGCTGGCTGGTTGGGAAAGGCAGTTGGAGAAGCAGTTGGCAGGCAGTTGGTAATAGAGAGACAGGGCAGTGGATTCTTGAGTGTGGGGAGGTAGAAGAGATAGAGAGAGGAAAATAAGACTAAGAAAGTAAAGAGCAACAACATTTGGAATGCCGTAAAAGTTTGTTTGTGTCTAAAATAAAATACACTCTTCTTTATTAATTGAAAACATGACTGAGACTGAAGTGATTTTACCAGGGAGGACATGGTTGGTGGCAGCGGATTAGTGGTGTACAAGTCAATAGTCTGTGAGACAACCGGGGCTCCGTACAAATGCCACACTATGGACAATTGAATACGGAAGTGAAGGCTTTAGCAATTCTTACAGCAGCAGCAACAGAGGAAGTGTTCAACACATGAATCTAAGTCTTATACATGACACATAATCTTTGAATCAGGCTAAGAGGGTGATTCAAAAGCGAAGGAGGAGTTTCTGTTGAGAAAATCCAGAGTGGATTGCTGCAAAAATGAGGTCTCTATCTCCCTCCATACTATGCAGAAGTATTGGCCATTAATATAGTCTGACTGGGGAGGGACCAGATAGCAGAGATGCCAAAGAACCAAAATAAAGAAGGTCCCTAATTATGAAAAAGAAAATAGACCAATTCATAGGAACCTGCAAACCAATGAAAATTATAGAAAATTGTTTTATAAGTGGACCATCAAAACCACGCGTAAAATGAACATATATCTAATCAGTATCTCCAAACTCTTCAAACAGCTGCTTTTCAAATCCCTCAAGTTGTTAGATGAGATCTCATGGATTGCATCCCATTTGTACTTCATCAGAACACATAAGGAAAATATCACATATATGGTATCTGTTATTTGATTCTAGAACAAATCTTTTTGCCACCCCCTTAACCCAGAAAAATCACAGGAGTAAAGTGATAAAATTTGGGTTGTATTATTATTATTATTATTATTATTATTATTATTATTATTAATTCCCCGTCCATCTGGCTGGGTTTCCCCAGCCACTCTGGCGGCTTACAGCATATCTAAAAACATAATAAAAACACCAGGCATTAAAAACCTCCCAATACAGTTCTTTCCATGGGGGAATCATTATTGAAGTTATTAATATTGCACATTTGGAAGCAATAGGATGAATAAACACTTATTCTTATTGAATTAAAAACTGTCCAGTCCAAAAATATGGTTCAAGAGCTTAATTACCGTATTTTTCGTCCTATAGGATGCACTTTTCCCCCTCCAAAAATGAAGGGGAAATGTGTGTGCATCCTATGGGGCGAATGCAGGCTTTCACTGAAGCCTGGAGAGCCCCAGCGCCAGCCCCACAAACTCGGGGAACAGCGGGAGGCGCAGTGCGCCTTTCCCGCTGTCCTCCAACTTGGTTAGAAGGCTGGCGGAGGGCTTCCCCCTCCTCCAGCCCCGCAAGCTCCCAGAGCGATGCCAAAGCTGCACGCAGCTTCGGCATGGCTCTGGGTCCCGTTCTGGGGGCTGGGGGAGGGGGAAGCTCGGGCTTCCCCCGCCCCAGCCCCGCGCCTGGGGGGAAAATAATTTTTTTCCCTTTATTTCCCCCCCCCCAAATCTAGGCGCATCCTATGGGACGGTGCGTCCTATAGGGTGAAAAATACGGTACCTTGCTTCAAAACAAACATAAAGCAAATAATGTTACATCCAGATAGTTGCATAACATCATGTGCTGATCCAAGTACAGGCATAGAATCTTAGAAATATGAAATAACTTCACCCAGAGCTGAAATCAAAGCTCTGCTTCTCCAACCCAGCCTGAGAACTGGAGAATAATTTGCACATCCTTTCTTCTCCAGTGCGTCAGAACAAAGACCTAACTCACACACTCAAAACGGAGACTTGTAAATGAATATCTCATGTGATCTAAGTTAAACACCAAGTGTGAGTTGGCAGAGATACATTCTCACCCAAACATTAACTTCTTAGACTCTCTGAGAGCTTCTTCTTCTTTTTAGCTCAGTGGAGGTTTCCATACCATGCTACACCTTTAGCAGTACAGATAGAGAGTTATTTTCCATTTTGATGTACAATTATGCATGGGAGAACAGAAGCACACATCTGAAGAAAGGCGGAGAAGTGAAGTTGTCCAATGGTGTCCATTGTTGTGTCACACCACGCCCACTGGTGTGAATGAAAATTGGCATGACATGCCAGTATATCGGTTGAAAAAACCACAGTCCAGGCCAGGAGGAACAGGAAGTTTCGACTGGCTGGATCAAACATTCCCTTGCATGTCCACTCTAGCAAAACAAGGAATGTTGTATTTGACTGCTCCCAGTGGATTAAATCCCACAGAAACTTCTCTGGTTCTAAGCCATGGAGAGTTTGTGTGTAGACAGTACTTCTGTGCTGCACCCAGTTTTTCTTTATTCTATGGTCTTTTCCTTCTATCCAGACAAGGCATGCTAAACATATGAAGGGAATTCTTTTCAGAAACAATTATTTGAATAATCATGAAAAGCTGCTGTAACATTGCCTTTGACAACAAGCCCTCTAAAAGCCAATTAGGATGTGAAATTTATTCACTCATAATTTGTATTCATCCCTGCGATGTACCCACACTCTCATATTCTGCCCTCATTACCACTGCACAACCCAGCTGAGTCTAGTGGGGATACGTAGCTGTAACAGATGCCAAAGTGTGGTGTGCAATATGCCTGAGATTTGGCATTCATATTGATGTGCAGCCCTCTGACCTAGTTCAACATGATACTTCATTCAATGCACAGGTATTCTACGGGGAGGGTGTTGTCATGGCACGTTCCGGCTGCAGAAAAATAGTAGGAAAACAAAGCAATAAAAGAAAGCAACAAGAGCATGTACCAGCTGTAGCTTTGACAGGATTGCTTATTCATGGCTCAGTAAATCTGTTCAGGTGCAAGGTACGTCCCAGCAAAAAAAAAAAAAAAGTATTATGACTAGAATGACCCTTCCTGCATGGTTCATTCTGAGCAAAAGTGACTCGTGGCTTTCCACTGGCAGATTGGCATCTTGGTCCCCAGCCCACTGAAAGCTGCTCTCAGAAATCTGAATTGCAGAGCTGCCTGCTTACTTTGATGCCCTCAGCATCCCAACCCTTTCCTTGTGCGGCAGGCCGTCACCTCTCCTCTGTCCCAATGGTGTGTCTGTCCATTACATTTTATCCATCCTTGCATCTGCTTTAGGCCCCAGGCTTCTCGTTTCTTTGTTCCAGCTGTTCAAGCACTCAGGCTGAAGGATAGGGTGACAATAGGGCTCTGGAAGAAATTATGGATCAGAGAGAAACAATTTGCCCACATGGGAGAGAAAAAATCTTACAGGTCTTACAGAGCAATTCAAACCTCCTGTGCAATGGACTGGGTGTGTGTGTGTGGGGGGGTTTGTTTGTTTGTTTGTTTATTAGATTTATATACCACCCTTCATCAGAAGATCTCAGGGTGATTCACAAGATGAAAACACAAGATAGAAGGAGAAATAAATAGTTAAAACAATACACCCCACAAAAATGTTTAAAAGGCTGCAGAATATTAATCAACCAAAGGCCTGGTGCCTAAAGATATATAAGGAAGAGGCCAGATGAATCTCCCCATTTCACAAATGGGGAGCCATTGCAGAAAAGGCCCGTTCTTATGTTGCCACCCTCCGGACCTCACGTGGAGGAGGCAAATGAAGAAAGATCTCAGATGATGAGCATAGAGTCCAGCTCAGATTATGGGGAGTGGTGGTCCTTGAGAGGTGTTTCTCCACACATAGATGTCCCTGATGGCCTCTCACCAGCCACTGCCTGCAGAATGTTGTCAGTATTGCTCTTTTGCTATGAAGCTTCCTTTTCCACCTAGCTTTCCATGCCTGTGCTGAGCCAACAGGCATTGGACCTAATTCAGGCTTGGCTTGATCTAGGTTGCCATAGTAATCTACCTGACCCCACCTTCTGCCCCAGCTGCTCTGCACAGCAGTGATGTGGATGAAGCAGTGGCCCTGCCACTCTGTAAAGCCCTGCCATGTTGGGGGTGGTTAGGGTTGCCATTTTAGGGTCAGGTGAGGTGTGTGTGTCACACTATCACACTGTCTCCTTTAGCTTAAGCTTTTCCTTTCCACAATTTTCCAAATGCTGCGATCCTGACTGGGACTGTGGGGCAAAACTGGCCCGTGCTAAGAGGAGCTTTTAAAAAAAAATATGTTCCTAATGTGTCATGTGGTTTGACCCAAACTGATTTTAGCATGATGTCAACGTCTTCCAGTGAGAATATTTATATCCTGATCTACTCACGCCTAGGAAAGCTTGCAGAAATAGAGTAAGACATTTATGTCACAAGACATTTCCTGGCTCTGTAGCCTCAAAAATATTATTGCACTGGGACATTTGCAGTTTTAAAAATTCAAAATATTATCTATCAGTTATATATTCTCTCCCTCTCACCTCATCACATGTAGTGTGTATGTTCTTCAGAATAAGTAGACTGACTTAACCTCTATACCATTTAGCTTATCTTTATACATGTTGCCAGTCTATTACTTGTTGATCATAAAAAATATGGGTGTGGTCCATCAAAAGTTCAACAATTATAAATATCATTGATTTCAATGAGGGAGACAGGGCTTATAAATTATTATCTTTGGCTAGACTGCTGTGCCCTATATAATGTTGTTTGGACATTCTGAAAAGAAGTTATTTGGAAAGACATTTGTAACATTTAGAAATGATTACCAAGCAATAAGTAATAATCTCATACAAAAATAAAAATATGATGATATGCATAGATGAATACTACTTACTTTCTGAATATTTATTCATTTGGTGAGTCATCTAGGCCGAAGCCTCTAGGTGACTTGCAATATACTAATAAGAAACTGAATTAAAAATACATAAATACAATTACATCTTGTAGAAAAAAATCAATAACTCATTATACATTATAGGTAAGAAAAAGCTTCCTTGTATTAAAAGCAAAAATAGCTCAATAAACCCACAATAACACAATAAACAATAACTCAATAAACCCACAATAAAACTTTCAACAGGAAGGAGTGATTACCCTGAACCCTAAAAACTGTAACCCTCTTATAAGTGATAAAACTACTGAAAATTACTAAAAACAAGAAAAACAAAACAAAAAAGAAAAAGAAAAAATGAATATATTTGCCTGACACTGAAAAGATAGCAGAGAAATTTCCAGATTCTTGGGGAAAGTATCCTATTGCAGGCATCTGTCTTGTTGCATGTATGTAGGTGCTTTTACCTTATGCTAGCCTATGGCCATAATAAAGATTTGACTTTGACAGGGTCATACCAAAACCTTGAAGTAGACACTGGCAACCAATACAAGTGGATGAGAACCAGGGTAATATGTTCTGAATGCTTGTCTCCATTGGTGAATTCATGGGCTAATTCTGCAGCAGCTGAAGCTTTTGAACCATCTTCAAGAACACCTTCCTGTATAGCACATTGCAGTAACCTAAACAGGAAGCATTGATCCCCAAACCTATATGAGGAGCAGAACGTATATTGCCACTTACACGGTGCTATATATGCAGTGTCTACAACATATATGTTTTTTTCTCTGTGATAGCTAATTTATGAAGCAGAGCAGCATTGAGCACACATTTGCAGAATGAAAAATATATTCATTGCTATGTTGCAGTTTTCAGCTAAAAGAAACAACACAATCATTTCCAGTTCCCAGAAAGTAAAGGTTTCTGTGTAAATATTGCAGGCACCTAATTAAAGCTGTTAATTAGAATGCACACAATAACTATGGAAACTAACCACTACAGTGCAGTTTTACTAATAGAACAAATTCCTACAGACAACATTTAATTGCACACATTATACATTGTATTTTTAGATCCTTAGAAAAGAGTTGATCTGTTTTGAGGCCCCCCTGCTGGTGCCACTCTTCTGTATGCTCTATTGTCTTTACGCATTCTTACAAGTGGCTGTTTTTTTGTCACTAAGGGCATTATTATACTTGTCTCTTCTAAGGCTATGTGCTTTTCAGAGTGTGGTGCTTGTGGATTACTGTTTAGCCATAGGTTTGCTTTGATTAGATACACTCGTGAGTGATGCATCGCTCTCCACCTACCATGATATGGAATGTGTCTAAAAGGCTTATGCCACAAGACTTCATCTCTTTGCCACTTCAATGGGTTTATGTTTCACGGTCTTTTGTTTTATCGCCCCAACAAGAGAAGAAAGAAACACTGGTAACATCACATTCACATTGATTATGGCTCGTCTGCTCTGTAGGATTTTGCCCTAAGCACATTAGCTTGTTCAGCTTTCAGCAGATCGATAAATAATGACTGAATTCCAACAGTTTCTGAATACAAGATGTGAAGCCATCAGTCTCTTCCTTTCCTTTTCCTCCTAATCATCTCTTCACCCCTTTCAGGAAAATCGATACACATTTCCATCAGCATTTAGAGTTTCAATAGGAAGCATTTTCTTCCATGTAAGTGTTGTGTTAAGGCACAAGGTGACCACAGGGTCTCCACTACTCAGGATTACCCAGGGAGCAGAAATTGCCAACTGAGCAGCATTTTAATGTTTCAATTCTTTACAAAGAGTAAAAAAAGCCCTGCCATTTTCTGTCCACGTCAATTTTCATTACCACCAAACAATAAAAGCTAAAGATCCCAGCTATTTCTCAGGAGGATTGCCTCACAAATAATAATTGCTTATTAAAGTGTTCTTTTCAAGGAAGATTGGAAATGGTGATTACTTTGCAGCTAATTTCAAAAAGAACATATACTGTTACTATCTCTTGGTGTGTGGTTGGCTATTCCCATGCATATTTGCTTTGGGAGAAAAAAAATAAACTCATTAAACAGTCCCTAAAAGTACTTACTGTGACTGATGAGAAAATGCATCTTTCCCTTGGATTTAAGAAGGAAGAAATCTCATCGGCAAGCTCTCTTATGTGGCTGCATATTAAATTTTCTAAATGGCGTATCATTGCCCATCAGCAAAGGTCAGAAGTAGGCAGATGCATTTTAAAGAAAAATGAATAATTGTAAGAGAAATCAATTTCAAAGTATGGAAGGAAGGAAGTATCGATCTAATTGAATACACAATATTCATGTAGGTTTTTAAACAGGCCTTGAAAACTAATTTGTTTACTCTGACTTTTTCACAACGATTTTAATTGGGCTGATGAAGTCTACTGTCCTTTCTATGATGGGGTGCGATAATTTTAATGAACTGATTGCTGTTTAAATGTATTTACTGGCTGCTTACTGGATGTTATGATTGTTTTATTTTAAATTATCTTTATATTATTATACACATGTCTGATTTATAAATTCAGGCGACATTCAATCATTTGTGCAATAGAATATCACTTGTGCAATAAAACTTTCCCTTCCTCTCCTCCCACCAGGCTCATCCTCACCACCACCCCACATCTACTCCATAGGGTTGAGGGACCCTCCAGGACAGATTGGGGAGACACAGAGGGATGCAGTGGAACAGAGAATAAGGGGAAGTCTGCTGTTACATCCATTGCTACAACACGTGATGTTGCCGTCTGTGGGCTGTCTTCTCAATAGGTTTCTTTTTAAGAGGCGGATTATAAATGTATTAAATACAATAATACAACCAATGAACAATACAGGCTTTTTAAACGAGCCAGTAAAACGCTTGCTTGGGAGTTAGAAAAACTAATCACCTCATAACTAACGCATGGTTACTTTTAGCAACAAACAGAAACTCTAACAGTTACCTTTCTTGGAGTATGTTTCTGTGTCTCTAATTTAGACATTATAACCTAAAATGGTAGGTCCTAAAATTCTGGTATTTTCTATATAATCAATTTTGCATTCATCTAAATTAGGATAAATTCCACTACAATTAAATCATGTAATGGAAGACTAGTTTAGATCAGAATATGTTATTTTCCTGCTGTTGTGATTTTACTGAAAATGAATGCACTAAATTCTATTATGCAAATGAACAACCAAGGGAATAAGTGATATTAAAGCTTACTCTGTTTTTCTAATTGCCATGAAGACTACCCCTCATTTGTAGTTCCTGGTAAACAAAACCATGAAAACATTTATTTCCACTACTTTTATTGTATTGTAGGCTTGTGTTTTAATGCTTTGATAATTTTGAATTTCTTTATAGTCCACCCTGATATCTGGTCTTCAATGAAAGGGTGGCTTATCATTTGTAATAAGTAAATAAAGGGATGATTAGTAGAATATAGCTAAGGACTGACCGGAGATGAAGAAGGTAAAGCCATTTGCCTTGAAATGTATCTTTTGCATAGTTGTGGATTGTGCTGATGAAACCTCTGAGTGTCCCAAATGCCATGTTAATTCAGACAGAAAAGTATATCTGGCTATTGATCCCAGTATGTGTTAGAGCAGACTGATGAGCCTAATGAATCTTGATCCTAGCAAAACAGGAGTTAGGCAAGTGTTGGAAGAGGGAATGGTCCAGAATAATGTAGAGCAGAAGATGAGGCTGAAAGGAGGATTATCAGAAAGGGAAAGAGGGGACAAAGAGAAGATGCACAAATGTCCAGGAATACCAAGGAAGCTGAAATTTGCGTATTGATTTGGAAGAGGCTGTCAGACCCTAAGTTCTGGACTTCTGGTATATTTATTGGATGTTTTATTTGTATATTTATTTGATGAGCATAACCACTTCAGAGGTACAGCATCTGCCTTGCATGGAGAAGGCCCAGTTTCAATCCCTGGCATTTCTAGATAGGGCTGGGAATGTTCCCTGTCTGGAATCCTGGAACGATGCTGTCAGTTAAATTAGACAAACCTGAGCCAGATGGACAATTGCAAGCTCTTCTCTGCTGAAACTGTCATTTCATGGTGTGAACCCTGAACCACAATGATACAAGAGTAGAACTGAAAGGGACCCACTCAATTCAACACATGCAGCTGGGGTCAGGGCTGGCACAAGACAATTTGTTACATAACATGAAGGACAAGATGACTGCCCCGTACCAGCAGCCTGACACTAATGGCATTCAATGTACCTGTGGCAGCTGTCTGTCCAGTTTAGAAAACCAAGGACAGGCCTTTTGCCTGGACAGCTCTGTCATCTAACAGGGGAGATTGGCTCAGAAGGAACAGCCAGAAGGTTCTTGTAATCACCCACCAAAATTTGTCGCTTGGGGTGGCTACCTAATAGTAGGACTGGCCCTGAACGAGGTGGTAAATTAAGGTGGTAGTGTCTGTTTCAGCTCACCTGTAATGTGGATAGTCCAGTGTATATACGCCATCTCACCTGTGGGGAAGGAAATTGACCATGGGAAGCAGCCTATACACATGCTCATAAGCAGTGGATTCTAATTATTTTTAAAGTCCTTTAATTCAGACATCACTTGGCACTTTTAATATCAGTAAAATTATTCTCTGCTGTACAAAGGCACTAAAAGATAACTAGATGGTGAAACTTTGAAATCTATTTGCAGTGCTGTGCCCGACTGCACATGGCAATAAAAAAATCTGTTGAAATGCTAAAATTCCTCAGATGAAAGCAAATGTTCCAAAGTCTTTGGTGAGTGATATGAAGTAATATAGAGGTTTCTTACACTTAACTGATCCTGTCACTATTCATAAACTAATTTATTCATCTTGCAGCAAAGATAGAAGTGTTGGATATCTAATTGCCCACTTTGTAAATGTGTAGAAGTTTTGGAATGTAATTAATCATCATCACAAGAATATTTATCAAACAGAAATATTTGCATCCTCCATGGTTACATCATATATATAGATAGATGGGAGGAGCCCAACACTGGGAGAAAGTTTAGGACAACTGATCTTAAGTTTTTTTTCTCTGAGCCCAAACTGAACCTAGAACTCAGGTCACTTCCCAACTGACCTGTTTATTGAGCTCACACATTAGATTTAAGTGTTGGGAATGATATGTCATCCAACCTCCAATTTATTTGTGGAGAGGTTATATAACATCCCATAAAGCAATCAGTATCCCACACTTTCCAGTGCCTTTTCCTTACTGAAAAAAGTCATGTGTTCTTGGAAGTGTACTTGTGCAAGAGTACCAAGTTGTGTAACTTGAATTTGCTGGAGTGCAATTTAACTGCAACGAAGTACAGACAGGCAAGAATATTGTTTTTATTGCTGTTAAGATGTGCATGTACCTTTCTTCCACCATCACGAAGGGCAGAGTTTGCAGCCATTCATTAAAATGCACAATTACTAATTTGCTTACTTTTATTCCATTTTCAGTAGCAACCATTTGTCATTTCTGAAGATGGGTATGGTCGATAAGGATGAAGTACTTAATAGAAATTTAAATGCAGTCAATGCTGACATAATTATCTAGGGAATAATGCACAAAGAAGAAAGATAAAAATGATGAATAGTAATTCTATTGTCTCTAGGTTTTTTTCCCTGGAAATAAAATAAAAACCTATAAAGTACTAATATTCTTGCCTTTCTGTACCTCTGTATTGTGGATATTACTGAAGTCTCCTTCTATTTCAGGGGTAGCCAACGTGGTGCCCTCTATGTGCTACAGACTACATCTCCCATCATCCTTAACCATTGGCCATGCTGGCTGAGCATGCTGGGAGTTGTAGTCCAAAAAATCCAGAGGCCACCATGCTGGCTACCCCTTCACTGAGAGAAAACATGAAACCTTGCAGCTAATTTTGAAATTGTCTCCAAAAGTGACTGCTAGTCATAATGGCTGAATGTTGCCTTCAGTATTAGATATAATACACTGTGAAAACTAATTGTTGGGGATCATGAGCAAGAGAGTGCTATTCATGCTAGTGGGCTTTCCACATGTTTCTGATTGGCCACTGTGGGAAGAAGGATGCTGGACTAGATGCGCCTTTGGTCTGATCTAGTGGGGCTCCTTTTATGTTCTTATGTAGATTTCTCTGGGAAGCTCACAAACAGAGTCTGAAGTGAGCAGCACTCTTCTGTTTGCCCATCAGATCTGGTTGGAGAAAGCCATGAGACTTATAATAATAGAATCATAGAATTGCAGAACTGGAAGCAACAGCAAGGGTCTTCCAATCCAACTTCTTGCAATGCAGGAATCACAGCTAAAGAATCCCTGACAGACGGCCACTTAGTGTGTCAGTAAGAGGCAACCAAACAGGTACTGAAGGATCGGGATCCACTGATCTACAAAGTATAAATCGTATTGCACAAGATTCTAGGACTGAAGCGTAACTAAACTAGCAAAATATTTTTGCTTCCTGCTTCAATAAGCTAATGAACACTTCCCATCTCCCAGTTGCTATGTCTTTCTTTAATATATTTATTTTTTAATAAAAGAGTGTCACGCTATGGCTTCATTAAACCAACAAGCAAATTCCTCCTTTTGATATCTTATTAGCATTTCCAATTTAGAATACACAAATTGCCTTTCACTAAGGTCACCATGAGGATTGATTGAGTGAAGGAGCTAATTATGTGAACAAAGGTTTAATATTTTGACAGATAAGATAGAGCCATAAAATACAGCACAGTGCATACAATTATGAGCTCACATTTGCATTTTTGCCACAAGGATGCTAGATGCACGGGCACCCTTAGAAGAGTCGCTTGAAACACTCTAGAATCAAATATCAGGAACTGGTTTCATATGCCACAGGTGATCTAACTCCATCCCACTGTACTCGCAGAACTGAACTTATCCCCACATTGAATGAGATGAGGATTCCACTTGAAACATTTAATGGGAGAACTTTTGGCTTCTGGAACAGGTTCCTTGAAATGTATGGCAGATTAATTTTATAACTCCTAAGACCTTTTAGAAATAAAGAAAGAGGCAGCCCTGGAAAGAATATCACAGTGATTAAGCCTTGTAATTTGCTTTATGCTTATCCAGAGAGGCTTTGAACTAGATACATTTCCTTAACTGCTAATAGTTATGGAGTGTAACCATATACATAATTTCTAATTACTTTTTCAAATAACTAATTAAGGTTATCTATCACTCCTCAAAGTAAAAAGGTACTAAGGTGAGCATAGTTAAATCTATGAACATTCCTAGAATCATAGAATCATAGAATCATAGAGTTGGAAGAGACCACAAGGGCCATCGAATCCAACTCCCTGCCAAGCAGGAAACACCATCAGAGCACTCCTGACATATGGTTGTCAAGCCTCTGCTTAAAGACCTCCAAAGAAGGCGACTCCACCACACTCCTTGGCAGCAAATTCCACTGTGGAACAGCTCTTACTGTCAGGAAGTTCTTCCTAATGTTTAGGTGGAATCTTCTTTCTTGTAGTTTGGAACCATTGCTCCGTGTCCGCTTCTCTGGAGCAGCAGAAAACAACCTTTCTCCCTCCTCTATGTGACATCCTTTTATATATTTGAACATGGCTATCATATCACCCCTTAACCTCCTCTTCTCCAGGCTAAACATGCCCAGCTCCCTTAGTCCTTCCTTATGAGGCATTGTTTCCAGGCCTTTGACCATTTTGGTTGCCCTCCTCTGGGCACGTTCCAGTTTGTCAGTGTCTTTCTTGAACTGTGATGCCCAGAACTGGACACAGTACTCCAGGTGAGGTCTGACCAGAGCAGAATACAGTGGCACTATTACTTCCCTTGATCTAGATGCTATACTCCTATTGATGCAGCCCAGAATTGCATTGGCTTTTTTAGCTGCCGCGTCACACTGTTGGCTCATGTCAAGTTTGTGGTCAACCAAGACTCCTAGATCCTTTTCACATGTACTGCTCTCAAGCCAGGTGTCACCCATCTTGTATTTGTGCCTCTCATTTTTTTTGCCCAAGTGCAATACTTTACATTTCTCCCTCTTAAAATTCATCTTGTTTGTTTTGGCCCAGTTCTCTAATCTGTCAAGGTCGTTTTGAAGTGTGATCCTGTCCTCTGGGGTGTTAGCCACCCCTCCCAGTTTGGTGTCATCTGCAAATTTGATCAGAATGCCCTTGAGTCCATCATCCAAGTCGTTGATAAAGATGTTGAATAAGACCGGGCCCAAGACAGAACCCTGTGGCACCCCACTAGTCACTCTTCTCCAGGATGAAGAGGAACCATTGATGAGCACCCTTTGGGTTCGGTCAGTCAGCCAGTTACAAATCCACTGAGTGGTAGCATAGTCAAGACCGCATTTTACCAGCTTCTTTACAAGAATATCATGGGGCACCTTGTCAAATGCCTTGCTGAAATCAAGGTAGGCTACATCCACTGCGTTCCCTTCATCTACCAGGCTTGTAATTCTGTCAAAAAACGAGATCAGGTTAGTCTGACATGACTTATTTTTCAGAAATCCATGCTGACTATTGGTGATCACACTATTCCTTTCTAGGTGCTCACAGACTGTTTGCTTAATGATCTGCTCCATAATCTTCCCTGGTATTGATGTCAGATTGACTGCGCGGTAATTATTTGGGTCCTCTCTTTTCCCCTTTTTGAAAATAGGGACAACATTTGCCCTCCTCCAGTCTGCCGGGACTTCGCCTGTTCTCCAGGAATTCTCAAAGATGACTGCCAGTGGTTCTGAGATCACACCTGCCAGTTCTTTTAATACTCTTGGATGCAGTTCATCTGGCCCTGGAGACTTGAATACATCTAAACTAGCCAAGTATTCTTGTACTATCTCCTTAGTTATTCTGGGCTGCGTTTCCTCTGCTGAATCATTTGCTCCAAATTCTTCAGGTCGGGCATTGTTTTCTTTATCGGAGAAGACTGAGGCAAAGAAGGCATTGAGGAGTTCAGCCCTTTCTGTGTCTCCTGTTTGGATTTCACCATCTTCTCCTCTGAGTGACCCCACTGTTTCTTTGTTCTTCCTTTTGCTATGAACATACCCATAAAAGCCTTTTTTGTTGCTTTTAACCTCTCTAGCAAGCCTGAGTTCATTCTGTGCTTTAGCTTTTCTGACTTTGTGTCTACACGTGCTGGCTATTTGTTTGAATTCCTCTTTGGTGGTTTCCCCCCTTTTCCATTTTTTGTACACATCCTTTTTTAATCTTAACTCAGTTAAAAGTTCTTTAGATAGCCACCCTGGCTTCTTTAGGCACCTTCCATGTTTCCGTCTCATTGGTATTGCCGGAAGTTGTGCTTTTACTATCTCCCTCTTAACAAACTCCCAGCCATCATGAACTCCCTTTCCTTTTAGTATTACTGTCCATGGGATCTCACCCAGCACTTCCCTAAGTTTTATGAAGTCGGCTTTCTTAAAGTCAAGAAATTGAGTCCTAGTATGCTTGGCTGCTCCTTTCCGCTGTATAGTAAACTTCAGAAGAGCATGATCACTCGCGCCTAATGATCCTTCCACTTCTACCCCACTAACCAGGTCATCAACATTGGTTAGGACCAGATCTAAAACGGCTGTTCCTCTTGTTGCTTCTCTCACTTTCTGGACAATAAAGTTGTCTCCAAGGCCAGTGAGGAATCTGTTTGACCTTATGCTCTTGGCTGAGTTTGACATCCAACAAATATCCGGGTAATTGAAGTCTCCCATTACTACTATCTCCCTTCCTTTTGCATGCTTGGCCATCTGTTCCAGGAAGGCATCATCTATGTCCTCCGTTTGGCTTGGGGATCTATAGTAAACTCCCACAATGAGGTCCCTGTTATTCTTCTCTCCCTTAATTTTGACCCAAATGCTCTCACTTTGGCTTTGAGGTTCTAAAACCTAGGATCTCTTCACAAGTATACACATCCCTGACATATAACGCCACTCCTCCTCCTTTCTTGTCTGGTCTGTTTCTCTGAAATAGATTGTATCCCTCCATTATTACATTCCAATCGTGGGACTTATCCCACCAGGTTTCAGTTTCCTCTCATGTCCACTTTAACTAGAAACGAATGATAAAAAAAAATGTTCAGAGTTAACCAATAGCAAATTTGCTATCATGGCCAAACCCCCTTCCTCTTTCGATCACTCTCCCCACCCTTATTACAGAGGGAGTGGTTAGACAACATGATTGGCTTGTTTCACCTGCCATTTGGCTTCTCCCCTCGTCAGAAGAGACCATTCCTCTACTCAGTAGCTGCTCTACCTGATCATTAAACGTTTATGTAGAAGAATTGTACCAGAATTTGCTTGTTTTCCTTTCTGACATTACACCCCCTCTTTCCCTTTGCATAATGTCTACTAGACTGGAAGTCTGTGAGCAGGGACTGTGAGTTTTTTAATCTTTGTACAGCAACTAGGAATTTTTTGGAATAATAATAATAATAGGCAATAGATGATATGAAGAATTGGAGGCTGTGGGAATACTACTACAGACATGGGGATGTCAGGATAAGGGCTGTAGCTCAGTGGTAGGGCATCGGCCTCGGTCCAGTATACCTGAAGGAGTGTCTCCACCCCCATCTTTCTGCCCAGACACTGAGGTCCAGAGCAGAGGGCCTGTTATGATATAGCTGCAATGCAGCTGCAAATTGCTAGCTTGAAAACATCACATGATGGAATGTTGGGACTGTTCCGTGGGAAACAGAGGGACAGTCAGTTCACAGGGCAAAGCACCGGAATTAGCTCAGAGTGTAATATGAGCTCTTCCTTTTGTTCCTGTACAGGAAGTACAGGAAGTGTTTGTCACTCGACTGCTGGAGCTTGAAGAGAGCAGTCATGTTTTTTGTAATGCTGCAAAGACAGAAATAAAGGCATGTAAATATGTTTCTGTCTATCCCTTTCCCCTGCCGGGGGGGGGGCAAGAAAGAGGGTGTGTGTTCTTCTCATGCTGAGAAGAATCGCCTCTAGCAACCTTGCCTGCTTTTGTTGGGGAATGCAGCCAGGGAGGTCATCGGAACTCAAGCCGGGTGCCTGGGAGGGTTGCCAGCTTCTCCCGATAGAGGCTTGAATTCCAACAGGGCCTTCTGGCAGCTCCCTCACTGCAAGAAGCCAAGTTACATGGAACCAGGCAGAGTAGTACAGGGAACTTCTCGGTAGTGGCACCCGCCCTGTGGAATGCCCTCCCACCTGATGTCAACCACCAGACTTTCAGAAGACATCTGAAGGCAGCCCTGTTTAGGGAAGCTTTTAATGTTTAACAGACCACTGTATTTTAATACTTTGTTGGAAGCCATCCAGGGTGGCTAGGGAGACCCAGCCAGATGGGCGGGGTATAAATAAAATATTTTATTATTATTATTATTATTATTATTATTATTATTATTATTATTATCTGCCTTGCATGATTCAATCCCTGGCATCTCCAGGCAGACCTGGGAGAGACTCCTTCCTGAAACCAGCGAGAGGTGCTTCCAGTCATTATAGACATAACTGAGTTAGATCGACCTATGAAAGCTTCAAGGGATGCTCATCAAATCTGCAGATGAAACCAAACTGGAAGGGGTACTACAGAAGACAGAATCAGGATTCAATATGCCCTTAACAGATTGGAGAATAGGGCCCAAACTAACAAAATGAATTTCAGTAGGGATAATTCTCAGGTTCTGCACTTAGGCATGGAAAACCAGTTGTACCATGACACTTGCTCACACAAGAAGCAGTAATGGCTACCAACTTGGATGGCTTTAAAAAAGGATTGGACAAATTTGTTGAGGTTAAGGCTATCATAATGGCTATGCTCTGCACGCCCCTATTCAGAATAAGCCATCTAAATACCAGCTGCTGGAAACCATGGGAGGGAAGAGTGTTGTAGTGCTCGGTTGCCATTTGTGAATTCCTCACAGGCATCTAGGTGGCCTCTGTGAGGAGAAGAAGATGCTGGACTAGATGGGCTATTGGCCCGATCCCACTTTTCTTAAGTTCTTACCTCTGTAATTAAAATGATGCCCAGAGGGACCCTAAAGATCTGTGTCCAGTGTCCAGGCTGCACCCTGAAGACCACTGTACTGTATAGCTATCTCAATTGCATAACACCAGGGCTTATCCAAGACTAAGCCATATTTGTTTTTTTAAAAAATGACTTCAGTCCCTTATCATGATGCACTGTACTACTTGTAACACAATCACTAGGGACATATACCTTATATTCCAAGTTAAGAAATATTTTGCTTTTTAGTTTGCAAAAGGAAAAATGGCTCTTTTCTTAAATTGTGTATCAGGCAGCCATCAACATCAAATAAAATATTGCTCATTTCAGCAAAACATTTGGATAAGATCTTGGTTAAAGTAACACCCTTTTATTCTATTTTCAGATTGCAAAGTGTTATCAGCTTTGGAAAGCATTTCATTCGTCATAAAAGCAACCTGCAACGGCACGCTGCCAGCCCATTTCAAATGCCTGTAATGTAGAAAAGCTGTCATTGTATTTATCAGATTGGCAAGCTGTCACCCAGTCGTAACAATGAATGCAATTAAGAATTTTAATAACAATAATAACCTAACAGTTATTTAACTTGAAATGATTTGGATAAGGGAAATCTGAAAGAAAGAAAGAGACATGGTCTCAGCTTGGCTATAAACTCACTGAATGGATTTATGTTTCAATACATGTCAGTAACTCAAGATAGATAGATATATTAGCACTCATTCTATTCTTTTGATTTTATTGGTTTTAAACTTTTTAAAAAAGAAATATTGCATTTTTAAATTGCTGTCATGAGACCTTGTGGTGAAGGGCAAATAAGAAATCAAATTATTATTTGGCTAAACATATTTTTTCCAGCTCCAATATATTACCACTCCTTAATTAATAATTGGCATAGGTAGCAAAAGTTTGTGACAATTCTGCACAGAAGCTGGGGGCAGAATTAGGGCAACACTCCTGCATACTGCTTTAGCACCCCAGGCCAGGTTGATGCTATCTCAGTAGACAAGAGATGCATCTCAGTGTATTGCAATGAACAGCAGAATCACTATCTCATCATCTGGATTTTGGTCATGGCACATCAGATAAAAAGGTTAGCTGCTACTTGCCATTGTTTCACATGATGATGCCAAAGAAAGAGAGGGACTGACCAGAGGCTCCTGCATGCAAGTGAAGAGGCCCTGCACATTGGAAGAGTCAATGTACCCACACTGCTGGGCATTCCTGTACTATTTCATGGTTTCCTAGATCCCACACATCACATCCTTGCATTAGGCAGAGCAGAGCCGGACCACCCATGAGGCAAAGTGAGGCAACTTCCTTGGACTGATAGATCCAAAATGGCAGCAAATCCCAATGTAGATCTTTATTCCTGCCCCACCAGCATGTTCCTGATGTAGATATTCACTCCTCCCTTTCCCCCTGAAAGGCTGTGTGTGTGTGTGTGCATGTGCCATTTTGTGGTTTGCCTCAGGCTCCAAAATGTCTCGGGCCAGTCCTGAGGCAAGGAAAGATTATGTATGTAGACCATGACACATGAAGGATTCAATGACAACTGGAACCCTGAGGGCACAGGGTTCTAGATCATGTATAAGCCTATAGAGGCTTCCTTGGCTTAGATGTCCATGCCTAACATCTGGGCACTAGGAATGGGGTCAGGCACACATCTCTGCTACCATTTTCCATGTGTAAATCCTCTTTCTGCTTATAATTCATGACGTGGGCTCAAATCTTTTAAGAATACTGCTTACTTCTAGATTCGCTGCATCTTTCTGCAAGACAATTTCCAGCATGTTTTCTCTGCTGGATAACTAGAAAGCAAGGTATTGGCCCCACTGACGATACTTGCCAATTAGATATTGTTACTGTAAAGCTTCTGAGACTGCAGCATTCTAAGTACAATATTGGAACAATGAGATCAGTCAACAAGAGAGCTGTCTAGAGAGGTTGTGTAATAGACATTGCTGCACTTCTTATGTCCGAGACTGATTAAGAAGAGCTTTTAAATTATCTGCCCCCTGAAGTATGTTTCATCCATCTGAGTCGTTTTTCTTCTACAATTGTTTCCAACATTGTCACATCTCGAACACTATCACATCTCAAGTATTCTACAAATCTGAGACTGACATTAGAATAGTGCTTGCGTGGGTGGAACAATGAACCATTTTCCTGAAGATATATTCCTAGCTAAGATTTGTATGCTTTTGCTTTTTGGAGGTTAGCGAGCCTAAGGGAATTTGGCTTAAAACTGTTAGCTCAATACTCGTAAGCAGCAGAGAGAGAAAAGCAATGAAAGGGGGGAAATCGGAAAGCTATAAAAAAGTAGTATGACCTCATTTCCAGGGATGTAGAGCAAAGAACCCACAACTCCTATTAATGTCAGTGGAGCTTTATCAAACAAGCCACTAGAGCCTGTGTCATAATGCAGTAGTATAAATTTCCCTGAAGAAAACTGTAGTTTTACAGATTGTGAATATCAAGGTGGTTTTAAAGTATAAATAACATAATAAGACATACTTTTGACTCCAGTACCAGAGTTGAGTATTCTCTTATTGTCAAAAGTTTATCTATAATAATCTGTGCACAATAAACTTGGCTGATAACATACCTTTAAAAAAATCATTCATTTTATAGACACTGCAGAAGGCTTGCAAAATGAATAGCAATTAGCTCATCTTAATATCCATGTACAACGACTGGATCTGCTTAAAATAGTAATAAAATAAGGAAGTGTTTAACATGGTTAGCATCTGCAAATCAATATTGAATTACTATTTGCAATATATGCAGAAATCTGGCAAAAGTTCTGGTGGGCATTTTATATTTCTGGCTTGGTAAGAATCAGGACCCTCCAGAATGTGTGGGAGACCAATATCCTCTGTTGTTTGCAGAATGGATGAGGAGAGATGGTTTCAGATGGATTTGACAAAGTTTGTTAAAGCACAGGCCTGGGATGACTATTTTAATTTGCAGTGTAAAAGCCAAGCATCATGGAGCCTGGAAGACCAGAGGAAGGATGAAATGGAAGAGAATATCCCATTATATGCAGATGCTACAAGGAATATGCCAGTGGCTGACGTAATGCAAAATCAACCCAGAGGAATAATGAAGGGAAAGTGCATACGCTACAATATGCTCCAGAGGAAAACTGAGACACTTGTCTTTTGGGGCCATACTCCCATGTGAGTCACGTGACTTGCATGAGGGCATGACACCCCCCCAAAAAAAACACACACCCAGGATGTCCCACTTAATTCAGGACAGTTGAGAAGTATGGAAATGCAAAGTCCCATGTTAAATCCCTGCCATTCAGATATGGCCCGAAAGATGCTTTTCTGGAACCCTGATTCTCATCAGCATAGACAATACTGAGCTAAATGGACCAGTGGTCTGTAGTGATGTGGGGAGAGAGTCTATTCAGCTTGCAATTAAAGGCAAGCCTACCCAATTCATACATTCTGAAAATCTGGCAGGTGAAGTATTCTACATCATCTGCTACCTGATTCCTTTAACTGGAGATACTGGTGTCTGAATCTGGGATCTTCTGCTTGCAAAGCCACTGATCTGTGATCTGATCTCTTGCAGGCCCCAGGCTCTTCCTGTCTCCCAGAACAGAAACCAGCTTCTCCTTTATTGCCCCATCTACTGTAATGAAATGCATTTTCTCTGTTGCTTAGTTCCTCTGCCTTATGTTATGGTCTTCCCCTTGCTACTCTGCTAACTGAGCGTCTGGAGATATGTTGCCCCTAAGAGTCATCTGGGCTCTTACTGTTATTGGACTGCCTATACTTTTCAAATTCCATCTCCAACGCTAGATGCTTTACCCTTATAATTCAGCAAAATAATAACCTTGCATTCAGATGGTGAAATATATATGCCTGCAATATTTTCCCCCACTGCCTAGATGCAACCACATAAAAATAAGGAATTGTAATGAAAATGTCAAGTCACCTTTAACTATTGGGGTGTGAATATCATTGAAATAACAAGCGTATGTGCATGTTTACAGTGTTTCCGTGGACCCAGGATGGAAAATATAATTTGAAAATGTTACGGCTGCGCACTTTACAAAATTTCATTATCATTCATCTCGTTCTTTCCAGATATAAAAATACTTGTGGAATTATTAGTGATTCCAAACTAAGAAGCAATGAATGAAGAGTTTCAGCACCTTTGGTCAGTGATTACATGTGAACTATGGCAATTTAATAACAACACACTTCTATACATGTCTACTCAGAAATAAATCCTACTGAGTTTAATGGAGTCTACTCCTAGGTAAGTAGTTATAATGTTGCAGCTTAAATTATGTCAGCTCTCAAATCAGGGGTGGTTAAGATGTTGTTGGGCTTGAACTCCCATCATTTCTAGTCACTGTGGCAAATGGTCAAGGATATGTTAAACAGTTCTATTTATTTCTTTTTAAAATGAATAAACTGTGATAACGGATATGTTTACATGCCCCAACTTCAAAAAAACATGTTTCAATACACTGTTGAAAATATATATACATATATGAGTTCTTTCCACTCTTTGTTTTATCTGCTACTATTTCAACTTTATTACTATAACATGGATACATAAAAGGCTTCTCTTGACAGCAGCCTTCAAGAAGTTGGTATCTTTATCACAAAAGAAACCAACTTTTTATCCCGCTCATCAGTAAGAGATATCAGCCAAATCAAGCTGAAAGAACTATCAATATAAGAACTACCACCCTTTTTTTCATTTTCATTTACTTTTGGTTTCTGTCATAGAAGGGATTTGTTCTAATCAAGCTAGGGAGAACCAGGTCTAAAATCCTGGAGAGCCACTGCCAGGCAGTGTAGAGACAATACCAACCTATATGGACCATCTGTCTGACAGCTTCTGTGTGCATTCAAGTACTGGCTGTCTTTTATGTCTTCACTGGATCAGTAGCCACTGCCAGTATATTCCACATAGGCAATTTAATGGTCATTGGAGGCCCTCCCACTTTAGGTAGTGTCATCCCAAGGGGAAGGGGTTCTTTTTGGCTTCAGGTAGGCAATAAAAGAAATATCAAGTTGCACTTCAACAGTCCTTGAGATACTGTGGTTCTAAGCCTAAGGCTTTATAGGTCAAAGCCAGCCCTTTGAATTGGGTCCAGAAACTAATTGGCAGCCTGTGCAGCTGGGCCAGGATTGGCCTTTTATATGCTCAAACCATCTAGTCCCGGTGAGCAACTTGTCCACTGAATTCTTCACCAGAAAGATACCATGGTGCAAAAGCTGCTGAGAGGTTTAGCAGAATTAACAAGGACACAGGCAAACTGCTGTAGCTCAGTTAAACTTTTAATACCAAGTCCTACAGAGAGTTCTGTGAAGTTGGAAATCTACCCCACTGCTTTGAAATGTACCGCTGGTCCTCTTAATAAAAGTATTATGGTGATGCTGTTTCTAATTTATCTCCCCTCTTTCCTCATTGATCAATACAGATACTTTCATTTTTGGTTTATTTTCTCTTGTTACTGTGCACTGTTTTTAAACATTTTGGGCACCATTAGAATATTTGTGTTTGCTGTTACTGATGTCATGACTGTGCCTATAAATCTAAAATACAAAATGAAGAATGCCAAATGCTACACAGGTATGATGATTTCTTTTGGGTTTATATGTTAAATACAGTTCAGTATGGCATTAAGGAAACCCAGGAGCTCACTCCTGGGGAATTACTGATTTATAATTCTGCTTGAGGCATTTTAGGCATTCAGAAATGCTCTGTGCATTTCTTGCCTTATGACTTAAATCAAGTTTTCAGGTTATCATTTTTTGAAGCATGGTTTTTTATTATAAAGTATGCTGAACAGATATTTTAAAGAACCATTATGACACTATTTGGAGAGGTTCCACTTTGTACAGTCACACTATTTTATGTGATTTGATTGTTGTATGGCATATTGTGCTGTGTATGTGTGTTTTTGGGGTGTGTGTCTTTTTCCATTTTTGGTAGAGAGTGAGGTAAAAATAGAGTGAGGTAAAAATAGTTTTTTAATAGATTGGAACAGTATAAATAAATAAATAAATAAATAAATTTATCATGGGAACTTTCACTCTTCTTTCAAACAAATATTTCCCAGCCAAGTAAAGGTAAAGGTAAAGGTAAAGGTAAAGGTAAAGGTAAAGGTAAAGGTAAAGGTAAAGGTAAAGGTAAAGGTAAAGGTAAAGGTAAAGGTAAAGGTAAAGGTAAAGGTAAAGGTAAAGGTAAAGGTAAAGGTAAAGGTAAAGGGTCCAGTCATGACCGACTCTGGGGTTGCAGTGCTCATCTCACTTTATTGGCCGAGGGAGCCGGCGTACAGCTTCCGGGTCATGTGGCCAGCATAACTAAGCCGCTTCTGGCGAACCAGAGCAGTGCACGGAAACGCCGTTTACCTTCCCGCTGGAGCGGTACCTATTTATCTACTTGCACTTTGATGTGCTTTTGAACTGCTAGGTTGGCAGGAGCAGGGACTGTGCATTGGGAGCTCACCCCGTTGCGGAGATTCAAACCGCCGACCTTCTGATCGGCAAGTCCTAGGCTCTGTGGTTTAACCCACAACGCCATGGTAACACTGCACAAATGTAAGGAGTTCGAAAATGTGTGAGCTATTTCAACAGAGGAAGTGCTTCCATACTGTTTAATTTCCTGCAGCAGGAATATAAACATATCCTCCTTCCCAGCTACACGCACACACTAAATGCTGTTCAGTTATGATGAATGTTGCCGTTTTCTTTGTTGGCAGGGATAAATTCCCTCCTGCACCTCCTTGCTCTTCAGAAATTAAGGTTTTCCACCACTAATGTGGACTCTATCTTCTTTCTCCACAACATTCATAATCCTACATATTCATTCACTTATAATATACCCTTCCTTCCACCACTGTCATGTCCCCGCACCTTGTTTTTAGACTAAAAAGCCTAAATGTTGTCACCTTTTCTTGTAGAAGTCATTAGGTGGTGCAATGGGTTAGTGTGTCTGGCTGTTAACCAGAAGGATGTTGGACCAAGCCCACCCAGGGATGGCTGTAGGCAGGATTCCTACATTGTAGGGGGTTGGTCTGAATGACCCTCAGGGTCCCTTCCGATGCTATAAGTTTATGATTCTAGGAGCTCCAACCTCAGGATAATTTTGGTTGCTCTTTTATGAACCTTTTCCAGCTGTACAATATGTCACAGCTAAAAACTGGCTGCTATTTCTTTAATGCTAAAAGAACTAAGTAAGCATGAGACAGCGGCCTACAATGACTCATGCAACCTTTCACTAAATTGTACCTGTATATATAGAGTGATCAATGTTAGTGTTGGGTGTGGGTTGGTTGGATGGTAGAATGCTGGTTGCGTTTGGTGTGTGTAAAAGCTTTCGGTCGTGGTTGGAGAATAAGATTTTTCAAGAATAAAAGCAGCAATACTCTGCAAGAATATTCTTTCTCAAAGACTCTTTTGTGCCAACTAAGGTCTGAGGACTAGGCAAAGAATTAAAAAAGAGGTCAGAACCTTTTCTTTTTCAGACACTGACACAATATCCTTCTGGAACTGAGGGGACTAGAACTATATACATTATTGTACATGGAGTCACACTATAGGACTCATATAAGCAATATAATACTGACAGTTTTATTTTTACTCCCTTTTCTAATCACCTCTAACACAGAATTTGCCTTTTTCACAGCTACCGCACACTGCACCAACATCTTCACTGACCCCAAGGTCTCGTCCCTCAGCAATCACTGCCACTTCAGACCCCATTAGTGTAGATGTGAAATCAGGATTTTTTGCCCCAATGTGTATCACTTTACACTTTCTTACAGTTAATTCAATTTGATCTATTCAGTTGATCCGCTCACATTTCCAGATGGTATGCTTATTTCAGATGTGACTATCATTGTGATTCATATTTCTTTAACCTTTTCTTTTTTAAGGAAAACATTCACATGTCCAAATTTCCTCACGATACTGTTGGCTTATGCAAATGGATGATGTTATAATGTCCTTTTAGCACAGGCATAGGCAAACTCAGCCCTCCAGATGTTTTGGGACTACAACTCCCATCATCCCGAGCTAACAGGACCAGTGGTCAGGGATGATGGGAATTGTAGTCTCAAAACATCTGGAGGGCGAGTTTGCCTATGCCTGTTTAGCACCTAAAGTTTAGATCATCTACATTGTGTGTGTTCCCTGGACACACTATATTTTATACCTGCCTCTTTATTATAATCCCTCAAAGGGATTTGTTTTATAGGACCTGGTCCTGTAATGCACTAATCTGAGTTCTGTTGCCATACATGGGTATGTTTATTATGTACCAAATGGAACAATTTGTTACAGAAGCTAGAAGATTTGACAGGAAATGTCTTCAGAGCATAGAGGGAAATTGTAAAAATAAATAAATGACCAGTTAAATTAGGAATATGAATGATGTCCTCTGTTCCCCTGGAGGGACTTTTTATTCTCTTTATAGCTTGTCTCTCTCTCTCTCTCTCTGTGTGTGTGTGTGTGTATCTATCTACTAAATGCAAAATTATTTATATCTTATCAGTATATGTTGGGTCTTTGTTGTTTTAAAAACTACCTTTGGTCACAAGCAACATAGATTTGCTTTGAAATTGAATCTTATTGGGAAAATATCATTTACCAAGCAATTCCATGCATGTTTAGCTCAGCAGTAATCAGATTGAGTTTAGTCAGGCTCACTCCCACTTAGTATGCATAATTTTGCAGCCTAGCAGGACAATCCTATATATGTCTACTCATAAGTAAGTCTCATTAGGTACAATGGGGCTTAATTCCAGTGGGTATAACTTAAATATAAATCAAAAGGGCAATAAAATAAATAGTATTCAAACAAACAAACAAGCAAATAAAATATGTGATGTCAAAAGCACTGGCAAGAGGGGAAAAAGTTTACTTTTGAGTACAATTTTACCACAATAAAGCAGAATGCTATTCTTGAAGCTTTACACGTTCAAATCTATAAAAGGACAAATAGAATTATCAGTAAATCAAATGAAATTGTTTGGTCTCAGTCTTTTGGCAGACCTCTTCAATGCCCAAACAGGTAGGATTTCTTCTTTTAAAAAGAGTTATTGAGTTATCAAAATACAATGCAAAATATGATATTTAGCGAAAGGTCAGAAACAAAAAACAAAACAAAGGCGTTTCAGAAGCTTAAAATGTCAAGATGCACGAGAGACTTAGTAAATAAAACATTTCTAATGCTTCAGTCCTAATTGGAAGTAAGTTTCAGTGAAATCAATGGGACATTCTTTCAAGTAAATGTAGTTATGATTGAAGTCTTAAACTGTTAGTGACTATTTTCAAGACCAGGTAACCCAGGATAATATGTTGATTATGTGTGGTGCTTGGCAGTAACCTCACTTACTACAGTTGTATCTCATTAAGCTTTCATCCTGAAGTTGGACATTTTTTGTTTATGTTCCTTCCTATTCATTTTAAGCTTCAGTGGCCTAATGTCCTGTTCTGCACACCATCATTTATACTTTAAATATGAAAGCTATTAGTTCTAGGATATGCTCTTCACTTATAACCAGCTTCTAATACGCTATAATGACCAGGAAAGATGGAAATATTTGTAGAGTACTAATATTAGTTAATCAATATGCTTTAGTTCCATAATATATAAAACAGGTAGAGAGGATTTGAACCCGAGCTTGGAGGCCAGTGCTAAAATGGCAGCTTTTAGATATTTTGAATAAATTACAGAGAATGTGGGAGAACAATTGTTTACCACAGAAGCTGGTGGCTCCCACATGGACCTGCCCTGGTCTTTGAGATCATCATAACCAGCCTGTGAGGTCAGAGAAGGCTTTCTTGGTAGTAGTGGTAAGGTTGTACAATACCTTTATTTTTACAATTCTTTTTTGTTTGTTTGTTTCTAGATAAATGTCAGTAACTTTAAAAAAATAAACTAGGTTTCAATATGTGTTCTGCTACCTTCAAGGAATTGCTTCTATAGGAAGGGGCAGGTGACTTCACAGTGTAGGAGATGACAACGATACAGTCTATGGTATTGCTGAGGGAGCTGTCCAAATGCCATAAGCTACTGCAGAAGAAATCTTGCAAGGACTGTTACTTGCCTGTCACTGCAAAAAGTGAGTGTGTGAAATCTCATGAGATGTGGGATTTCCAAGCCTCAGTCAGTTTTAGGGGGCCACCTTTCACCATTGTTGGGACTATAGGAAAGGCGTCTCCTGCAGAACTTACAACAAAGGCAGACTGCTATGGGCACTCCTTCAGGTTCCTGGGTCCCAGATCATACAGGGCTTTGAATGTTAAAGTCAACACCTTGATGTGAGTCCAGTAATATATTGGCAGCCAGTGCAGAGTCTTCAAAACTAGTGTAATATTATTTCACCTTGCTGACCCAGTAAGTGTTCTAGTGGTCATATTTTGTGCCAGCTGCAGCTTCGGGAAAATCTTCAATATATAGCACATTACGGTAATCCAACTGACAGGTTAATAGAGCACAAATAAGAGATATTTGCGGTACATAAATGCTTTAAAGTAAATAAATACAATGGATTACTATGATGTAGCTATTATGATCCAGGAATGGCTGTAGCTGGAAAAATGCACACCAAACCACTGAAGGCATTTGATTCTCCAATGATAGATTCAGCAGCAGGCCTTCCTCCTCACCAAGCTGTGCCTGATCCTTCAACAGAAGTGCAACTACATGAGCCAGAGTGGTATAATGGTTAGAGTGCTGGACTAGGGCCTGGGAGAACAAGGTTCAAATCCCCATTCAGCTATGAAGCTCAGTGGGTGACCTTGGGCTGGTCACTATGTCTTAAAAGGTAAAGTTAAAGGGACCCCTGACATTGTGTCCAGTCATGATCAACTCTGGGATTGCAACACTCTCGCTTTACTGGCTGAGGGAGCCGGCGTACAGCTTCCGGGTCATCTGGCCAGCATGACTAAGCCACTTCTGGTGAACCAGAGCGGCACACGGAAACGCTGTTTACCTTCCCGCCAGAGCAGTACCTATTTATCTACTTGCACTTTGATGTGCTTTCGAACTGCTAGGTTGGCAGGAGCAGGGACCAAGCAACGGGAGCTCACCCCGTCGAGGGGATTTGAACCGCCAACCTTCTGATCAGCAAGTCCTAGGCTCTGTGGTTTAACCCACAGTGCCACCTGCGTCCCTTTCACTATGTCTTAAGAAGAGAAGAAGAGTTTGGATTTGATATCCCGCCTTTCACTCCCTTTAAGGAGTCTCAAAGCGGCTGACATTCTCCTTTCCCTTCCTCCCCCACAACAAACACTCTGTGAGGTGAGTGGGGCTGAGAGACTTCAGAGGAGTGTGACTGGCCCAAGGTCACCCAGCAGCTGCATGTGGAGGAGCGGAGATGCTAACCCAGTTCCCCAGATTACGAGACTACCGCTCTTAACCACTACCCCACACTGGCTCTCCTCACATAATAAAATCTTAACCTCACATAATAAAATAATAATAATAATATTTTATTTAAATCCCACCCTCCGCAGCCGAATCTGGGCTCAGAGCGGCTAACAACAGTAAAATGACAAAACATTCTAAAATCATTTCATTATAAATTGTTGTGAGGCTGAAATGAGGAGGAGAACCATGTGACCATCTTGAGATCCTGGGAAGATAAAAGTTGTGTATAAAGGAAATAAATAAAACAAATAAATAAGCTAGATAATTCATGTTTGGTGTTCCATTTTCCAGGACTGCTGTAAATGATCATGCATGAAAGGACAGGGATGTATATATCAGGAATCATTTTTCAGTGGTCATGGAAGATGCATGTAGGTGCAGAAGTTGTTTGGAAACTCAATAGATACTCAACACCAGGGCACGAAACTGCTGATAACTGAGAAGAAATAAAGGGGCAGGTTTATCACATCTCTAATTTTTCCCCTGTTGCATTATTAATAGCAACAAATTTTGATCATGGATGCATCTGTTGCAAACCTTCAATTTCTTTCTTCTTTTACTAAAAAAATCTTCTTATCTTTAACCTGGTGAAGACTTTGACTACCAAAGACACATCATGGAATGACAGACATTGTGAAATACACAGAAAACTGTTCAGGCATAGCTGAAGAGATCCCAGTAGACTGCTCTCCAAACCAGACCAGCTGCTGCATTATGGTCTCCTGTTCATAAAATAGTAAATTCTACTAGGTGGATACACATCTTAAATCAGCCCGTGTCAAATCAATTCATGCTGTGCCTGTACTAAAAGCCAATAAAACTTTGAAAAATCATTGACTTGCCCTATTTTTTATTCAACTCTGTTGGGTACTGCTGCACTGATTAGGTTGATGTTCTTAAAATCACATGAAGTCATGTAAAACTATGTTCAGTACAATGTACTGTAAGGAGAATCCTCAATTTATAACTTCTACTACATGCAAACAAATGTTTAATTACTGTGCTTTTGTTTTGCTCCTTTCTGATTTCTTTCCTGCACTCTGTGACATTTAACACACTATTTTACTTGAAATAAAACTAAAATTAGTGATATTATATGCTTATCTCTTAATATGTAACCACACACACACACATTTTCATGATTTAAGGACTAATTTGTCTAGTAGATCCTCATATACTTAGTGGAGATCACTGAAAAAAGTTTTTAATGTTACTTGTAGGGATGGACAAATCTGTTCCACTCGGTCCCATCCTGTGTTAGTCTCTGGATTTCTTAATCTATGTCTTGCTCTATTCCTGTGTGGATTTTTTAAACAGACTTATATTCTATCTTGAGGACTTTTTCAACAGCATGAATGAGGATGAGCTTGCTATAAAGTATTGTGTACATTGAAATTCTCTACTTACCTGCCAGCCTATTTTACCTGAGCATTTGAGAGGGGCAGGGTCCATCCCTATATATCTTATACATGTTTTATATATGCCAATACACACACACACACACACACACACACACACACACAGAGTACTGAACAAAAATCACCTCCATCCAGGTGCAGTGTAACATCAGTAATTTATATGTGAGTTATATTTCCAGTCTTAGATTGAAATAACATTTTTTCCTGCAGATGTAACTAACTGTAGCTTAATTTAGTCCCACCTCCATAAAACCGTTTCCCCATGTAAAATACCAAATTACTTACTGAGTGAAAGAACAGCAACTGTAGGCTGTGTCTAGTGATGAGGGAGAAATTTGATCACTTTGCATTTATAGGTGAACCTTAGAAAAATTGTGCAATGAAAACACAGCCTTCCACGGAAATTCACACTTCCCCTGAGTTCGTCAGTCAAGCAACATGTACAGAACTGCATACATTAATGAAAACAGCATCCCAAAACATCATTATATAATAGAAGATTGTTTTGCAAAAATATGTATATTGAGCAATATTGCATACAAAGATGTGTATATTATGAGTACACTAAAATGCTACTGAATGAGCATTTTATTTATTATTATTATTTTTAAAATAATAATAATCACAAACTGATTTAGAAAAGCAGAGAAATGAAGTTAAAAAAAATGGTGCAGAAAGAAGAAACTGAGAAAAACCAAAATTGACAGATTCACCAATCCTTGAATTAAACTCATATTGTACTTGACCTGATGAAATTAATGAACCTAAGTTAGTGATGTCCGTTAATTTAAATGAGTCAATTTCCAGTAGGAATAACATTGAATACAACTCAGTAGGTGTATAATGGTAGAAGAATGTCTCTCTTTATGCTGTGTGATTCTATTGCATGTTTGCAATGGTGATCCTAAGCATGTTTACTCAGAAGTAAGCTTAGTACTTCTTAGTAATCGTGGATAGCTTTGCCACTTTGTCAGCGTAATCCTATGTGTGTTAGCTCCAAAGCAATTCCAGCAGTGTTTAAACAGTGTTTACTGCCTAGTGAGTGTGTTTAGCATATAAGTACTGACATTTATAAGTATTATTTATACAAGGCAAATATGTGATAAAGATTGGTTATTGCTTATTGTCAGTATTCAACAAATAGTGCATTTTAAGAGCTAAGTTGCTACTACATCCCTATGTTATGAAGAATCTGGAATAATGGCAATTCCTTAGAGACACAGTAAATGAAGATATAGAGAGCATAAAGAATACCTTCCATTGCTACTTCTGAAGAAATGTGGATAAAAATTAGTAATTTGGTATATCCCTGCCAAAACTGGCTTAGAAAAATATGCAGAACAACTTGGTTCCTCTGTGTAGCTTTAATAAACGAAAGTTACCTAAAAGCAGAGTACAGAGCTGTCAGACCCTCATCTTTTTAACATGTTGACTTTCAGGCAGATTTTGTTTTTTTTTCAGAAGGCAGGGAGAAATAATCAACATTTTCTCCAGATAGGTTCACCACCCAACACCCTACTTTTAAAAGAACCTTATTTACTCAACACCATGCTTCCTGTCAGTAGAGATGAGAGCCTTACAAGACCACATGTGACATCACAGCATTAATCATTGTTATCAAGCCATGAATCATTTTGCCTACTTCACAGGCGAGGGAGCTAATTGAGAAGAAGGCCTTAGAGGATCCATCCTGAAAATAAATGAATCAGTGGAAGAAGTGTATCCAATTTATGTGTCACTGCTGAATACAAAGACCAAGCAAGGGTAAAAGTCACCCACAACTAAGGACCAAACAACATAAAGCACTGAAAGATCTTGGATTTTAATTTTCTTTTCATTGAAATTAAACACAAATACCAGAAAGTGAGAAGCTACTAACTGGAACAGGGAAAGACAGACTGAAGGAATTACGGCTTCACACAGCACAAACTATGGAATTTCCTACCCCAAACATAGGGATTGACCATCTTGGATGACTTTGAAAAGGACAAATTCATGTAAGGCTACTAGTCATGATGGCTTAGTATTTTACCTGCAGTATCAGGACAGGTGATCTACTAAGGTAATATGCTATTTTTTAAATTGCAAAGTTATTAAAGAAAGGAAAAAAGAGATAGAAAAATGCTCACAAAAATGAATATATATACACGTCTGTGTAAATTAAGATCGTTGTATTCATGTTCACTGCATTCTGAATGTGAACTTTGATGTTTGTTTTGTTTATTCCTAACATACCATAATTCTAAAATAAATTCTCAAGTGCCCAAGTAGGAAGCAGAAGAATGGAAGCCTCTTCTTTAGGGGAAGAAAACTTTCATGAAACTGGAGGGCAGATTTTGGCATACTGTAGCACTAATTTTTAATTTGGAAAAAAAACAACCCATATGGTTTGGGACTACAGCTCTTAAAGGAAAATCTCTTCCCCTATGTAGATAGCTAGACCTGGGGTCCGTTCTCAAAAGTCCATTTTTTAAATGAGGGTGTCTATAAGGGATTTCTTGACAGCGAAGCCCCTCACTCTGTCAAATGCTGTCCTCTTCTCCCAGGCACTTTTTTTAAAAACAAACTACTTTAAAACATACTTTAATATTATTCTACCATTGTTTAATATAAATTTTAGTCCTTACAGAGTGATGGTGACTGACTTGCTTGGATGTTTAGCTTTGGTGGGCCTGCTGAGCCCTCTTGCTATTTTGAATGAAGTGGTTGCCAGGGACTGACTTGCGTGCATCTTGTGAGTTGACTTTTAGTTCTGGATTTTATCACTGTATCAGTGCTCGCTTGGTTTTATTGCTGAGTTATTTTATCTCTTGTTTTTTATTGTGTTTATTCTGCATGTTGCCTAGAGAATATATTTATTAAGCGGCTCATGAATGGAATGAGTGAATAAGTAAAATCCTCATTACCCAGATTGACAAATGGCTCACAGTTTGTTTGTTTTGTCTGCTCTGCAATTAGTGACAGATAGGTAGCCGTGTTGGTCTGCCATAGTCAAAACAAAAAATTCCTTCCAGTAGCACCTTAAAGACCAACTAAGTTAGTTCTAGGTATGAGCTTTCGTGTGCATGCACACTTCTTCAGATACACATCTAGTGTATCTGAAGAAGTGTGCATGCACACGAAAGCTCATACCTAGAACTAACTTAGTTGGTCTTTAAGGTGCTACTGGAAGGAATTTTTTGTTTTGACTGCAATTAGTGGATTAGGAGGTGCCAATGAATAGCATAGGCAATCCAGTCAGAAACACATGGCAGTGTGGGAAATTAAGACATACAGTATAAGCACAGTCATTCATGAGTGTCTGGGGGCACCAAGAAAGTGAAGGGTGGATTTTCTAGAACAGTGTTTCCTCATACTTGGGTCTCTAGCTGTTGTTAGACTACAACTCCCATCATTCCTAGCTAGCAGGACCAGGGGTCAGGGATGATGGGAGATGTAGTCCAACAACAACTGGGGACCCAAGTTTGAGGAAACACTGTTCTAGACCTTTACTGAGGGTTTTGTAGCTCCTACTTCTATAGTTGCCCTATTGCCTATACATACTTATGTATGTGCATGCTCTTACTTTATGCTGGCCTATGAACATAATGTTAAGTTGTGGGTGAACATATCAGATGACACAGCGATTCTTCAAACAGCTCTTGTTTATTCACAGGCCAGAACAGAACTGAACTGAAGGGTTCAGCCAGCCTGCTTAAATAGAGCTCCACTAGAACGCAACAGTAACCATTTTCTGTAACTATCCAATTACTGAACATCGCTTTTGATCCCTTATTTGCATATGTGGACCTGAACTATCTACAGTATCCCCCTGCTGGCCCAGGGTGAGAACTTCAGTACATAACACATAATAAAGATACTTCTTTACTGAGGGTTTTGGAACCTCGGAGCAGGGAAAGGAATCTCTTTGGTGCTTGTCTGAGTCACACAACCAGAGTTTTGGGGCTTACAGCAGTTGTAACTCATGAGGCCTACCTCAGTACTAGAAATAAGCAGTAGTGGATGGTGAGGTGAGGCCGTGGTGCTCACATGACCGTCTGTGAGTCATGCCGCTGCTGCTTACTAGGTGGCAGAGGGAAAGATGGCAGCAAGGTCAGCACAGTCACTGGTAGGAGCACCAGACTGGCTCTGCTGGTGCTTGGCAGCATGCTGACCTTGTCACCCTCTCTACCTCCTAGGAAGCACCAGTAACATAATCAGCTGGAGGTAAGGTGAGCACCGCTACCCCGTCATGCTGTCCACTACTGGAAATATGTGGCCAGAAGGGTAGGAAGCAGTCAGAGCACTGGTTGCAACTCCAAATAGGGTTATGCTCACCCTCGGCAAGACAGTGGGAAGAGTCTACTAGGTGGTTCCTGCTTTAGCCAGCATGTTCCTGCACAGATTTCACTGCAGATGTCCTTTCCTTATGCTAATCAACTTATGGTCCCAATTAACTCACAAACAAGTGTTTCACCTCTTTATGCTATGTGTGGGTGGAAGTAAGTCCTCTTGAGTTCAGTGGGACTTGCTTTCAGGTCAGTGCACATAGAACTGTGGTCATATATCCTAAGTATGGCAGATGTGGTTTGAACACACATTTTGTGCTTAGGAACTAGTTCCTTGAAGTGAAGCAAATGCAAACCAGAACTTCAGAATATTTTGGAATAGCTGTCTCCATCCTCACTTTCTGTCTCCATTCTTCACTCTTCACATCTTCACTCTCTGCAGTGCTGGATTTACGTATAAGCTAAACAAGCTATAGCTTAGGGCCCCACTCTCTTGGGGGCCCAAAAACGATTTAAAGGAAAAAAACACCTGAATGTACATTTCCAAAATATAAGATAAAAAAACAAATAAAATAAAACCTACATATAGCAACAGTGTTTTGTGTTGTGTAGGCTCCTATGATGTAAGTAATGGGCCCCACCTGCTAGCCAGCTCCCTAAAATATCACTGGTTTGCTCATTTCTATATACAGTGGTACCTTGGTTCTCAAACTTAATCCGTTCCGGAAATCTGTTGCAAAACCAAAGTGTTCCAAAACCAAGGTGCGCTTTCCCATAGAAAGTAATGCAAAATAGATTAATCCGTTCCAGACTTTTAAAAACAACCCCTAAAACAGCAATTTAACATGAATTTTACTATATATTCAACACAAAAAACAGTGACAATTTGTTGTTGACAAAGGACAGCTGGACATATAAAGGGCCCCATTCTCTTCAGTAATTTAGGGCCTCATCAAACCTAAATCCGGCCCTGACTCTCTGTCACACTTCATTCTTAGTACTCTCAGAAAACTACCACACAAAGGATTCTTGGGAGGAAGCCAGGACTATTGAATCAATTCAAAGCCATTTAGGAGCTGCTTGAGATCTGAAGTGCAGATATGTTCCAAGTGGGAATTCATGTGAGAGCCTTTGCATACCAACAGGTGAGTTAGAGCCATATAGGAGCATAATCTGGAAAGAAAGCTGAATGGGTGGTGAAGTCATCTCATTGCCTGCCTGTACATTTGATGAGGATTGACCCAACCCAGGTTACAGGACTCATCTGAACTGATACAGTAATAAAATGGGGAAATACAGATACAAATTTCTCATTTGCCCAATGAGGAAATATAGATTCAGCCCAGATGTTGCCTTGTGAATTGTGTCTCAAACAATTTGTGCCTCTGTGTGAGCATATGCTGGAAACCTGTGGTTGTTCCTTTTCTTTAAAGAACAAGACAGGTTTTGAAAAGATGAACTGGCAAAGTCAGACTAAACTCATCATCTCTAAATGTCAGAATTTTCCTCAAGCACACTCATTACCTGAGAACTCATCTGTTCTTCTAAGCTACTGTAGCCCAAGGTGTTAATTAGTTACACTCTAAGTGCTTGCTGCTTAGAAGCCACTACAATACGATTTAATTCAGTCTCCATTATATTTACACTGCGCTGCATCTGGGGGGCTGAGGTTTCAGAAGAGGATGGCTAGTTAAGATGTTGTTTTCCTCCTGGGTTCATATTTCAGCCGCTGAGGTTGAACTGCATTGGTGCAGAAAAACAATGAAACTCTGCTGTTGGTTTCTGTTGTTGGTCCATGTAGCTGCCAGAAGCTGAAGGGACATTGCAGTGGTCACAACCATGTACCATGATTTACCCATTTAGCAAATCATTTGTTGCATGCTGGGGCACTGGATACATACAAATGGATAATATTCAACAATTTCCATGATTCAGCCCATACTTTTCAAGTATTTTATGGCATATTATATGAAGCATACATAATAAACATGTTCGATTTCATAAGTGTTTGTTGCTATTTTCTGTCTTCTTGAGATTTCATAAACATTTGATTGGGGAGACTAGTGCAATGCTCAAACCAGGGTGATGAAACAAATTATGTGATATGAAGGTTTTGTAAGATTACAGAGCAGTGGGTTGTAAACTTCCCCTGCTGTCATTCATGCTCTCTTCTGAGACTTTACAGCATTTGCTGTTGATGCTGATGACATTATTATTTATATTCTACTCTTCTGCTTTCATAATTGGAACAGCTCGCAACAAAATATACATAATACAGCATAAAACACAATTAAAATAATCACATTAAAAATCAACAGCAGTTCAAAGGCCTGATACATTTTAATTAATACTAAAAACTGAGCCATTTTTATAATTAACTGTCAAAAGTTAAAGATGTGTTTTCAGAAAAGGAGCCTAGAGGATGTCTGATGGATCAAGGCTAAAAGAGTGTTCCACAGTCATGGCAAAAACGCCCTGTTCATCGGACTCACTTGTCAAACACTACACAACAGCACTGAACGCAACACCTCTGAGACTGATTTCAAAGCCTGGACAGGGTTGGATGGGACTAAGGAATTTTCAAAGTAACCTGTCCCTGGCCTGTTTGGTTTTCTCTAAATGGCAGTGCATTATGTGAAGCCAACTTTGCCACATTGAAAGCAGCCTGGGTGTACCTGTTTCCTCCCTACATGGAAGAAAATGTTGGAATGGTCTGATGCAGTCCTCCTCACTATTTCCTGAATTTCCTCATCCCAACTGCAAGGAGACATTAAAAGGTAAAGGGACCCCTGACCATTAGGTCCAGTCGTGACCAACTCTGTGGTTGTGGTGCTCATCTCGCTTTATTGGCTGAGGGAGCCAGCGTACAGCTTCCGGGTCATGTGGCCAGTATGACTAAGGCGCTTCTGGTGAACCAGAGCAGTGCATGGAAACGCCATTTATCTTCCCGCCGGAGCAGTACCTATTTATCTACTTGCACTTTGACATGCTTTCGAACTGCTAGGTTGGCAGGAGCAGGGACCGAGCAATGGGAGCTCACCTCATTGCCGACCTTCTGATCGGCAAGTCCTAGGCACTGTGCTTTAACCCACAGTGCCACCCGCATCCCTAAGGAGACATTAATCAAGTGAAAAAGAACACCATAAGGAAAAAACCAATATAGCTCAATTGCACCTTTAAGCTGACATTCGGGAGCAGTCCACAAGCCGTTATAAGCTGTGAACCTATTACTTCCAGGAGGAGGTGATCCCACCCAGAATGAGGGAACCCATCTTCCTTATATCATAGCTGCTCACCATTGTACTTCTATTTAGGCGAATGTTTCTTTTTCCCTCACCTGCTGCCACTCCCACCCAAATTGCTACCCACATGACATTCACACTTATAGGAAAGAGGACACACGCACCTAAGCCTAATTACCAGAGCAGGGGGTTTTCAGGGGTAAGGGTAAAAGGAGAAAAGGAGAAAGACAAACAGACAAACACAAGGATGAGAATGAAGAGGATGGTAGTCAGGGGCAGAGCAGAAAGAAAATGGCCCATCCCTATATCCCACCCACTTTTGTATTTGGTCCCACTCACCTCTGGTATGCATCCTGGTAGATTTCCCCTGATACAATGTGTTTCCTGATATATTTAAAAAGCTTCTTGCCCCTTTTTTGTGCCAAATTAGGAGACTTGTGTTTAAATCTCTGTTCAGTCGTGCAGTTTTTTGGATGACCTTGAGCCCACCACTATCTGTCAGCCAAATCTGTGTATGATGATAGGCTTCTTGAAGGGAAAATAAGAAATAAATACAGAACTAAATGCTTTTTCTCTGGACCATTGGAAGATATTCCTTGCCACAACTCTGTGAAGGGATCTGTTCCTGAGCCTTTTCAAAAATCTACTTCATATAACTATGACATGACCACGCTTTGAATACTGCACACAATTCTGGTCACCTCGCCTCAAAATATTGTAGAACTCAAAAAGGTTCAAAAAAGGGTAGCCAAAATGATCAAGGGGATAGAGTGGCTAAACTGTGAGGAAAGGTTGCAATAATTGAGGCTTTTCAGTTTAGAGAAATGGCAAGAAAGAGTAAAAAAAAATGTGCATGGTGCAGAGAAAGTGGAGAGAGAAAACCGTTTCTTCTTCTCTTCATTAGGACATGCAGCGAAGCTGAACACAGGAAAATTCAGGACGGAGAAAAGGAAGTATTTATTCACACAGCACATACTGAAAACTGTATTTCACTCCCACAAAAAGTCGTCATGGCCACCAACCTGCAAAAGATGAATAGAACAATTCATGAAGAATAAGGCTATCAATGGTAGTGTTATAATTCCACTATTGGAGATTGTTTGTCCCTGTACACCACTTGCTGGACTAGAGGGAGCACAGGCCTGATCCAGAAGAGCTCTTCTTGTGCTCTTACGTACTTGAAATAAGTTCTGGCCTAATAGTGAGCCCTACTAGGCAATATTTATGCATCTGTGTTGCATCAGTTTGCACTTGGGCAACTCAGAACGTAGTTTCAGAATATGGATCTCAGAGAAAAAGATGAGCCCCATTATGTGAGACCTTCTCACACAATAGTTCACATGTATTCAGGACACACATGGGAATCATAACAGAGAGAGAGAAAGAGAAAGAATGTCCAAAATGACCATTACATCACTGTGTGCTTTCCTAGTTGCTGTCCTCATATAAGTGGTGAGAAGTGGACAATTTGCCCACCAGGCGGTCAACCTTTTCCAATTACTTATCAATTTTAATACATTAATTGAATTACATTAATGCTGTTCTTTGAACCATGAAACTGATATCCATTCCCCACGACCCAAATTTGTCCATTTTTAAAATCCATTAAATTAAGTTGTGTGATACACAGATTAATTAATCATCTCTACTCAGCGGTGGAAAATCAGGAATCCAAATTGGGGTATTGATCTTGATGGTGGTTGATGCTGCTGCTGATGGAATTTGCAGCAGGTTTGGGTTTTGCACAATAGTGATATAATTAACAGCAATAAACTTTATAGTTCATTAAGCTACAAAGCAACATTTCACAGAATTGATCTGGAGCACTTATGACTCAGAGTATGTGCAATCCTTGACAACTACCATTTTATTCTGCAGGGATTGTTTTTCCTTTCTTTGCAGCAACAGATGGTCTGATTCTATCTTTAACTGGCAACCTCTCTCTCTCTTCACATCTGCACCATGCATTTAAAGCACTATGAAGTTAAGAAGCCATGGCTTCCCCCAAGGAATCATGGGAACTGTGGATTTTATTTATTTTTAGAATGCTGAGAATTGCTAGTAGATTCCATATATCTCTCACATAACTACAAAGACAGATTGATTGTTTGGGGATTGGAGCTCTATGAGGGAAATAGAAATCTCTTGACAATTCTCAGCACCCTTAAAAATGACAGTTCCCATGATTCTTTGTGGGAAGACATGGCTGCTTAGGGTAGTATCAGAGTGCTTTTAGTGTATGGTGTGGGTGTGGCTTCTTCCTCCCTTGCTTCCTTCTTGCAGGCCTGCTTTTGGCTTCCATATTATGTGACATAGTCCTGCAACTCACACTTCCAAGGGTTGCAGTAAACAACAGAGGGAATTATATTATCAGGCACTTGGGCAGGTCTATAAAGGATAAATGGGGATGTGTGCTTGATGTATTCCAAGCAACTCTAACGAATGTGATGTCTGTGCATGCCAAGTGTGCAAACACTTTGGTATTCAGCCACGTCCAAGTCCAGCGTTTTTCCTAGGCAGAATTGTAGCACCCTGCTTGTGGTTAACGCTTAGCTGGAATGAAATATTCAACGCAGCAATAGAGAAATTAAAATAGTAATTTATTTGTCAGACAAATAAAGAGGCACAGTGGTACATGGTTACCAAGCTCTGGCCTGGCCTCCTGCCATTCTGGCCAGCACTTATATTCCCTTAATCCAGCCCCCTTTGCTCCTCCTGTGGCTGCCTCTGTCCAATCAGCCTGGTTGAAATTCCTATTGGCTGTTTGCTAGAGCCAATCACAAAAGATACACCCACAAAAGATACACCCACTTCCTTGCCCTTATATGGGAGACAAAGAGCTATATATAAATGACAAATAAGTAATAATATATCTTACATGGAATCTTAATTACCAGCTCACCTCTTGCCCTTCTTGCCCTATTGCCTTCTAAAACAAATGGTTTAATCTTACATTTTATGTTCAACAGATGTCAAGGATCTTGAGTTTCACATCAACATTGAAAGATTTCCTTCATTTAATGTTTCTAAACAAAATGCCTGACAACTATATATCAAGACTGCCCGGATGGCGTCTTCTGTCTGGCGGGGGGGGGGCTGGTGGCTGACTTAATTTCAGGATAAATACAACTCTTACAACCATATGAAATAAGAATCTAGCATTCCTTAAATCCTTTGCATAATTACATTTAAGCCAATATATTTAAGCTAATATATTTCATACATTTATCATAGGTAGCCTCTTAAAAGAATAAAGCTTCTCAAAGTGAAAAGGAAGGAACTCAATAAAACACAGCTTTTAAAAGAAGCCTCTTTGCACCTCCCCCTTTCCCCCTCCTCTCCAGCCTCAAAATAAAATAGGAAGAAGCTTCTTCTTCTGCCAATCCAGTTGCCTTTCCAACATTTAACACATTTTAACCTTTTTTAACTCTCTCAGTTTAAGAAACAGCTTTAGAAGAGACTTCCCCAAAAATGCTCTCTTTCTTTCTAGCTAAATGTTTCTCCCCATTGCTCCTGGCCTTTCAACCTTAGAAAGAAGATCTGGCTCATTTTACTGGGAGGCACATTAGTATTATCTTTCCCCATTCCTAATGGTGTTTTCTCAGCCTTGGGGCAGCATATGTAATTCTCCCTTTTTTATGACTTTGAGAATTGTTTTTCTACTATAAATCAATGGGGCCCTTCTTGTTTTAGGAGGAAAAACATCTTGCCAAGGTTCTTTTAGGCAGCTGGTCTTTTGCCTGGCATGAAACATTTGAAAATCCTTTTTTTAAGCTCATTTTTAAATACAAACCTTGATTGAAATATATAGAAGCTTTGATAAACATGCAGGCTTATGATTAGATGCCTCATTCCCCCCTTTCAAGCTCAAGGACCTTCATCCCAAGTGTCCTTGATAGCTTGACCTTCATCATATTCCTGAGGTAAAGCTCTGTATAGGGCCATGATATGAGGTAGAGTTTCATTTGAAACCATCTTGCTAATTGTACTTCTAAAACATGAAATGATACATGGCATCATACATAAAACCAATACTACTACTGTCAAGAAAAACAAGCAAGACAATAGTATCCCTTTGAGTCCTGTGACATTAGGTAACCAATTGGTGAGCCATCCCATATCCCATCCTTCCCATGTTTGTACTGGGACATGTGCTATATTCTCCATCTTTGTGGCCAACACACGGATTGCCTCACCATTATCAGAAATGTTAAAGCAACAGGCATTCCCTGTCAAGTTCAAGACTCCACATAGGCCTCCCTGCCTGGCAAGTACATAATCCATTCCCATTTTCAGCTGCAAAATGGCGGCTCTACTTTCATCCAACTGTTGTGCAATAAGTCTCAAACTCTGGGCCGTTGCATTGGTTACAAGTTCCACTACTGCTTGCAATCGAATTATTCTGTTTAGATTATAAATAGGATCCCGTGCCCCTTGTATGAGCTCACCAGGATTCCAGGAGGCAGGATCATAATAGGCTATAATGCGCTCTGGCGGCCAATCATCAGTACCGCTCCAACTTTGGGTACTTCCTCCTGCTATATGAGAAATATCAGCATTCCTTCGTGTTCGCCTGGCCGAACTAGTGGGCATAATCCACATTGGTGGTAATACCCAACCCAAGAAACAAGTCCCACTCCATTTGGAAGGGAGTTTCTTGTATGCCCATTCTCCACATATCCACCACAACCATCGGGTCTGAGGTTTTTGGTACGGGGAATACAGAAGGCGAAATACCAAAAGGGGTAGAGAGTTCACAGTGCAGTATGTTAGATTGCCTTCTTCTGTCACAGTTATGTTCCACACCACTTTCCATGCATGAATAAAAGGAGGTGCACAGGGCAAGGCATTCCGAGTTCGATAGGTAGTACCGTGTGCCCAGGTATGACTATTCTTCTTATAATCCCAAGTATAGTGACAATGAGAAGAGCCTATCATGGGAGAATCAGCTGCATCTGATGATTTATGTACACAGAATTCCCCTTGTACAGGTATAACTCGTAATGGTTTAGTTGAGTTCCATCCGGGGAAATTCTGTATTTCAGTTTGGTGTGGCATTTCGCTTACCATACCAATAGCATCTAATGGTATCGGTAATAAGGGCATACCTCCCTCTGAATCATCTGGCCCAAGAGAGCAAACAAGGCAATTGGTCCTATTTGCAACATTAGCTACCATTTCAGCTAAACCTACCCACATATTGTGGTCATGGCTGAATCCATATTTAGCCAATTTGGTCAGATTCAAGGACCCTTCCCCTTCCCAAGGGATCAGGATTAATAAAATCATGTTGATGTCTAGTATATGCATTCCTTCCACAAAAGATTACCTTATTGTGATAGCAAATAATTATTAGCCCCAATATGATTCCCCCAGTGACAGAAATGGGGAACCACCAAGACCAAAACATATATCCCGAGGATCCCCAATGAGTAATATCTCTGATAATTGTTCCACAAGGGGGGGGGGGCAGTCAATCAATTGTATTAGAGAATCTTTCCGTTCACAGTCGCTGGTTCAGACGCTCCTCAAGCTTCAGGCGTGCGCAGGTCAGCCAGCTTCCAGGTTGTGGCTGCAGCAGGCCGGTCGTCAAATGTTGCCCGTGACCTAGCCCGTTCCCGGTAGGGCTAGATACAGGGGTTTTTGGAGAGAGTTAGTTTTAAAGGATTAGAGGGGTCACCTTTGCACGTCCAACTGCCTTCAGACTTCTTCAAACGAGAGTGATGAATCCAGGGGGTCACCTCAGCTACCTTCACCGCTGTTGGAGTAGAGAGCAAGACGGTGTAAGGTCCACGCCACTTAGGTGCAAGTGGATCGCGTTTCCACTCTTTCACCCATACGCTATCGCCAGCCTGGAACTGATGAATCGGCTCGGCAATGCTGCACGGCGTGCGCTCGAGGGCCCACCTGTTAAGAGAAACAAAAACACGGGAGAGAGATTGCACTTGTTCCTGTGTCACATGGTCTCCTATTTGTTTAAGGTCAGCTGGAATATCCTGAACAAAGGAGGGCGGTCTCCCATACAGGAGCTCAAAAGGTGACAACTTAAGTCTTTTTGTGGGTGCACACCGAACACGAAACAGTGTTATGGGTAACACATCTACCCATCCCAATCCCGTTTCCTGGGTTAATTTTGCCAATTGGGTTTTCAGAGTCCGATTCATTCTTTCAGTTTTCCCTGAACTCTGAGGCCTATATGCTGTATGCAGTCTCCATTTTACTTGTAGGACTCGACATACATCTTGTACTACTTGATCAATGAACGCTGGCCCATTATCACTTCCAATGCATCTAGGTAATCCAAACCTTGGGATCAATTCAGTGAGGAGTCTTTTAGTTACCTCTCGTGCCTTTTCAGTTCGGGTGGGAAAAGCTTCAACCCATCCGGTAAGAGTATCTACAAACACAAGGAGATACTTGAATCCCTTAGAAGGGACCAGCTCTGTGAAGTCCACAATTAGGCTTTCCATGGGGACGTATCCCACATGCTGAATTCCAGGAGGTTGTACCGGTCCCTGCCTGGGATTGTTTTTAGCACAAAGAACACATTTCTGTGAAATGCAAGTTGCTAATTGTGATAGATTAATAATATACAACTTCCGACTGAGACTCTCTCTAGTTGCAGTACCGCCAAGGTGAGTAGATTCATGATAATTTCTTACAATTGTGCCTGCTAGATGATGAGGTACATAAATCCTATTGTCCGGCAGGATCATCCAACCGTCCCTCACAACCGCTCCTTCCTGTTCAGCCCACTTCCTCTCTTCTGGGGTATAGTGAGGTTTAACTTCTTCTGGAACTACCTCTGGTATGAGGGCTGCTATAAATCCTCCCACAGGCTTTTGGGCTGCCTCTCGGGCTGCTTTGTCAGCAGCATGATTTCCTCTGGTTATTGGATCCCTTCCTCGTCCATGACCTTTGCAGTGCATTACAGCAATCTGTTCTGGAGCCCATACTGCTTCTAACAGGATTTCTACTTCAGGTCCATATTTCAAAGCCTTCCCGTGGGCTCCGATTAGACCTCTTTCTTTCCATAGAGCTCCATGTGCATGCAGGGTTAAGAAGGCATATTTTGAATCAGTATAGATGTTTGCCTTACATCCGGCTGCCAATTGCAGAGCTCTAGTTAAACCTATAAGTTCAGCCTTTTGTGCTGAGGTGCCAGCAGGCAAAGCCTCAGCTTCCACAACTTCCTCATTGGTGACCACAGCATATCCTGCTCGTCTGGCACCTTCATGCAGGTAACTGCTACCATCCGTATAATATACAACATCTGGATTTTTTAATGGTTCATCTTTCAGATCAGGTCTACTGGAATAAACTTCATCCATTACTTGGAGACAATCATGTGATTCCTCATCATCTACCTCTGGTAGGGGCAGCAAAGTCGCTGGATTGAGCATATTCACTACTCGTAGATGAATCCTGGGATTTTCACACAATAGGCCTTGGTATCTAGCCATCCTTGGGTTCGTTAGCCAATAACTACCCTTATATTCCATGAGTGTCAGAACAGCATGAGGTACATTCACATACATCGTCTGGCCAAAGGTAAATTTATCAGCTTCTTTGACAAGGCTCGCAGTGGCCGCTACTGCCCTTAGGCATGGAGGCCATCCTTTTGCTACTGAGTCCAATTGTTTAGACAAATAAGCTACTGGACGGTTCCAACTTCCTAATCTCTGGGTCAGGACTGCTGCTGCAATCCCATTCTGTTCATGTACATACAGCTGAAAGGGTTTTTCCGAATTAGGCAATCCAAGGGCTGGTGCCTCCATAAGTCGCTGTTTGATAACTAAAAAGGCTTGTTTCTGCTCAGGTCCCCATACGAATGGGTCCTTTTCTGCACCTCGAGTGCTTTCATGTAAGGGCTTGGCCAGACTGCTGAAATCAGGTATCCATAGTCTACAAAACCCTGCTGTTCCCAGGAATCCCCTAAGTTGTTTTCTTGTGGTAGGTTCCTTGATAAGGCAAATAGCTTCTTTCCTCTCTGGTCTCAATGCTCGTTGTTGGTGTGAGATGTCAAAGCCCAAATATTTGACCTTTTCTAAACATAACTGTGCCTTTTTCTGGGAAACTCGGTAGCCAGCTTCCCAGAGCAAATGGAGCAGTTCCTCTGTCCCTTCTTTACAGGTATCAAAATCCTTTGCAGCTAGTATAAGATCATCCACATATTGCAGAACCACCTTTTCTCCCGGTGTTGAGGGGTAACTTGTTAGATCCCTCGCCAAGGCAGTGCCAAATAAAGTTGGGGAATTTTTGAATCCTTGGGGCAATCTTGTCCAGGTTAGCTGGCCTTTTGTTCCTGTCAAAGGGTCTTCCCACTGGAAGGCAAATATAGGTTGGCTCTGTGGTGCCAGCCGGCAACAGAAGAATGCATCTTTCAAGTCCAATACAGTAAAAAATGTTGCTTCTGGTGGGATCAAACTCAGCAAGGTATATGGGTTTGGTACATTTGGGTGCAAGGTCTCGATAGCCTGGTTTACGAGCCTCAAGTCCTGCACTGGCCTGTATTCATCTGTCCCAGGTTTTCGAACAGGCAAAAGGGGTGTGTTCCATTCTGATTGGCAAGGCTTAAGCAGACCATATTTTAATAGGCGGTCCAAATGTTTCTGGATACCCTCTGCTGCTCGCCGGGGTAAGGGATATTGCTTTACAGATACAGGGGTAGCCATAGGTTTTAGGGTTACTACAATTGGAGCTATATTCTTAGCCATTCCTGGTGGGCTATTTTCGGCCCATACTCCTGGTGGCACCTGTAGAGTTCGGAGGAGCTTGTTTAATTCTGTATCCAATGTGGGTTGGACTTGCAAGGCTGACATTAGGCGCCATGATTGTTCCTTAGGTACTGAGAGGGTAATTATTCCTGCTGCTTTTGATGGCAGTTTCATTTCTGGACCTCGAGGAGTGAAAGTGATTTGGGCCTGCAATTTGGACAGCATATCTCTACCTAAGAGAGGTATTGGACACTCAGGTATATACAAAAACTGATGGGTTAAACGATGTCCCCCAATCTGGCATTCCAAAGGTTGGAGGAAAGACCTCTTGGCTGACTGTCCAGTGGCACTTTTAATGATTACACTTTTGGATGCCTTTTTCTGCAATAGTTCTGGGAGTACCGAGTATTCAGCCCCAGTATCAATCATAAAGTCTATTAAATGGCTCCCTAATTGAATCGTGACCGTGGGCTCCTGGAAGCCTAACTTTATGGAGTCCGGTCGTTCCTAGTCTTGGGTAAAATCCTCTTCTGCCAGTCCAATGAAATTGTCTCTACTCCGTCCCTGTCCTGGTCTCTGATATCTTCCATCTCGGATCATTCCCCGTCCCCGTCCCTGGTTTCTTGGGCCGGAGCCGGAGCCTGGGCCTGGGCCTGGGCCTGGGCGTACTTCTTCCAACCTCAGGGGTTCAGGACACTCCCGCTTCCAATGACCCTCCTTCTTGCAATTTGCACATTGATTCCTTCCCAGTGGTGGATTCCTTCCTCGCCCTCGCCCTCCATTTAAGGGGCGGTGGTCTTGCTTCACTGCTGTGGCTAGCATTACCATCTTTTCCTTCTGCCACTTCTTCTTCTCTTGCTTCTCAGCCTCATCCCTATTCCGATAAACTCGGCGTGCAATGGCCATAATTTGGCTCATCAGCATCCCTTCCCATCCTTCTGATTTCTGAATTTTCTTACGAATGTCAGAAGCGCACTGGGCCACAAATGTAGCAGTAATCATTCTGCTGTTTTCAGGGGCTTCAGGGTCAAAAGGAGTCCATATACGATAGGCTTCTTGCAGCCTCTCTAAAAAGTCTCCCGGACTCTCATTTGGTTTCTGTTCTACTTCTGAGACTTTAGACATATTAGTGGGCTTCTGGCATGCCCTGCGGATACCTTGCACAAGTGTCTGGCGGTAGGTGGTAAGTCTGGCCAGGTGAATTGCATTGTTTGGATCCCAATTAGGATCTTCCAAGGGAAAGTTATCTTGGAGATGACGGTCAATATTATAAATATTTCCCGCTCTGGCCTGCTCACGCAAATATATCTGTGCCTTTTCAATTATGTCTCTCCTTTCCTCAGTGGTGAACAGAGTATTTAGGAGCTGGCGACAATCTGTCCAAGTAGGGCTATGAGTATTTACTATTGAAGTCACCAAGTCCATCATAGCCTGAGGTTTTTCTGCAAAAGATGGGGTGTGTGTTTTCCAATTCATCAGATCTGTAGTTGTGAATGGAATATATTGCAGGGTCGAAGTTCGAGGTGGCCGTGGTCCGGGTTGCCCATTAACCAGCGCAGGCTCCTCAAGTGCATCAAATACTCTTCTAAGAGGGGCTACTACGTGATCTTTCTCTTCACTTTGCTCTAGGGGCCTCAAATCATAGGGGATGGTATCTGTCGCAAGGCGTTCTTTTAGCAGCTTTATACGCCTGGCTGTATTGCTTGCTGACCGAGCAAGGTCTCCCTGTAACTTCTGTAACATTTCTCTGGGACTTGGATGTACAGGGGTTTGGGGTGGGCAATCAGTTGTTCCACTAAAGGAGACTGTAGATGGAGGTCTATTAGGAGTCACAGGTGGAATAACCACTTCTGCTTGGGCTTTATTATAGAACTCCAATGCCTCCTGAAGATATTTATCATAATCTATCAAGGAATCAAGCTCTGTGACTCCACTCCCATTATTCATTCCAGTTTCTTGCCTTGGGGTTACAACTGGTGGAGTGTTTGGATTAAGCTCCCTTCGATGTGGAGCATAGGGTGGAGGTGGAAGCACCTCTTCCTCTGGCCCCTCAAAAATGGGTTTGAGTTTATTTGGCAAGATTCCTTTCCTAGCTTCGGCTTTTACAGCCAATAATTTGCATCGTTTGACTTTGCATTCCCTTATCCATGGAGGATTTTTATTTAATGTGCTCAGCCAGGAATCTATATATGGAAATTGTTCTGGGCACCCTCCAGTTTCTTTGGCGATATCAGTCCAAAGTTTGCTTACTAAATTTATATCAAAGGTTCCCTGAGATGGCCATCCAGTAATTTGTTTTGGCCATTCTAGTTCACATAACGTTCTCAAGCGCTCTGGCGTCATTTTGACTCCATATGCCCCTGAGAAGGCTTTCTTAAAATTATTTAACATACACTCAAGAGGTGTATTTTCCCCCTTTGAACCCCCAACTCCCATTGTATGGCCCTGTGAAGTATCCACTCAGTCACTCACAGACGCGCTTCGTGGGTTTCCTTGCCTAGATGGAGTCGCCTCACTAGGAATCGAAGTACTGCCCACTCCACACTCGGGTCAGCTACAGATTGCTCTGTACTTTCTCACACATACAATGCGCTGGATACTTCACCACACTCTACCTCCCAATTTTTCCCTTTCCCTACACCAGATCACCATCTGATGTACCCAACCACCTAGCGTACTCAGTTTCCCCTTACTGAGACGCAGAAGTTTGATCAAGACTTCTCTTCCTCCTAATTAATTGGAGGGCCAAAAATCCCTTTGTGCACTTACCCTTGGTTGGTTCCCTGTTTCCCCCGGTCCGTCGCCGCCAGTGAGCAGGGTATCAGACAGACGAGTCTTCTGCGTTCCCCCTGGAAAAAATTACCAGTGCGCGCTTTGGGTAAGCAGTTGTCCTCTCTCTTGTACCCTGCCCAGTAGGGCGAAGGGGCTGCGTTCCAGCAGACCACTTATCCGAGTCACGGCACCATAAAATGTAGCACCCTGCTTGTGGTTAACGCTTAGCTGGAATGAAATATTCAACGCAGCAATAGAGAAATTAAAATAGTAATTTATTTGTCAGACAAATAAAGAGGCACAGTGGTACATGGTTACCAAGCTCTGGCCTGGCCTCCTGCCATTCTGGCCAGCACTTATATTCCCTTAATCCAGCCCCCTTTGCTCCTCCTGTGGCTGCCTCTGTCCAATCAGCCTGGTTGAAATTCCTATTGGCTGTTTGCTAGAGCCAATCACAAAAGATACACCCACAAAAGATACACCCACTTCCTTGCCCTTATATGGGAGACAAAGAGCTATATATAAATGACAAATAAGTAATAATATATCTTACATGGAATCTTAATTACCAGCTCACCTCTTGCCCTTCTTGCCCTATTGCCTTCTAAAACAAATGGTTTAATCTTACATTTTATGTTCAACAGATGTCAAGGATCTTGAGTTTCACATCAACATTGAAAGATTTCCTTCATTTAATGTTTCTAAACAAAATGCCTGACAACTATATATCAAGACTGCCCGGATGGCGTCTTCTGTCTGGCGGGGGGGGGCTGGTGGCTGACTTAATTTCAGGATAAATACAACTCTTACAACCATATGAAATAAGAATCTAGCATTCCTTAAATCCTTTGCATAATTACATTTAAGCCAATATATTTAAGCTAATATATTTCATACATTTATCATAGGTAGCCTCTTAAAAGAATAAAGCTTCTCAAAGTGAAAAGGAAGGAACTCAATAAAACACAGCTTTTAAAAGAAGCCTCTTTGCACCTCCCCCTTTCCCCCTCCTCTCCAGCCTCAAAATAAAATAGGAAGAAGCTTCTTCTTCTGCCAATCCAGTTGCCTTTCCAACATTTAACACATTTTAACCTTTTTTAACTCTCTCAGTTTAAGAAACAGCTTTAGAAGAGACTTCCCCAAAAATGCTCTCTTTCTTTCTAGCTAAATGTTTCTCCCCATTGCTCCTGGCCTTTCAACCTTAGAAAGAAGATCTGGCTCATTTTACTGGGAGGCACATTAGTATTATCTTTCCCCATTCCTAATGGTGTTTTCTCAGCCTTGGGGCAGCATATGTAATTCTCCCTTTTTTATGACTTTGAGAATTGTTTTTCTACTATAAATCAATGGGGCCCTTCTTGTTTTAGGAGGAAAAACATCTTGCCAAGGTTCTTTTAGGCAGCTGGTCTTTTGCCTGGCATGAAACATTTGAAAATCCTTTTTTTAAGCTCATTTTTAAATACAAACCTTGATTGAAATATATAGAAGCTTTGATAAACATGCAGGCTTATGATTAGATGCCTCAGAATGAGGGGCAAGCTGCTGTTAGTGGCTCCCTTTCCAGTGCGGATCACACACACTGCATCTCCTGTTGGCGGTGCTGCAGCTGGCAGCCTCTCCCCCTTCAAAACAGGCCAACCTGAAAGCAACACTAAAACAGGCTGGCAGCCAATCACCCACTCAGATCAGATCAGCAGCTGGTGGTATGTGCCACAGCATTGTGTCTTCCATCACAAATGAGCACAGATGTCTGAATCAGTGGCCCAACACTAATTACCTGGAATGAGGGAAGAGTGCAATATGAAAGATTTGAGGCAGGCATTGGAACCAGGTTATTGATGGTAGCAGACCCTCCAAGTGCCCCTACATTCCAGGAACAGTTCTGGATTTACAGAAGTGGTCCTAGTTTCTGATTTGACCCTGGAATGTCCCACTTTTCCTTAGGATGTCCCCATTTTCATCCGAAAAATGTTGAAGGTTATTGTAGGACGTCCCTATTTCCATCAGAGAAATGTTGGAGAGGTTGAAGTTATGCAACTCCCGAGCCAAGGAGATAAGTAACTATACAACATTTAGAAGATATATGAAGGCAGCCTTGTATAGGGAAGTTTTTAATATTTATTATGTTTTTATATATGTTGGAAGCTACCCGGAGTGGCTGGGGCAACCCAGTCAGATGGGTGGAGTATAAATAAAATGATCGTTATTATTATCATTGAATAGGATTTCCCTATTTTAATTGGAGCGCCTTCATGGATCACTGCCTTGCCGTGGCAAAGGGGCTTGAATAACTCAGAGAAGCTATGAGCTATGCCGTGCAGGGCCACCCAAGATGGACAGGTCATAGCTGAGAGTTTAGACTAAATGTGATCCACCTGGAGGAGGAACTGGCAAACCACTCCAGCATTTTGCCAAGAAAACTCAATGGACATAAAAAAAGGAGAAACTTTGAGAAGAAAGTGAGAGTTTCCAAGGCAAGCTCTGGTTCATGGGCTCACAGAGAGTCGAACACAACTAAGACAACTAAACTACAACATTTTAATTGGAGAAATGTTAGAGGGTATGTAGTAGCTGAAGATATCTGGGGTGTGGGTACTTGAGAAATTACAGAATCCAATACAAATGGGTTGGATATCCCCTTTTTCCCCTTTATTGCATTTTTATCCCACCTTTTCTTCAAGGAGCATGTTGGTGTACATATTTCTCCCCTTCCCCATTGTATCCTCACAACAACCCTGTGAGGTAGGTTAGACTGCAGTGAGCTTCATGGTTGAGTGGGGATTTGAACCTTGGTCTTGCAGGTCCTAGTCCGACACTCTAACCACTACACCACAAAAATATGGCACTGCTCCAACCTCATATAGAAGTATAGATTGGTGCTTCTTCTAAACCACATTATGCATTGCTTTCTAGACTACAGCTCCCCAAAATGATATATTTCTGGTTAGTGTACTGAATTTTCTTGGTGTGATTGTGGTCTTACATTATTGCTTACAGAAACATCATTGACTGGGATTTCAGATTCTATGTTAAAATTACACCAAAGCAAGTTGCTGAAGGCTTTTTGTTTAAAAAACCAGCAGTTAGCTATTGATTGATGGTCCCTATATGTATTCCATAGGATTTCTCAGTCCACAGATATTTGAGATTTCAACGCTCCAGGCTTTGTTTTCATGCCCCAAAACTTTGGTATTGGCTTCTAGATGCTGTGCAAACTCCTGTGGGATGCAGTATGAACCTCACTTCAGGGTTGCAGAGAGCATCACCTGAGGGAATAAGGAACACACTTAAATGACTGGTTTCCTATAAACAGCTGTTTACAAGTATGTTTCCTTGCAAGGAAATTGGGCTGCCACAAACTCTGAAGGGTCAATATCTGACCTTTAGCAGACTACCTCGACTCAAAGGGATCAATACTTTGCATTTTATGTTACACAAAATAAAGCTTCAAGCTTTGTGATGGGGACATTTTGTCTAGCCCTGTTATTTGGCTTGCTTTTTTGAAGGACATTTTGATATTAATTATTGAGCACATGCTCAAATATTTACAGAAATTGTTAAAAACAACAACCCAAGGAGAAGGAAAATAACAGAGTAATCCCTTTGCCTTATGACAGGATTGATTTATAGCCTTGACACTGTTCTTACAGGTGCCTTTAGAGGAGACTATGCCTAGTTAAATGACAAGTCAATGCTTTAAAAGAAACAGAAATCCCACATTAGTTGAAAGCAGAACTCATTTTTAATGTATTAATTATGAAGCTTGAGAAATGTGTAGATGAAAGTCCACTTGCCCTTAAGAGGCTGTTGCCACCTAAGCCCTCTGATATACTAATAAGGTCTTTGAAAATAGTTCCTTGTATTTGCTCCAGAGTTCTTCCTGCCCAATGAATTTTACTAATTAGGCTCCAATGAAAGGCTAAACGAAGTCACAGTTCAGCCCAGATGCAGCAATTAAGATAAGGCACCCACATGCATAATATGTCTGATGTTATAGCTATTGACTTATTATTTGTCCTAATTTGATGGTTATGTAAGACAAGGGGAAAGTTTTTCATGACCAAGTTACTAGAAGACTTGACCCTTTTGAAAAAAGGAAACATCTGCAAATGAAAGAAATATAGCTTCCTGTGTTCTGTAACTGCGGAGTGTTAAAGTAACTGGGGTTCCTCTGCTCACAAAGTCTTCTCCATTTACTACAATGCTGAATGTAAGTGTAAAAGCAGAACCTTGATGGGTTAAACCAATACTTTATCTAGTCCAACACCCTCTGCTTACAGACTCCAGCCAGATGCAAGACATGAAAGCCAAAGTCATTGTTGTTCCCTAACAAGTGACATTGTGAGGTATAGCTTTAAAGCCCTAAACAGCCTTGGTCCTGTATACCTGAAGAAACTTCTCCACCCCCATCGTTCAGCCTGGACACTGAGGTCCACCTCCAAGGGTCTTCTGGCAGTTTCCTCACTGTGAGAAGTAAAGTAACAGGGAACCAGGCAGAGAGCCTTCTCAGTAGTGGCACCTGCCCTGTGGAACACCCTCCATCAGATGTCAAGGAAACTATATGACTTTTAGAAGACATCTGAAGGCAGCACTTTACATATAGTATAGGGAAGTTTTTAATGTTTTATTATGCTTTTATATTTGTTGGAAGCCACCGTGAGGTGCTGATGCAACCCAGTCAGATGACAGGATACTACTACTACTACTACTACTACTACTACTAATAATAATAATTTGCAAGTGGAAGCACCATTCAACAAAGGGATGCTTGCATAAAGGTTAAAGATGGAGATATCAGTCTATTTATAGTTTGTACCTATTTCACAAGAGTTCGTTCATAAGTGCCTTTGGACAATAACATTATTTTTTTATTTAAAAAATCAATTTACAAATGTGTATATAAATATATATGTTGCAGGTTTTGGTGTCCTCGGGTGTCTTCCCGTGTAAAAGTTGGGGTGTCTAGGCGACGTTTCGACGAGGTCTCACTCGTCATCTTCAGGCTGGTGCTTTCGGCTTCTTGTTACTGGACCAGAGCAGGATCTCAGTGTTTGAGTTCCTATAAATACTGTAGAGGGGGTGTGGTGTATAGCCTCCAATGTTCTGGGCAGAGAGGAAGTTCCCAGGCTAGTGTGCCTTTTCTTCTTTTGTTCCTTAATTACTTGAGAGATATCTTGAGTGATTTCTTGAGTGATATCCTGAGTACCACTTAGGTGGGTCATTAGGTGTGGATTAGTTGTTAAAGTCTTTGTGTCTTGACCTCTTGAACTTTGTGAAGAGTTTTCCTGAGAAGATGGCTGTACTGTACTTAGTTGTGCTCTGGCTTGGCTTCGTGTATAGGGGCGAGCTGTGGTTTTGTGGCTTGTGTCAGCCAGATCTGTGTAGGGATTGCAGGGGGGTGCAGCATCCGGAGGTGCCACCATGGATTGGCTACTGGATGGTGTCTGTAATTCATCTGTGGAGAGGGTCTGGGTTTGGGTCTGGTGTGGTTGATTGGTGTTGGCGTTCTGTGTGCCTCTGGATCTGGTGTCAGTTTTTGTGGGGAGGGCTAATTTCCAGATGTCTGGCAATATATATGTTAATATATATGTTATCTCAATGTATTCATTTCTAAACATTTTACCCAAAATGTATAAAGACATCTAGAGGACTACAGCTTCTGATTCTGCCCCTATATTGAAGCACCAGTTATTGCAAATGTTATCTCTATGTGAGTGGAACATGGATGTGAGCCTCTGAATTGCCATTGTGGTCATATCTGGGTCACCTCAAGTATGTATAGAGCTTTTCAACTATTCCTACAGATATTTTAAATTACTAATTAGTTACATCAGCAAGCTGTTCCTTGAAACAGATCACTGGTGTCCACCCATTATGTCCCAGATTCATCTGTTTAGAAGAAAACAGAGTTTCTTCGGCATTTTAGTCCTTTTCTATTACCAACCATTTCATCCAGAATATACAAACAGCTGTGTGCCCATATTGTCACTGTATGACGTTGAATGCTGTCTAGTTACAGCAGCTACATATTAATATTTCAGTCTTTGGCTCTAACAAGGGTGTCAGATTCAGATTCCATTCCCCAACACACACACACACACACACACACACACACACACGCTCCATGAGCTACATTAGTTTCCCAGTACAAATAATGCTATGGTCCTTTGCAGAAGATTTAACCTTACATTTGACACTAGAACTGTTAAGAAACAAAGAAGCCGAAACAAAACAGGTTCTTTGTCACAATCTTAATCCAGAATGTATACATCGCTTAATAAGTGCTTGGAAGATACAGAATTTAACAACAACAATTATGCATATATATTTTTAAAGCAGCAACAAAACAAACATTAGATCTACTTTTTATTTTTCAGATCTCTTGTACCAGAAATTAGAATTCTGTAGGCTGGATTTCCTTCTTGCAGTTTGTGTGCCAATACATTGGTCTCATTAAAATTGCAGCATTATAGCTTGGCACAGCTCATTTGGAACTGTCTCCAAAACAACAGCTTTGTTCCCAAGTTATGGGAGCATTCTGTGAAATATTCCTTTCCAAAGCTGCTAACACAAAGGCTTTGCATAACAGTTAAAATTTCTCACATGCACACCAGAACATCTGCATTTTTTTTAACAAAATAATATCTAAGCATTAAAAGTACCCATTAAGATGTACATCATTTGAATTTAAAGTAACTGATGTGCTGGAATACACCTACCAGGGTCTCTGAAATTCTTTCAGACATTGATTTATAGTACCCATGAATATGTAGTCAGAAATGTGTATTTTTCTTATTCAACAGGAAGGGTCGTCAGACTTAATAAAAGACTTTTATGCAATTCAGTGGCTTACACTTCCTTGACTGTTAGTAAAAAGACCTGCCTGTTTGTTGTTGCACATTTGATTTACAGTTTAATAGGCATCTAATAGCCCCTTTAGGATGATCTAGCAGACATTTACAAAATAGGCTTTTCAAAAGATTCTTATCGAGCACGTTAATTCAGTGTTTAGTCTGACTGGAGCCATATGATTAACAATTGGAATATAGAAGAAGAAGAAGAAGAAGAAGAAGAGGAGGAGGAGGAGGAGGAGGAGGAGGAGGATGCATTCTTGATATTCAACAGCAGCAATACTGCATTATATACATTAAATATATCTATATGAGTGGATTCACCCTGTAAGCAGAAGCCCTGTGCCAGAACTTGCACTTGCACAATGGGACTTCCTGTACCTCTCCTCTCTACACTGCACTCCCCCCTGCACACACACACCCAAATTGGCCCTGGAAAGGAGGGAGAATCCCCAGAGCAATGAATGTGGGAGGGAGAGGGATGATAGCATTTGATTAATTCGAGTTCACACAAATTCAGTGTGATTAAGGGTTTGGCTCTTTGCCATGCTGAAACAATTAGAAACGTCTGGTAACATGCTCAATGAACGACCAATATAAGCTTTCTAAAATTGAAATCAAGTTATTTGGTCCTGTTATTGGTAGCTGAGTGGACTGGAGTAGATCCAAAGAAAGTCTGAACCAGAATTCATATGCTTGGGCTTTACAGCATCAGCAGTCTGCATGGAAGCACACCAAGGGAAAGTCCTACCTCCAAGCAGAAAAGCCAATACTATTTAGTGGCCCTAGCACTTGTGACCCTGCAGAACTATGCAAAGAAAAGCTCCCAGTGACTTGAAACAAGATGTAGGCACATTGAGTCCTATATAACTTGAACAAAACCAACGAACTGGAAATACATGCATAACAGTAATGGCAGAAGCATCCTTTCCTTCTATTTGTTTACTGTGGTGTTGCCGCTGTGGTAAGCCCAGTGGTACTTCACCCAGACTTCAGTGTTTTTGTATTCAACATAAATACTGGATCTTAACCAGTACTCCTTGAATGGAAAGTCTCCTTCCCTTCACAGAGGGAACTGGGATCCAGCAGAAGCTCCTGTGGGAGTACATCTTTTGTCAATTTGTCCTTCCTTATGCAGGTATTTGATGGAACTTTTATTATGTATCTTAATAATTGCCCCTATCTTTAACTGAGTGATGTACGGAAGTGAGAGCTGGACCATAAAGAAGGCTGATCACAGAAGAATTGATTCTTTTGAATTATGGTGCTGGAGGAGACTCTTGAGAGTCCCATGGACTGCAAGAAGATCAAACCTATCCATTCTTAAGGAAATCAGCCCTAAGTGCTCACTGGAAGGACAGATCCTGAAGCTGAGACTCCAATACTTTGGCCACCTCATGAGAAGAGAAGACTCCCTGGAAAAGACCCTGATGTTGGGAAAGATGGAGGGCACAAGGAGAAGGGGACGACAGAGGATGAGATGGTTGGACAGTGTTCTCGAAGCTACCAGCATGAGTTTGACTAAACTGCGGGAGGCAGTGGAAGACAGGAGTGCCTTGCATGCTCTGGTTCATGGGGTCACGGAGAGTCAGAAACGACTAAACAGCAACAAATATTTAACTAGTATTTCCCCCGTCCGTTTTTCCATATCCATGATTTACCTCATTTGTCCCATTTTCTTTTCCTTAGAATTATATGTTAATGCTCTTTCATTGGTTTAAAAATAAATAAATGTGTGCATATTCAGTATTGTATTGTAAAATCTATATTTATGCTTTCTCCCCCTTTTACATATCTACCATGTCCATGATGTGCATTTTGGTTTTCTTTTATTTGTTTATTTTTAAAAGATGCATTTCCACTGAATTAAAAATAAAGTTAAAATAGGAGTAATAGTCATTATTATCATTATTAGACTAATTAAACAATCTATGACTTATTGATCTGTGGGGAGGTTATTGTTATTGTTTGTTGCTATGTTATGTATTTTTGTGTTTTTATATTGTAAACCACCCTGTGATCCAAATGAAGATTGGAATAGAACTTCAATCAATCAATCAATCAATCAATCAATCAATCAATCAATCTCCTTCCTCCAACATCACCTCTCACACTGCCTCTCATGTGCCCTCCCCACACTCTGGAGCAGTATATATATATATATATATATATATATATATATATGAACAAAGGATCTGCAGTGGTAAGGGTCTGCCACGAGTGTCTTATGGTGTCTCCCTGCAAAGCTTAGCCACTTTTAATCACTACCACGATCATCATCAATATCAATATTAAAAGATGGTCCAAGTCATAAAAAGACCTGTTGAACATGTTGTCATCTTCAAGATATATCTTGGCATTTCTAATGAGCCCATCATTTACCTGTGATAATTTGAATGCCTCAATAATCACCCCAGATGTTCGCTTTCAGCCTAGAGCTGACTTGCTTTGAGTACTAAATACTTACTAAATGCCTGTCTTGCCCAGAGTTAATATTAAACAAATTGTGCTGCCCAACCCCTGACAGGGTTTCCGTTCTGCTCTTCTCAGTCTAGTAGGCTCAGATTATGCAGCAGGACCGAATGAATAACATTTCCCTTGTCCTTTTAAACTTGGCATCTAGTTAAGAAGTTAGCCATTTGCTAATAGAATAATAATAGATTGACTTCTTCCCACTGTCCTCTTGCAGAGCTTCTAATGTTTTCTGTCACGGTTCCATTATCTGCATTCTCCTCATTATGTCAGCTCCCTACCTATATTTCTTTTGTGCTTTACAACTATGCCTGCTTTTCCTTCTGTGCCTTTGTAGCATTATTTCACAAAGTTGCACTTTATTAAAATGCTTCAATTTAAATCTTATGGCTCTAGTTTGGGGAGGTATGTAGACTCAAGATATATAACAGGGGCCTGAATGTAATTGGTCTCAGCTAGAGGGTGACTTATGGCTGCTGTTGTTCCTCTCCAATTTTGCTTGCCCTCACCGATGCAGCCATTTTATCACCTGTTTTTCACAAGCTCTCTTCAGTCTGAATATGTGAAGACAAAAAGCGAGTAGGGGGACGGGGCACTGACACGCCTTCAACTGCCCCATGTATGCAGCCCTGCCCCACACTCCAGACTTTTGCACAATCAATGTGTTTAGTTGCACACCCTTCAAACATTCTGCTCAATGCAGGAAAGTTAGACAGAAGTGCCTCAGCGGGTGGGGAGCTACCACTAAGCTAGCACCCCAACAAGAGGGAAAGCGAGGGGGCATTGGGAAGGTTGGTGTGTTGCAAATGCACCAATGGTGGCAATTTGGTGCTCCTGCCAATGTGTCTGCAGAGCACTGACCTCTCTCTGCTGCCTCGTTCCTCACAATCTCCCTCCTGTTAACCTTCTGGGAAACTAGCAAGGAAGGTCCAACCCCTCTGGTGAGCTACTTCTGCCAGATTTCCCCGCATCTCGCTGCAATAATGGAGTCAGGGTGCAAGGCCAAGTCAGGACAAGCTTAAAGGAAGGATTTGCCTGACTCAGATTGGGGTCACCATATTCAAAAGCAGGGGCTTTGTACTTTGAGTTCTTTCTCCAGAAGACTCACCCCTTCCTAACCCAAGATATATAACTGAATGACCCAGCCTTTGTGCAAGTAATGAGAATTCAAATAGGTTTCAGGTGGTTAGGTTAATCAGAGGCAGACGTCAGGAGGAGGGGCTCTTGTGGGGTCAAGCAGGACCCATAGAAAGAGCCTCAACTGATCAGGCCTATGTACACCAGTTTTATGTTCCTACACTGGCCAACAAGATGCCTATGAGTGGCTGACAAACAGGACATCAGTGCAATAGGCCTCTTCTGTTGTTGTGCAATATTCAGAGGATGGTGCTCTGATCATTAACCTAGTATATAGTCCTCATTTTTAGAAGCCATTGCTAGTCTTAGCATCCTTGAATTTGTCTAATTGCTCTTTTAAAACCATCCAGGTTAGCAGCCTTCACTACAACTTATGTTTGCAAATTCCATTGTAAAGAAAGACTTCCTTTAGTCTGTCCTGATTCTCCCACCATTTGGATTCCTTGGATGCTTCTTAGTTTAGTATTATGAACAAGGAAACTCCCTGTTCACTGTCTCTATGCCATGCATAGTTATATACACCTCCAAGAGTGAGTGGTGTAGTGGGTTGACTGCTTCCCCACAGTGATGTCACTGCTGCTTATGGTAATTGTGTGGGGCCGGCATATTGGCAGACCCTAAAAGCCCTGACCATGCCAACATTCCACACTGTCCCATTAAGCACCAGTGAAGCCACTGCCAGGGTGATGGCAGCAAGCCACTAATATGCATAATATTATGCACACTGTCCCTTAGTGTTTCTGTGTACATTACCCTGCTGGAGAACTGCATGGCAAAATTCACAGCAGTGCAAATTCCAAAGGATGGGTGTATTTCAGTTCATATATTGTTTCAGAAAGAGAAAATAGGTAAGTTCACCTTTAAATGCAAACTGAATCAAATTTCTTCCTGATTCCTACCTGCTCCTACTTGTAAACCTAGGAGGGCTATTTCAATTCTCATCAGCTTGTTCTCAAAACCCCAGACGATCAGACTATGCGAGTAGCTAAAGTTAAAATGAAAAGTCTTCCTCATTCTTGCTGCTCCTATTTTTTAAAAATCCAGCAACCACTGATGATTATCTATATTAATATGTGCAGCCTTGGAAACCTCCACCAGTTTGGAGTGACTTTGGGAAATGGGAACATTCACCCAGTTTGAATCTGCTTCAAAGTTAACCTTCTAACTTGAAATTTGAATATAGTTTTAAATCAGCTTGTGACAGATTACTTCGTTTCCCACTGCACTGTTGAGAATATTAGAAAGAAAGAAAAAAGAAAGAAATGCTTTAAGTTTTCATGATCCATTGGGCATGGGAGTGTTTTGACAGATAGAAGAATAGATGACTTTCACTGTAATTTACTGACCATAAAGCTTAAAACTGCAGATTGGGAGGTGGCTATTCATTATCATACAATGAATGTGTATGAAATAATTTAGCAGTAGAAGCACATCAAACACTTAAGTAGCTTCAGCAGGATAGTTCCTTGTATGTTGAGTGTGATAAGCATGATAGCATCATTGATGGAGTAAGTGTCATCATATTCTTTTGTTATGACATAAATTACATGCAGACGTTCAAAGCAGATAAGTTAATATGTTTTCTATCAGTAAGTGCAATCTTCCCTTCTGGAATTACCAAAAGTGATCATTTCAAACTGAGCCCATCAAAGGATAGGATAGACAAAAGTCTAGCCTATTAATCAAGTAGTTTAATCAATGTTGCAAAATAAGGTGATGGGTCATAAGTAGTTGTGACAATATTACAATATATTTTTATAGGACAGATATCACTACACAATTTTATTTCTAAAGAGTCACAAGGCATGGTCACATAGTATGCATCTGTTTAGCAATATATATATATTTCTAGATATGGCAATTTGAAATCAATTTGACATCAATTGTTGTTGTTTTTTAAGAAAAAAAATCACCCTACATTTCATATGGAAAGGATTCCAAAGTGGCTTACAAAGCATTAAAACCAAGACATACCCTATTTCCAGGTTTGAAGATACATCACAAAAATGGTGGTGGGGTGGGGAGGGGAAGGGAAGAAGACTGAAAAAAAGCTAACTCAGGCACCAGTTCTTATAATGGACAGCTGGGGTGGGAACAATTCAGAACACAAGGAGCCCAAAATATATTTTGTTGGAGTGGTCTTGCTTACTACCTCTCCCTCTGCTGCAGCCTGATGGAATTGCTATTGCAAAGTGGCAGTTGAGGGAGTGGAAGAGACAAAGGCAGCTCACCTCTCAGCAAGACCAACAGAGTGGCCCTGTTTCCTGTCTCCAACTCTACTGCATCCCAATGGAATGATTTTACAACACAGTTCTTTCATATGACTATGTGAAATCAGAAGCAGCTCACCTCCCATTAAGCTGGCTTCCTTGCAGGTAGGTCACTGTTACAGTAAGTTCAGCATAGTGTGAATGCACTGGCAGGAGAACTGGATTGGCTCCACTGGTGCATTGGCAGCGCACCAACAGCCCTACCACCTCTCTTCTCTTCTCTTCTGACAGTCCCTGTCCATGCAGATTTACAGAATAATTATAATTCTGCCCAAGAATGTCTGGATTCATATTTTAATATTTTTCCATGCATGAAACGCTATCTGTATGCATGAACACTTAACAAACCATAGGGTGAAATTTGTAAAATAAGTCATGTAATAAAATAGGGCTTCTGCAGAAAAAAGAGAGATCTGCTTATCTACTAGGGTAAGATTTAATAGAAAAACTGCAAAAGTCTGGACGAACAAAGAGAAATGCTGAGCTACATAGGTATGGATAACATGAGTGATGCTTAAATATTTTAGCAGCAGGAAACAACACTTGTTCTTGCATAGATTGTGCCGAGCCTCAATTTTTGCTTGGCTGCGCTTAATCTTAAAATAAATTACAAAGCCCCCAAAGGATCCTACTGATGTAAGCTTTAACTTCCTTTTCCCAGTTACATATCCTCACAATTACTATGATTATAATAAGCAATATTTTTCCTTTGGAGCCATGAAATACTTGTAACAGTGGCAGATTCCCTTGTCCACACAAAATTATGAACCTGCTTGCATTCAGAGGGTTACTGCTTTGCGCATCTGCTTTTGGTAGCATCTAAAACAATCCATCAAAACAATTACTATTCTCAGAAACTTGTGGGCAATTGCCAGGCAGCAGTAAACAACCAACAATATAAAACATCTTCGGTGCTGACCTTTGTTTTTGAACTTGAAACGACTGGAATCCTGCTAAGGCTGCATTCACATAGAAGTTTATTCTTTCCCTCTGACATTTTCCTGTCAATTTCTGCATTTATATTTGAGCTTTCGCGCAATGTAAAGGTGACTTTTGGAAACCTAGCAGAATCTAGTGGAAGTTTAGTTATTGCTTCTATGTTAATTGCTTCTAGAAAAAATCTGTTTGCAAGCCATTAACCCCCAAAAATCATGGAAATAAAAAGATGAAATTTGGGTCAGTATAGTAGAATATATTTCTTTCCTCCTATTTTCATGGAAGATCAGGGGGAACAGAAGCAGGCAAGCATAGAAAGGTAAAGAGTGTAGCAATGTTGTCCAGTGGCATTCATTGTTGCATCAAGCCACACTCACTGATGTGAATAAAATTTGGTACAACATGCTGGTATATTGGTCAAAAAGCCACAGTTCTATAATGCAACAAGTACCACAGTGTGAAAGGAATGTTAGAAAACAGGACAGAAGCATACCCTGCAAGTGTCCCTGATTATTTTTTTTTTTGGGGGGGGGGTCCGCAAGAGCACTGTGGCCATATTAGGTGCCGTGATTTCACACCACAATCTTGCCCCCCCAAAGTGTGTCTTTGGGGCTCCATGATCTCGTGTGGGTCATGTGAACATGTACATTGCTCTCACCCTTAACACTGAACACAAGAAGAAGTCAGGGACGTATGCTGCAATCCTCTACCAACTTTCCTTTAAACTCAGGGCTGGATTTACTTCTGTGGAGCCATGTACATGGTTACACCATAAATAGATAAACACTCAGGTTGCTTATGGTTGAGAATAGCAGTAAATTCACAAATGTATGAAATTATGACCCTTACTTCTTGAAGCATCAGGAACAATTCCTTCCCTTGTTTCTTGCTAGCCTGGAGAACCACACAGTGCTGAGCGTTGCTGTTAAACTACTGACTCCCACCCCACCCCTTTAGTAAGTCTGCCACACACAGTAGTCTAGGATAAAGTACTTCCACTGCACAGCTGTTGAACTGCTGTTTAGTGCCACCAGTAGCCTGGTTCACAAATCAGACTAAGAACAAATCTTGGCTACAGCTCATGGTTTGTGAGCAGAAAACTTCACCTTGGCTTAACTTAGTGCAGTAACAAAAAGGCTTAGAGAGGAATAAAGCAACTGTGAGTTCTTCTCTGGCATGGTCCCACCAACCCAGTTTGGTTCAGCATTACAAGCATAAACCATGCCAGTATGCATGGCTCTACCATAAGTGGCACTTGGACTCTGCCTTTCAGTGTGTACTGCAATGCCTAGGTTCACTATAAGAACTGCCTGAAAAATTCACATTGATCTTACCAGTTCTCGGTCCTTATTTGTGTTTATAAATTAGGAGTTTTTGGAAACAGGGATTGTGCATATAAAGTACCAGAATAGAATGCCTTTCATTTCCTAATTTTTAAAAGTTAAAATCATTTAATTCACAGGCAAGAAAGAAATGAATAATTAGCCAGCGAAACTATAATTTGGAACCATGCTCTAATAATTTAAATTTTGATCCACACTCATTTTAAAAATTGGAAGCACTGGCTTGCATCAGATAGGGAAAAATGAGTTTGGTCTTTATTTGCTCATTAATTCTATTTCTTCATTGGAAAGAAGCCTCTCTCTCTTTCCCCAGTGATTAACTATACATAATGAACTACAAGTTCTAGTTTGCAACATGGAGATTGATCAAGTTGCCAGATTGAATCCCAATTTAATTTTAAGAGACATTTGAATTAACTTTGCATGGACATTTTCTTTCCGAATTGATAATAATTGTTCAGATTCTTTAAAGTGAAAGGTCCCAGCCGCTCCAAACATGACATCTAATAATAAGATGTTTTCAGCCATGTTTACCATTTTATTGAATACCTTGCATATATGAATGCCAAACTGGCTTATGTTCATTAAAAGTCCATTAAGACATTCTGCAATTTGCTTATATAACTGCAGTACGGAGCCTTGCAGCTTGGTTTGAACATCAGTTAGATTAAGCTTGTTGATTTGTCACAGACTTGCCTTTATAAGAAATAAGGTGGGTTCACATATAGCTATAGATACACATGCAGAAAAACCTATAATTAAAATTAACTGCAGAGTAATCACATCTTTTTTAAATGTTGCTTTTGAACTTGACCAGGTCTGAGATTTTTAAACATCTGTATTATGGATTCTATAAGATATAAATATAAATGCATGAAACAACCAATCACTACTGGGGAAAAGGCCTTCTGAAGACTCAGGTATCAGAACAAACACAATAGCTATGGAATCCAGACAAAGACTTCATTTGGATTTCCAAGTTCAATGTTTATTTCAAACCATGATATTGCCCTCCCTTGAGATTCTGTGATCCTTTTCACGAGAGTGTCATGGACAACAAAGAGAAATAAGAAAAAAGAACATTTTGTTCCTGTTCCCTTCAATTTATCTATTTTTGAGTTTTCTTTCTATCCACAAGGAGAAAAGTGATGGCAAAGGTTGAAATATCCTGTTCTAGATCTCTGATCTAGTTAGATGTATAAGCACTGTAGTTTCCCAGCAGAATATTTTTCTTTGTAAAGATCAGCAAAAGGTTACAGTCCATTACTTTTCTTCTATATCCTACTGCACAAATTGCCATTTTCTGATCAATCCGTTGGCTATGACAGTAAAAACCTGTTAGATGTAAAGGTGGCTTTGGAGAGAATTTTGACTGAAGCTATCACACACACACACACACACACACACACACACACACACACACCACAATTGATCTAGTTTTATATCCACCTTAGAAGAGAGAAATTCAGAAATGACTGATAAATAAAGTCTAGGACTGGAGAACATATAGCCCTCCAAATGTCATTAGGCTACAATTTCCATCAGCTCTGACTATTGGTCATGCTGGCTGAAGCTGTTGGGAATTATTAAGAGTCCAGCAACATCTGCATGGACAGAAGGCTTCCCATCTCCCTTTTATCCCCTTGTGCATTGAGAGCAGTAGAGTGAAAACGTATTCCCTCCCCCTTTCAAATAATTGTAGTTTTGTTGTGGAGGAGGGGGAAATTGACTTCATCTCCCATTCAATTGCTCATCCCCTTGTCCCTTAGGAATTGCAAACTTTCATTGCTCCACATTGGATATCTACGAACTCATCAGGCAGTATATTTCTGAGCTCATGTTTGAATGAATAATAGGACACATGGGCCGTGTCATGCTGTTATGTCCTCATTAGGATTTATCCGTGAAGTCTGTCCACTGCAATATGGTGGGATAATCTAATTCAGCAGAAGCGACTTTGCTTTGGATTTTCAGATGGAGTGCTGACAATACAAAGGGGGAAAGGGGCAATTAAAGTTTTCTATCTACCTGTGTTTTTTAGGAAGTGACTTTTTCACTCATTCAGATTTCCCACAGTACATTGATACACAGACCCAGAGGTAGGCATGCACACTCTCAGGACAGGAGTCTTCATTTTGGCAGCTGCTTCACCCATCAACAATTGCCAGGTCCCAGACTACTGTATTATTTAAAAACACAGGTGAGTTTTAAAATGCAGTTTGAGATGTAGCACAACTGCAGATAGAAAGGAAACTGGTGGTGTTGTGTCTGTGTGTGCACATGTATGTACACTCACATTGTTTATTTTTTTCTGAATTGCTGTTTCAGCAGCTCTTTTGCTAAACCCTAACCAGCACTCCCTATTCCGGGTGGTAGTGTGAGATCCTTGCGGAAGCTTAGGTCACAATTCCCACATAGTGCTGTCTCAGTATAACTATGATAAACTACAGTTTTATGAAATAACAGGGAATAAACAGAAATAACCAGTAGAATTCCCATGCCCACAGGGTTTCTAGGCATTATCAGGGCATGAGAGGGGAGATTGCTGCACAGAGCCCTAATCTCCTCAAGATAACAATAATCTTCTATCCTATGGCAATACATATCATGTATAAATGTGTTTAATAAAAATAAATAAAACAAAATAATTCTAACCTAGAGATCCTCCAGTTTGTCACCAGTTCTGTAAGAATATGAATATGAATTAGTGAACCATTTTAACCATATTTTAAAGAAAGGTGTTTGGGTCATTTTGACTGCAATTTAAATCAATTTGCTTTCTCCCTATATTTGATTCCAAAGCC